>NC_143014.1:370689414-371007766 GCF_055824585.1 Amblyomma mixtum | reverse complement strand
TGTGCCCATTGCCAAGGCTAGACGCGATATGGGTCTAGCTGACAGGAGGGAAGTCGTTCTCTAAGCTCGACTTACGTGATGCATAACAGCAGTTGTAGCTGGAATCGACGGCAAGAGAATATATCAGTCAACACGCATCCCGGCCTATTTGAGTACAATCGGTTGCCTTTCGTTGTGGCTTCTGCTCCAGCCATTTTTCAAAGGCGAATGGAATCCCTATTGCAAGGCTGCCACGTTGTGGTGGCGTATTTTGACGATATCTTGGTCACCGGTACAATAGAGGCCGAGCATTGCGAAAATGTATGAAGGGTGCTAGACCGGATACAAGATGCTGGAATGAAGCTCAAGCTCAGCAAATGCTCTTTCTTTGTAAAAAGCGACGAATACTTGGGCCACATGCTCGATGCCAGGGATGTTAGCCCTCTAGATATTCTAAGAGCTAAAGAATCTTGAGTTTGAGTCTTCGGTTCTGGGTGAATGACCAGACAACGACAGTTTTCCTGCACTAGCACTAGAGCTTGCCCTCGCCAATTTCGCCGTTGTGAGCCGGTCCGGTCCCACCGTGCCCACCCTGGCAGGTGGTCATTCAGTTAATGATTGGTCGCGAGAGGTTGGTCGGGAAGAGAAACCTGGGTCTCAGAATCCCCACCAGTGGCAGAATCTGCCACCGCAGTGCAGTGTCGCATCGCTTAGCCGCCGCACCACTGCGCCAGGAGGACTCCTAGTCAATATGAAAGTAAAGCAGAGAATGACCAATTTCGTATATATGTCATTAACTATCCGACACATTCGCGTCATGGCCTTAAAGAGGCACTGTGGACAACTGTATCACATTTATTTTTGTTAGCAAAATCCGAATATGCGGCATTTCGTGGCTATATTGTCCGGCGGAGAAGGATACCTTTATTGCTGAGAGATTTGGATGCGGTTCGAAAAAAGTTTATCCTTAGCTCTTGTTTAAACCCGGGACTCTGGGATGACGAAATAACCGAAAGGTGACGTAAACTGCCGTAAATATGAACTCCGCGATCGATGGCAGCTAGCAGTGCAGCGTAGCAGCAGCCGAAAATACAGCTACCGCCGGCAGGACGTTGAAGGCCTCTGTTTCAATTTCAATTTATTCAGACACAAAAGTGATCTAGGGTGATGGGGCAAAAGGCACGTAGCCTCTGCCTGACGAGGCCGTTGTAACTGTGCAGTGATTAGCAGCAGTACAAATTCATATAAATGGCCAAAAACAAATCGCATAGATTGGTAAGAATAAAATCGAGGAATACACCACAAATACAGTGAATGAACTCAGAATATAATACAAGAAAACAAAAAATACATGCACTATAAGTACACTATAACACTAAAAAAAAGTACGCTATAATAGCACATCAGATTAACTGCGTTCCTTTCAACTGCAGTACAGGGAATAAGATAAAGGTGTATGAAGCACATTGCAACAAGTTCAGGGCGTTTCTTTTTTACCCCACATAGTAGCAGTAGTATTTGAAAGGCATACAGAATCATGGGGCGCTCATAAATAAGTGGCAAAACTTGAATTAAAATTTCAAATTGTAAAACATTAAATAATACAATCCTTCCGCCTGGCACAAACGAGAGTGTATATTCCTTTACTGTGTTCTTAAATCTATGCCTGGAAAAAGAATGCTCAACTAAATGTGAAATTTACGAGTTATAATAAAAAATCAGGTGTAATCTAGTACAACTTTTGCGTTTCATAATTTGTTCTCTGACATGGTTTTTCAATTAACTACTCTAAGATTGTACTGAATATTATTGCAAGGTAACTACCCCCAAAATACGCACTTCGATAACGAGTTATTTCATTAAAGACATGAGTACAAAGTTTAAGTCGAACAATTCATGAATCTTCAGCAATTTATGCTTCAGAAAAGATACACCCGTCATATCGCATGAAGATTTTCACTGCAGCGTACAACCTGCTTTTGCAGAACAGTTAGCCTGTCCAAATTCGTCCTAGTTGTTGAATCCAAAATAAACAGACAAAGGTGGAGATGCGACTCAATTAATACAAAATACGATTGGCGCCTTAACCAGGCAGGGCAAGGTATATTATGTTATAGAAAATCAGAATTGACCCCAAAATCACTGAATGTCATGCATTGATTTCAGGAGTCCTATTCAAGTTACTTCCGAAGAGGTTTGCAAGGAATTTAAAAAGGAAACTCGATGTCGCAGTTCTGAAATGTGTGGCGTACGGTGAAATCACGAAGTTTGTAATATTTAAGCCAGGAAGTATACTTAGTTTTTGATGCATTTAACCTGAGTTTGTTTAAGTCAAGCAGGACAGGTTATTTAATGATGTATTCCCCATGGCTCCCAGGTAGGACAATGATCGGAGTTGGATGTTTGTGGACAATATCATTGATATAAATAATAAAAAGCAGAGCCCCGAGAACAGATCCTTCGGGAACTCCGTATATAACCTGCCACAAATGTAACCTGTGCCCGTTAACAAACGTGTGCTGATATCGGTCAGATAAGTATTCACGGACTAGATCATGCGGCACCTCCAATTCCGTAAAGTGATATTTAATGGAGCAGAATTTTGCGCTTAATGAAATCAAAAGCTTTTCTTAACTCATGAAAAAGATACACGTGAGGCTTTGTTTATCGCAGGTAAATGAATGGGGGTTTCTGAAGGTGCTCTCCAACTTTGCTATTCACATTTGCTGTCTAAAGTCAATATTTACGCATTTAAGAAAATTATCTTAATTGCTAATTAATTAATTGCAAAACAAAAAATTGCTTGTGATACGCAAGCCGGTTGGTAGGTCTATGTAAGTGGTTTCCCTGGCCTACCTTAAATATTTTGTCTTCTAACCCTTGGCTAAAGATAGCCTGGACACCTTGTATATCGGTAACAGCCATCACTGGTTGTGCCCTAATATCTTTATCACCAGCTGCAGTATTCTTGTAAAGTGATTTAGAAATAAAAATACATTTGTTTCGCTAGCCCGGTACTGAAATACAGTGTCATAGGCACAACCTAAATGTATTTTTCTAATCTCTCTTGTGAATCATTAGTGTTTAGCGACGCACCAGAGCTCAAGAAAGGATCATTGAACTTATCGGCTAGACATTTGCCACTGACCATCAAATGTCACTGGTTCTGGAAGTTTGCATGCAGGTTTATCTAAAAAGCTGTAAATTTGATACGGCAGCAAGCATTATCTTTATTAATATCAAACTCCCTTCATGCTTACTTAAAATCAGAGTTAAGCTCATTTCAGAACTTCTTGTATTTCGTTAGTAGACTGAGATCTTTGGAACGAATAAATATATCGAATAGTTTATGTTCCACCTAAATTCTTTTGAAACTTTCCTGGTGACCCTCAGCCTTCCAGATCTCTTCTGTTTTCTGAGCGGTTTCAAAGGAGGTACATCATCACAACGGCGCTGAATTTAATGGAGGAAATTGTCGTACGATAGATTCGGATCCTCTGCACTGTCGACGTCATCTCAGATTGTGCTTTCGCTCATATCACGGAATGCAGCAAGCACGTTGTCAATGAAAACACGATAAAAAAACTTGGTCCCAGCGCAAATTTTTTGCTGCGCCTTTTTCATGCGGGGAATGCAAAAAATATTTGCAAATGGTCCCTATAACTAAACGTAAGCAGAAAAAATCACTGGGATGTTGGCTAGCAAGCATAAATCAGTCAGCGTTTCAGTTTTAGATGTGATTCTTGTTGGCGACCAGAAAACGTTTGAGCGATTACCGGATTTAATAATGTCGAAGAAAGTGCAAGATATAGGGATAGGTGTCAATAAATCAATGGTAAAACATGTGGCCAGAACAACTTGCAGGTTTAAAAGAGAGACGTACTGCAGAATGCCACTGATATACCTAACAAACTCGTTGCGCCGTCCTACCGTCGCTTCGTTTACGTTTGCACCATCGTTACAATGGATGCCGTTCCCGATCACGACAGCGAAGGCTGCGCAAAGAACTGCCCTTCAGCGAACTCAACCCTACGCCGCGTGCGACGCTTCCGAGGGCTGAGGCGGCGGGTCTGGCATGATAGCCCGAGCGCCGACGAGTCGGCAGCGTCGGCGAAAGCCAAGCTACTGGTGCGGCCGCTGTCGTCGCCACGACTCATGAGTAGAGTAGAGATTGGTACAGACAGACGTGTTTAGATTTTGTTATAATAGTATTCGTAGCGCTTGTTATGCAGCCCCGCATCTTGACGCATTGATGAAGCAAATACGTCGGGCGGTGTGCTTGTTAACGCGAGGGCTTGCGCAACAATAGCCAGCCACAGGTGTTTTCCTCGTCGCAAGTGCGTACCCCGGCATGAACTTCGTCCTATGAGCACTTAGAGGGGCGTTTGGAGGTCCTCAGCAGCTCCGCACTTGTAAAGGTCCGCCTAAAACGAACCCATGCCGGCTCGCAAGGCGCACAGCCGCGGAGCACCAATACATACCGGAACTCAGCTGGCCGCCAGTTGAGCTACCAAGTATAGGTTTTCTTTGGCTTCCAACATTCAGGTGAAGAAAGAAGAAAACAGGGAAGAACATAAACGACGGACCCTAGTAAACCTCTCGCGACAACGCAACACCATCGGCAACACCGTCCGCAACACCTTGTGGACCGGCGATCACAAGGACCACCACATCTGTGGAACATCCATGCTTAGGCCTTTTTTACTACGCACAGTAAGTGAATGATGGTTTGGTTTGGTTTGGTTTATGGGGTTTAACGTCCCAAAGCGACTAAGGCCGCCTGGGGTTCTTTAACGTGCACTGACATCGCACAGTACACGGGCCTCTAGAATTTCGCCTCCAAAGAAATTCAACCGCCACGGCCGGGATCGAACCCGCGTCTTTCGGGTCAGTAGCCGAGCACCATAACCACTGAGCCACCGCGGCGGCTAGTAAGTGAATGATACAGCCAAAATACTTGAAACAGTCACTGTAAAAATGCATTCCTAATTGCTCTCAAACCTCATCTGCGAACCATGAAGGATTGTAATTGACTTCACTAATGTGCAATATGTTTCATTCTTCCGTTTTCAGCATGCGGTGCATGCACTGTTGCATGTAGCTTTAAAAAAATGCATTTTAATACATGTGCATAAGTTTGAAGTGTTTCTTGCGGCTATGGACATTGTCTATGTCTAACTGTTTGTATGAACAGCTGTGCTGTTAGAAAGAGTTTATACATTTATAGCCCCGAGCACAAATGCCCAACATGCCCCGCCGCGGTGGCTTAGTGGTTACGGCGCTCGGCTGCTGGCCCGAAAGACGCGGGTTCGATCCCGGCCACGGCGGCTGAATTTCCTGAAGGCGAAATTCTAGAGGCCCGTGTGCTGTGCGATGTCAGTGCACGTTAAAGAACCCCAGGTGGTCGAAATTTCCGGAGCCCTTCACTACGGCGTCTCTCATAGCCTCAGTCGCTTTGAGACGTTAAACCCCAATAAACCAAACCAAACAAATGCCCAACGGGTGATTTGGACGTATTGAAATGAATAGTTAAATAATAATTATATTGTACGCCACAGGGAGAGTGCCAAAGCTGGCAGTCAAGTTCGTAGCACAGCGCTTGCGCTGCGGCAGCAATCTGGGCACACGTACACAAAAAAGTGCGTTCCACTATAACTTGAAAGAACAACTAAAATTTTCGCACGCAGTCAGGAACGAGCTACGCCAGAAAAACATTAGTGGCGTCCAAAGTGCGCAGCAAGTGCATACGTGTGTACGAGTAGCAACGCGGTCCACTGGCTCGCTGGCCGCTTCTTCTCCCGCGTTCGCACACGCCAGAGGAGGAAGCGCTCGTGACGTTCCCGTGACAGAAGCGCAATTTGGAAACCCGTGATCTCTCGGCGCACCGTTGCGTGCTAGCACGATAAGGGCGTGCAACTTTCTCCGGCCTTCTGAATGTAATCTTTTGCGCAGGATGCCTCTCTCCGAGCTTTGTTTTCTGCTCTGTCAATAAAAAAAAACGTTGTGAGCGGAGAAAAATTCTCTCTCCGCACGTTGTGCACATACCCAGCGGGATCAGATTGACGCACAAAGTGGACGGAAAGAAAGAAAAGACACAAAAGTGCGCAAAAGAAACGACAAAGCCCGCCCTCCGTCCGACCTTGACTAGGAAGGTAGTACATGCGATCGCGTAGGAGCCTGCGCACTACACGCCCAGGCGCGGGCTTTGGCGGCCACGTGCATTGTCCACTGCGGCAGACACGTCACGAACGTGCGTGCTCGTGTAGCCGCGAAACGGCCCAGCGCATGATTGTTTCCGCCCATCACAGCTGCCACAGGTCTGCTTCCGAAAGATGGTGGCGAAGCGTCTGGCCAAGCCGTGCAGTCAGCCTTGGCTTTGTTCCACACGTTTTCTCACCTCAAAGAGGAATTAAATTTGCACACCACTACGACGTCGGAAAAAGCCGACTTCATCGGTGCTAAGAAGGCCGAGTATCACGTGCGAGGCTGCGTGCTCGTCCTCTGCATCAGCTGACAGCTGTGCGCACCCTAAAAATTTTATAGCTCTAGGTGATGCCATGCACAAACACCGAGCACGCTGCTTTGAACGGTTTTATTGCAGAAATGCGAATTAAATAGAAAGTGAATTCTAGCTGAGGGATGACACGGACTAGTTAACAAATGTCGACGGAAAGCATGTAACAGTGCTGAGACAGGAGAAAGGGAACCCTTTGTCCCGTCTTAGCGCCGTTACATCTCCGCCGTGCGGAAATCACTGGAAAAGCAAAGGATCACCAGAATCTGACAGGAATCAAACTCAGATGTATGTTTGGTTTGGTTGGTTTGTTGGGGTTTAACGTCCCGAAGCAACTCAGGCTATGAGGGACGCCGTAGTGAAGGGCTCCGGAAGTTTCGACCACCTGGGGTTCTTTAACGTGCACTGACATCGCACAGCACACGGGCCTCTAGAATTTCACCTTCATCGAAATTATGCCGCCGAAGCCGGGATCGAACCCGCGTCTTTCGGGTCAGCAGCCGAGCGCCGTAACCACCGAGCCACCGCGGCGAGGCGTATGTATGCGTGTATGTATGTATGTATGTATGTATGTATGTATGTATGTATGTATGTATGTATGTATGTATGTATGTATGTATGTATGTATGTATGTATGTATGTATGTATGTATGTATGTATGTATGTATGTATGTATGTACGTACGTACGTACGTACGTATGTATGTATGTATGTATGTACGTACGTACGTACGTATGTATGTTATGTATGTATGTATGTATGCATGTATGCATGTATGCATGTATGTATGTATGTATGTATGTATGTATGTATGTATGTATGTATGTATGTATGTATGTATGTATGTATGTATGTATGTATGTATGTATGTATGTATGAATGTATGTAGCCACAGAAAAATCCAAACAAGCTCCTGGTGGAAGACCCGTTTATAATCAGAAATTTGAACGAGGTCATTAAATACCTGAAGGAGGCGCCTAAAGCGACATGCTTCTCTCTTGATGTCACACACCTTTTTGCACAGTGCCTCCCAGAACTAGACGCCAGAAAGCGCCGAAAAGAATGCGAGTGTCTTTAGCATGACAGATTTCTTCGCTCTGCTGAAGCCATACTTTACGTCATTGTCTGTACATCTCAGCGGAGCAGTATTCTTTCAAAATGACGGGATCTGCTTTGTATTGACCACAGCCCCCGTGTTCTGCGACATCTTCCTTGCTAGAGGGGACAAAAAGCTAGAAGAAGCCTTGCCACCACTTGGTGTCACAGAGCGCATCTGTTACGTCGACGACTTTTTATTCTGCGTTAATAAGACCTCGGCGTTAGCCGACCTGCTGCTGGAGAAAACTTTGGAGCCGTTCAAAATAACCCACTCAAGGCTGACTTTACTCATGAGGTGCCCACAGATAGCAACCTGCTGTTCCTAAATCTGGCTTTAACTCGCATACTATTCACTAGTGTTGGGAGTACAGAACACGCAGTGAGAAGGGCTTACTGCGATACGACTCTGCCCAATCAAAGCTGATTGAGCGAAACATGGCGACGGCATGTTTCGAGCAGGCTATAAAAAATCTTGCAGCCACAAGATACATGGTAGGTGCAATGCGCAGGCAGAAAGATTGAAAAAAGCTGGGCACCCGACACCACGGCTTGTTTCAGTGGCAGAGAAAGAGCTAAAAATATCAGTTAGATGAAAAAAAAACAAGGGAAAGCGAAAGAAAAGAAGAGGCCAGTGGTGATGCTGTGCATTCATGCACTTTCGAATAAACGCAAAAAACTAGGTGAAAGGCATGATGTGCAAGTCGTTTTTTTTTTCAACCAAGCAAAGTTAAAGGAATGTGCGCGAAAGTCACCGACAAAGGCAAACTTAAGGAAGAGGCGAACTGTGGTGTCAGGCCCACAGGAAGGTTCGTTAAATGCCGCGAAGGAGTGGTTGATAAGATACCGCCCTCGTGCTGTCAAGCTTACGTGGGTCAGACGCACAGATGCTTAAATGACGGCCTTAGAGAACACAAGCGCAAGTGTGGCCTGAGCGACGCACTGGGAAATCATGCGGCTCATTGCGATAGATCCGACAAATGCACACCGCACTTACGCCATACTGCAGTTCTGACAAATGGAAGCATTTTCTTAGCGGCTTAAAAACAAAGACCGTATATCTATCACAAACACAGAAGGAATTTAGCGTCTGTGATTTTAAACCGGCAAGAAAATGACTCCAGAATGCAAATACGAACTAGACCAAGGATTTTCTGCTAAAATCGAGAGACAAGCTAATCAGGGAGCTGTGCGAAGCTGATTGCGTGGAATCAGGAAACGAAGGGTCATGTGTAAGCGACCCGTCTATTACGCTTCCCAGGGAAGAAAAGAAATTCTTGGAAAAGTAAAACGAAAAAAATATACCAGTCGGGACAGTAATGCATGAAACGGATTGTGCTTGTCGATATGATAACAGAGGTGACGGCGGAACTGTGTTTTGGAATTTCGGTTTTACTTTGAATGCCTGTATATGTTTTGGGGATACACATGAGTCCCGTTCCTCGTAGTAACGTCCGCGTGTATAATTATCACGCGCTGTTATGGGCACTTCTTCGGGAGTTTTACGAAGGAGGGTACTCACGTCGTCCCCGCTTCCTGTCGCGCCCCGCGGTGACGAGACTTTCCCTCTTTGCCCTCTTAGAACGAAGAAACTCCTCTCCACAGCGATGGAAAACGTGAGTGTATCCTAGGATTGCTCATCTTCTGACGGGACCCGCGCACGGATCAGAGCTCTGTCAAGGGGACTGCGGCCGCCACCGTACCGCCCACCTACCGAGTGTGACTTGGCTGCTGCGGGCCGTGAGCGAGGAGCCACGCTTGAGTAAAACGAGCTTTTAGTGCTAATTGGTCACATTCTTATATCATAACGGCAGAGAAGAAGCATGTTCACATAAAGAGGAAACACACTGCACACGGACGAACTGTCGACTCAAAGCTGGCTTTATTGGTAACAGGGCATGCTCAATATGAAGTTTTCTTGCGCCTGCGCGCCACAGAAAGAAGCATACAATCACGTGCCAAAGTGAAGCCAGAAACATCTCATCTTTTTTCCGAGAGAAGTTCAAATTGCGATGCGTACAGAAAAACTGACGCATCGCTAATGCAGTTATCGCCTTTTTTGTTTCTTATGTGATAGGCATATAGGAGTCCTCGTACGGTTCGATCCTGGCTTTTGCCTAGAATTCTTGCGCTGTCGAAACGCGGCGCACATTTACTGCACGACCCGCATTTGCACAACGAAGTGCACAAATTTTTGTTCTTTAAATTTCTTTGGTGCTCCCCCAGACGGTCGTTGATACATCTTTCAGTTTGATTGACATGCACTTTTCCGCGGGTAAGTGGTAGTTCGTCGACCACTGCTGAACCGCACTTCACATAGGGCATGCTGTGCTTTTTCCCAGTCCCCCTTCTTCTAGCCTCCTTTGCGGTGATACGAGGGCACAGTTTCGAAAGCTTCACCGGAACGGAAACAACGAGCGACACCCCAAACCTGTTCGCAACCTCCTTCATGTTATGCGAAACTTTGTGTGGGTAGGGGGCAACTTCCGGCCGCGATGATTTGACAGTTTCCCTGGTCTTCAGGTTCGCTGTGCGTGCATTCACTTTTTCAAGGAGGGTTTCAACGACAGCTCTGGAGACCGACAAGGGGTAGCCTGAAGCCGTAATTCTTGCCAGTTGGTTTTCGAAGCTGTTCCGCATTTCATAAACGCCCGATTTCTCAAACGCCAATTCCAGGCACAAGCTAACCATGCCTGTTTTTATCCCTTTAGAATGAGTCGAATCAAATGATGAGACTTGCCTTTGTACACGAGGGGCATACGCCCAACGTACATGGCCTAAGTCGAACTTAAGCCGCATATCAAAACACTGAATTTCACTGTGATCTGGTGTTATGTTAATGCTAGTCCCTTTCCAAACTTTTTAAAAGCATCTAAAATCCTGTTCACAATAGCGAAGCAATATAAATGGCTCTGCTTGTCCAAAAAGATCAAAAAGTAATCAACATGTCGGGTTACTATTATGACCTAGTCATGAATAAAAACAGTGGCTAAAATATACTCAATGTTCGCTAAAAATATGCCGCTTGAAATGGAGGCTACGCATGATCCAATACGTATGCCCTTAGTCTGTAAACAATGCTGGTTGTTAAAAGCGACATAAGTACCGATAACTCCTGGAGGCCTATCATACAAGGGAAAAAAATAAGGCTGTAACTGCATTAGCGATGCGTCTATTTTTCCGTACGGATCGGAATTTGAGCTTTTCACGGCAAACCGATAAGATGTTTCTGGCTTCACTTTGGCACGTGGTGTATGTTTCTTTCTGTGGCGCGCAGGCGAAAAAACCTTTATGTTCAGCATGCCCGGCTACCGATAAAGCCATTTGCGAGTGCAGCGTTCGTCCGTGTGTTGTGGGCTTCTCTATGTGAACGTGTGTCTTCGCCGCAGTTTTGGCACAAAAGAAGCCGCTCGAGATAAGCGGAACATCACTACCCCCAACTTTTCACATGCCTTGTCCCCTTTTGTGCTTCCCCCCCGTGCGCGAACTGAACGCTTCCTCGCTACGGCGGTTGTTTGTTCATGTGTGTATTGCTCAGGAACAATTAACGCTCTTCCGTGTAGACGACTCGTGTTTATTCCCTCTGGCCCGAACCGGCCGTGGTGGCGAACGACCGCACCGCGGTTTAGGTTAGAGGGAGGTCAAAGCTCTCACTATTAGGGCTGGCGCGCTGGTGCTTGAAAGCAAGTAATGCTTCTGGCCTTTTGACCATTATTACAACAAGGATTCCCATATTCTTGGCGCCAAACTTGGGGCACAAGATTTGACAAGTCGTAATTTCCTCCGTAAAGTCTATGTGACTGGCTACCGACATACAGACTAGCCGTGGCAGTGAGCAGGACTGACTTGCAGTCTCTACTGATGCTGCCAGTGGTGTTCTTAAAACGGCGACAGAGTAAAACCGCCATAATCGCTATTACCGGAACAACTCAGGAACGGGCACCATTCACTGAGTTCTAGAAATTTTTGGTAAAAGTAGCGCTTCACACGACGCGACCATGCCATATCAGGGTGACGCGTGTATTCTGGTGTGATGTAAATTCTCCCATTGTGTTTTGACTTTAACATGCTCTATGTGAGGGTTCAGATTGTTGTAGTGTATGCTCTTTCGCGACCGAACGTTGACGGCGAGCGTTGTAACATTACTATCAATTCTGCCACGCCCGTAAGGCAGTTCAAGAGCAGCACGACTGTCGCGAAGCTCGAAGGGGATACTCCTGAGGGAAAGGAGGAGTATCCACTTCCCCGGGGTGACAGCGTTAACCACTTCGACTGCGGCAGTTCAGTGGGGAGCCTGTTTCGCAGAAAGCTATTGGAGGCACTGCTTGAGAATACATTTTGTCGAAAAGGGTTCGGCGAGCCCAGGCAGCCGGGCTGCGCGGCTAAGGTGCGCATGAAGGCAGATGGTATTAAGGCAAAGCCTTTAATGGCTCATGCTCGCGGTGTCCGTCCATGCTCGTGGTGTCCATCCGTGCGCTGGAATCGTGCCAACTGTGGCCCCTCCTCCGCGCAGCGGCGCAACCTCCTCCGTAATTTCCTCAAATTCATTTTCTTCATTACGGCCCCTCTTTCTCTTTGTTCTTTCACTCCCACTTCCTCCCTTCTTCTACAAACAGATGACGGGTGTCAACCGAAATATGCGAGACAGTTACTGTATAATTTCCTTTCCTCAAATACAATTTTCATTTTTCTTCACTACGGCCCCTCTTTCTCTTTCTTCTTTCACTCCAAATTCCTCCCTTTCTGAACGGTGCGGTTCGGGCGTCCACCGCGACGGTTGCTAGGCAACGGCTCATACGGCCGTTGCCAACAACACAACAGCACGATTCAGGCGTCCTCTGATCCAGGGAGCCAGTTTTCGCACTTTATTTCCTTAAAATGATCGGAGTGTAAAACGCCAACGCCAATCAACATAATGAACGCCGAACGGGCAACGGCGATGGCGACGCCGCGAAACGGGCGCCAAAGAGCTGCGCTCTAAAGCACTACAATAAAAAAAGCGGCCGCAGTCGCCAAAGACAATAAAAAGCGCACATGCGGAAAGCCCGTCACGCGCCAAGTGGTTCGGGGAAGCGGCAGTGGGTTGACCACAAGGCTTTCGCCAAGCACCTTTAGAATTCCCAAAGTGTCTTCGGTAATTTTTGTTGTCCGTGCAGGTGCTCGAATACAGCTTGTGTTGTCAGCGCGTTGGATTCCTACTTGCTCGACTCCGACAGCATATTGTCGAACATCTCTTCCACGAGAAAGATACACATGAATCTTTCAAAGTGGCAACGCCACGCATCCTGTAAAGTGCACTGTCACGCTTTTATAAGCGTACATCGCTGGGAATGCGAGCGGCCTAAGACTTACTCAAAGTTGTGTCGTTTCGCTACCCGGAATGGAGGAGCTGATTAACCTGGCAGAACATAGTCTACAGGTTCGCAGCAGGACCACTGCCGCTTCAGCGGCACGCTCCGAAAGCGCTATCTGGTCACGCGCGCATATGACGGAGGCTTTACACAAAGCGCGCCGGAATCCGTGCACTGCTGAGTGGCCTGCTGAGAGCACCGCTCTCTCCCGCCAGCAAGCAGCCGCACAGAGAGGCAAGGCTCGACGACAGAGCCTGCGCCCACAGCAGAACTAACTCTAGCCAAGGCGCAGCGAGCAATTCCCCCTGCTTAATATGGACGGAACACTCCTTCGATATTTCGCACTGTAGCGTCCAAAGCGAGCACACGCTTTCTGTTGGGAAAAGACCACGCGGAGGCAGATTAAAAAAAAAGGGGGGGGGGGATAAAAAAAAGTAGCTAGAGAGAAAATCCAGCCATGTAGCGGCAGGTCAGCCTTCACAGCGTGCCTGGAGGAGAGCCAACAGACGCTCCGATGACCGTTGCTGCTTCGAACATCCAGAGCCAGGTCGTTTTGAGGGCGGCCACATTCCAGAACCCAGAGCCCGCTTTCACGGCCGAGCAACCAAGTCGAAAAACAGCTTCCGGTCGCCCACGGGACGAGCGAGCGAGAATTCGAGGAACCTGACGCATGTATCTGCCACAGCAAAAGCTGCAGCAGAGAAGCCGCCTTCGAGTCCCCGGATTCCGCTGCTGCGGCTTCGCCTTCGAGAGCTGCCCGGCGCCCCGCTGCGCACGCCTTTGCGCGCCCTCGGAGACAGAGGGAGACAGGTCGACACGTTTCCTTCCTCCGCACCGAAGAATGGCCGCCGGGAGAGAAAAGAGACAGACCAAGAGCGGGATGTTTTTACCAGCTGTGTAGAGTTCTGCTGCACGCTGTCCAACGGGACAACAAAGTGCCTAATCGCCCCGAGCCTACTTACCGCCCCCAATTCCCGGGCAAGCTGCCCTGGACAAATGAACATCTGAAGCGGAACCTGCGATCATCCACCACCTTCAACTCTTGGCCCCACGGTCGTCCATGGCGTTCGTCTGCACTGCCTTCACGTCCTGGCGTCCAAGGTCCTCGAAGATGGCACCGGTGGCTGTGAGCTGGAGCTTTCCCCAATTAGTTTTAAAGTTCAACGGCGTTTAGCCATCCCCACTTCGTACACCCCCGGTTAACGCGGTCACTTGTTAGGCGTACGGCAATTTTAAGGATTGTGGGATGTGGGGATACAAATAAATCCCCTGCCTCATAATAGCGGCCGCGCTTAATAATCACGCGCTGTTATGCGCGCGCCATTCGGGAGGTTTGGGAGGGAGGGCACTCCCGCCGCCCCCATTTCCTTTCGCTCCCCGCGGCGACGCCACCGCGGAGACTTTCCCTCTCTACCCTCTTAGAACGAAGAGGCCTCTCCACAGCCCGGGAGACGGAGAGTTTCTCCCGAGGCTCGCTCGTCTTAAGGCTCTGCCGTCCCCGTATCGCTCAGTCACTGCGTGTGACTTGACTGCCGCGGGCCGTGAGCGAGGAGCCGCGCGAGGTGGGCGGAACATCCCTGCCTCCATCTTTTCGCGTGCGTTCTCTTTTGTAATTTTTCAGCCCCTCCCGCGAGTGGAACGCTCCCTCGCAGCGGCGATTCTTTGTTTGTTACTGTGTGTATTGCCCGGGAACAATAAACGCTCTTCGGAGTACAGGAGTCGTGTTTTTCCCCTCTAGACTGAAGCCGCCATGGTGCCGACGTACCACACCGCGTATTGGGGGCCACAGCTCTAGAGACTGTTAGGGCTGGCATGTTAGTGCTAGAGAACGACTACTTCTTCTATTTCTTTTTCTTTGAAGGTTGAAGGTCTATTTCCGCAACTAGGTTTTGCGAGGACAGCCAGGGGAAAAGCTGTATAGACAGCTTGAGAGGTCCTGGCTTCCTGATACAGTGCAGCATTGACGGCAGCAAAGTACAACAAACAAAATGTAAGGAGAAAAGTCACGTATGCTCGGTACAGAAAATGAGACATGTATATTAGCATGAAGTGCATTGTGCTTGTAAAGGAAAAAGACTGCATTAGATCAAAGAGCCTATCAAGGCAACGACGGGAAGGAGAAAATGAAGGACAGCAAAATTGACAGGAGCGCTCAAAATGGTAATAGCAAGGAAAAAAAACTACTAAACGAACATTTGGGGCAATTCTTTCAGAGAAAAACTAGACACATCAAGATTCTTCTGGCAGCACAACTGGTTCAGAAGTGTCGGCAAGGTATGCTGCAACATTTGTTTGACATAGTTTGTGCAGCATTTCTTAACATTCCAAGGCTCTGCTGCGCGAGTATGATACACAGTTCTGCTTTGCTCTAACCCAGCAAGTGTAAGTAAGGAGTCATCATTTTTCATTATGGCGAGTTTATATTTATAGCACAGCCTTTAGTTATAAATGGACTTCATTTTTATAATGTTGTGTTGGTGAAAAAGGCTCGCGGTGTGGAAGAAATGCGGCGCTTTGCATGCAATGCGGATAATACGTTTTTTTAGGATAGTGAGTTTGTTAATATTTTAAGCTGTTGTTGCACACACCATACATCCGTAGTTGCCTATGGAAGAGAACAAAGAGTGGTAAGTAACATGTTGACTGACGTAGGAAAAATAAAGCAATTTCTGCGCATGACACCAACTGTTTTGGAAAGTTTCTGACCTACATAATAATAGGGTCATTCAACGACATATCTGCTGCAGAATAAACGCCCAGAGTTTTCACAGACTGCACAAATGCTATTCTGGTATTGTTTAATTCAGTTAGAGGAAGTTCAAAGTGGTTATGACGTGAGTGAAACATGAGTGCTGTAGTTTTACTAAGGTTAATTTTTAGGCGATTATCAGCGGTCCTATTATTTATTTCTTTTAAGGTTTTATTAGCTCGATTTGCGAGATCAGCAGTTGAAGTACCCAAAAAAAAAACAGACTAGTGTCATCTGCATAAAATATGTACTTACCAGTGCTACCGATGTGGACAATATCATTAATATAGAGAACAAAAAGAAACGGACCCAAAATGCTCCCTTGCGGAACGCCAGAAGCTACCGATTTCAACTGGGACCATTCACCGGCAATACTAACAAACTGAGACCTATGTCGAAAGTATGAGGAAATCAGCATACGGGCTATGGCTCTGTAAGGAGATAGCGCCACCCAGCGTCGTTCGTGAGGAGAAGAAGAAAAAAAGCACGAGGAGCGCATGCGGAGGGGAACGCTGGGACAGGTAGAAGAGGATTACGGGGCAGAGAAGAGAAGAGCGCGGTGGGCGACGGACGTGGACGAGTTCTGCTGGCTCCCCGAGTTCCGGGCTTGGGCCTCAGCCGCAGACGTCCGGGCCACCAGACCTGGACATCCATCGTCGAGACCTCAACCACCAGGCCCAGGCGCCACTCTTCTCCGTCCATCCATCAGCTGCTCCACACAGGCCGCCTCTGGTGCCTACGTGGTTTTTCCGGGATACCAGACCTGGGAACCGTGCCGGGAGCCCACGGACGCTGACGCTGCGGTAGCGTTAAAGGCCAACGGAAACGCCGGCAACAGTGCATCGCCACTGGAACGCCAAGAGACTCCTTGACTGCCCGACACGCAGCCAGTCCTCCCCCCTCGACGCTTGATTGAGAGACAAGTAGTGTGACTTTCCTCTTTGACTTTCTTTTTCCTGTGTTTTTCGTAAGCACTTTGTTCTGTTCCCCCGTGTGTTTTTCCCGTGTGTTGTTGCGTTGCTCTCTTGTTCCTTTCCTTTTTTTTCACGCCCATATTGAAATTGGTATCCTTTCCTATAAAAGCCGCCTCGTTTATTGTTTGTACTTTTGTATTTGTGTAAAATAAGACCTGCAATCTCCCACGATCCTCACAGGCTCTAATACCGTAATGATTGAATTTTTTAAGCAACACAGAGTGATTAACAAGGGCAAACGCCTTTGAAAAATCTAAAAATAATCCATGTACCATGTTTTATATTCAAAAGTTTTAGTATGAATTCTTACTTGAGCAATATTATGAAAGTAAGTTGCATAATATTTGTACAGCGGAATAAAATTTGCACATACGTGTTGTATGCTATTTCCCATTAGTCTTTAAGTGCAATAATGAAAGGCCACAATACGCTGTACCATATGAGCAGCCAACTGGAACAAGCTGCGCATTTTTATTCAGTAGCTTCGTTTCAAGAATAACACAGTATGTGCCCGTACTATTTTCGAAATGCTGTTACTCCAGGTTGAAATCTGTTTTGTTAGAGGATCTGTTTTTCACTTTTTATTCGGCCATGAAAATAAGATAACTGGCGTTTGTGCATATAAAGTTCAGATTAGAAGCTGGAGCTCAGGCATTTAGTCTAGTTGTACCATGAAAAATTATCTCTAGCCATGTTACTTTCCAGAAAATACTTGCAATCAGTAATTTTCTGCAGGCATGGATTGCAACTTTCAAATTAAAAATTGCATTAGGCTATGGGGACATATATAAATCTCCTGCCCAATAGTAACAGCCGCGCGTTATTATTAGGCGATGTTAAGAGCACGCAGTAGGGAAGGTTTGCGATGGGAAGCACTCACGCCATCCTTCTTTTCGCGCCCCGCGGTGACGCTGCTGCATAGGCTTTCCCTCTTTCCCCCTCTTAGAACGCAGAGACCTCCAGTCCGCATCTCGGGGGAATGCTAGTTTTTCCCGAGGTTCTGGAGTCTTTCGGCGGGAGCCGTGCGCACGCACGTATCACACATCGCCCAAGTATACCGTCGCTGTCACCGAAGCGGCCGGGCATCGCGTGCGATTTACACTCCGCGGGCCGCTATCATGGAGCCACCCTAGGTCAGCTCAACATTCCTCTCACTCTTTAGCGCGCTCTTTCCCCTTTGTCCTTTTTCACCTCCGTACGCGAGCAGAACCCTCCCTCGCTACGGTGGTTGTTTGTTGCTGTTTGCACTGCTAGGGAACAATAAACGCTCTTTGGAGTAGACGACTCGTCTTTTTGCCCTCTAACCCGAACCCGCGTGGTGGCTACTTATCGCGCCGCGGGTTGTTTGGGGACCACAGCTATGACTATTGGGGCTTGCACGTTGGTGCTAGAAAGCGGCTACCACGTCTAGCACATTGAGCGTTACTTCAAGAATAACCACCATATTCTTGGAGCCCAGCGTGGGGATAGAGGTGTGACAAACCGAGTGTCTATGTGAATGACTGCCGACACACACTGCAGGCATTGCGGCGATCGGGATTGAATTACAGCCTCTGCTATGACTGTCTGATATGGCAGCTCAGCGTCATCTTGACGCAGCAGTAACTACTACTGCAGGCGTATTCTCAGAGGATTACGCTAGCGCCTGCGATCTCTTATCCTTTGAGCCGAGCAGTGACTCACACGACACACTCGCTGAGACGGGCGGTGACGCGAGGCACTTCTCGCAAAGCGCTATGCCGCCAGATAGAGAGAGCACGGAGCGACCTTTTAAACCTTGCTCATCCCACGCAGCCTCTCAGCTATACCTTTCTGGCCAGACCAACCCACAAGCCGCTATGTTGTGCCACGCTTTGCGCCTCATACAGAGCAAAACACTCTGCAAACATTCGCTTAAGTTGCAAAGCCCAGGCTGTGGGTGGACATTCCCAGCTATGGTGGCTGTCACCATCTTGTCAGCGCTAACGAGTACCTGGAGCGTATGCTGATTTACTAGCAGGCGACGGGGCTTTCCGATGGCGAGATTCTGGCGTGTGTTGTGGCAGTCTCACTGGCCTATCAGCCGTTGTTTTGCTGAGATTACGAGCGTCATCAGCGGCGCGAGCTGTAGCTGCGTACTCATCTCCCGAGCAAATCCTTTCTTGAGTACGAGAGGGCGATGGGCGAACTTATCGTATTGCAGACCCTTCGGCTCCGAGCGGCTAGCAGGAAGAGCGAGTCACACGACAAGCTCACCCTACCTTCGCAGCCTTCTTTGGAGGCGTCCAGTTAAGCGTTTCGACCAACTCGCCTCGGCAGCGAAGCCCATACAGGCGGACATACTCGCCTCCCGGGCACACCGGCCATCAATGCCAGCGTCGCAGGCACAGCCGCAATGAGCCTGAACGGAGACACTTTTCGCATTCGCTCCTGGGAAACCGAAACAGTTGCATTAAGTGACGTAAAAGTGAGGAATGGTTGGGAATTACCTGACCGAGTTCTCGACCCGTACACTGTACGTTCAGCGCACGCTGCGATCTACCCTGTCCTTTCTTGCTATCCCTCCCCTCTATACTGTCCTCACTATCCTCTCCCTTTCTTTTTCATTTCCGCCGGCTGCAGCTCGGGTGCTTCAGATATTAGATAGCAATTGCTGCGACCGGCAACACTCTGCTTCACCTTTTTTATTTAAAAATAAACCACTACCACCACCACGCTGCGTATGGCCAAGGCACGTAGAATCTGGATCGACATAACTGGAGGACGCTAGATCAAAGCGCGTCTACGACAGTACTCCCGACAGGGAGAAGCGGTAAACCGGCGAGCGGCGACTACCGCCCCGCCCGGCCACGGCCGAGTGCCCTCTGCTACCGGTGCAACCAACGAGGGCACTACACCCGGGAGTGCATACGCCCCCAGAGAGCACGCGCTTTCGAGAAAGGAACGGAGGAGCCGGTGAGCAGAGCTGCACGGCAGGCGGCGTCAACAGCGGTGTTCAGTGAGTCACACCAACTACTATCCCCGCTGGCTTGTCCGCTTGTAGCACCCAGCGACACGCCAGTCCTGCTCGCTGAGCTTGCAGTCGCTCGACCAAAGTTCATGGCTCCGCTAGACACAGGAGCGAGCGCTTCCTTGTTTGAAAACGAGGTATGTAAGCATCTTCATCGGAACAGACTCCAACTGCGAATGACCAGCATCACTTCGCCATTAGCCAGCGGCACGGTGCACGCGAGCAGTGCCACGCTCATGTGGTGCGGCAGGACAAACGAATCAGGCGCCAGCGCATCGCTCATCTCCCTAGCCTGTCGGTTCCAGTCATTCTTTGTAGAGATTTCGCCACCAAAACAGGCGTTGTTATTAACGTGTGCAACAGAGGATACAAGGAGTGAGCATGTGGCAGCCTGAAACGTTTCGTTAAACCTCCGAAAGCGTCAGAGGCACATTTGCTCTCCGATGCTACGCGCGCAGACATAGGCACAGAGTGCCCTGAAAAGCCCCTCGAAACGCTTTCAGCAAAGCTGAAATGCCAGCCAGACGACCTCGCAGAGAGAAAGCGCGGAACGGACCGCTCCCCTCCTGCGCAACCCCCTGCGGTTGCACTCTGCGCCGCGGAGGCATGCAGGCCTTCCCACCCGCTGTCGAACAACTCGAAGTTTTTCGCGGGAGGAAAAAGCGCGCTTGTCTCTGCTGCTGAACGAGTACGACGGCTTATTCACAGAGCGGCCTGGCTGTAGTACGCTAGTTAGGCACAAAATCGAGACAGACGACGGCGTTCTGTGGAAGTGCAGTCTTCAATCAGTCAGTTAGGCAAAGAGAAAATCGCTCGATAACGCTTTGGACGAACTGATCGACACAGGCGCTGTGGAACGTTCAAATAGCCCCTGGGTGTTTGTAGTGGGCAGGTGATGGAACTATACTGCTTGCTGTACCATCGACGCGTGAACTAGGTGACAAAGATGGACGCGTACCCAAATCTGAGGAATCCCTCTATCATGTCCAACGTTGGTGGAGCGAAGCACTTCACTACGTTCGATGCCAGCAGGGAATAATTTCAGGGGAAGATTACTACTAGTGACCGAAAGAAGACTGCCTTCACTTGCAGAGGTCTTTTTCAGTTTATCCGAATACCTTCCGTCCTGGTAGGAGCACCGGGTACGTACCAGCGCCTGATGGACCGTGTCCTTAATGATTCAAGGTGGCACCATGCATTTGTTCACCTGGATGACTTTGTGGTGTATTGGACAACCTTTGTCAAGAACTTACGCCATCTCAGGGAACTGCTGGAAAGACAGTATTCTGCAGGAATTATTCTGAACCCGAACAATACCGAGACAGCGGCGACCCAAATTACATTGTTAGAGTTCACGCTAGAGACAGGACGCCTTGCGAGCGCAAGCTACGGGCCATTCTGAAGTTCCCATCGCCGGCAGTCACTGGCTGACTGAGCCGCCTTCTGGGACTGGTGAGCTTTTATCGTTAGTTTATCCCAGATTGCGCCGTCTGCAAGGTCCCTTAACGACGTTGTTTAGTCAGGGTGTCAATTAGCATTGGGGACCCGAACAAAAGGCGGCACAGCGCAACCTCAATTCTGCGCTAGCGGAAACCACAGAGCTGCGCTGAGGCTACCTGACGTGAACAGGGAATTCGTGATCCACACGGGCGCTTGTGATCTGAGCTTAGGAGCTGTTCTGCTTCAAAAGCACTAAGGTAGCATGAGACCGGAAGCGTTCGCCAGCCACTCATTGACTCCAGCAGAGAGACACTATTCACACACAAACGTCAGCGCAAATACAAGACATTCACAAGAGAGGTGGACAAGACAACGCGCTTCTTGTGAATGTCTCGTATTTTTTTGCTAACGCCTGTACGTAGAACTATGCACTGACTGGTCCAGCAACAAGTGTTACTTGAGAAACTATTCCATTACAAGGAAATAATATCTAACGATTACCTTCGCTCTGTGGAAGTTCGAGAACTACGTTGACGGAGTCGCTTTCGTGATTAAGACTTATCACATAGCACTCACGTAGTTGAGGCGCTAACGCGAACCGAGAGAACGCCTAGCGCGGTGGGCGCTACTCCTCCATCGTTACGACTTCACCGTAGGTGGTAGCTAAGCCGAAAAACAAATATTGGCCGAATGTATCGATTACGAGTATTGCCAGCGACTTGGAACTTCGTCGTGTGCAATACCGGCGAGCGACAGTTTCTCCCAAGTTGTTCTGTCACCGTCTACACTGAGTTGACTGAGCGGCCTTCAAACCTACGCTAAAATCACGCAACAGGTACGTACATAGTGCCGGTGCCGCGAAGTGTTTATTTGGAGCCCCTTGTGATTGTTACAAGTGTTCTTTATTCTAGCGAGGATCTCCACGAGCTGCAGCGAGAAGCAACTCCCCAGGGCGAGTTTCCTGTGCATACAGCAAGCTTCACAGCACAGTGACAAGTGCGAGTGTAGTGAAAGTGATTATGGTCGGAACGAGTGCTTTAGCCTCAGTCAGTGATATCGCCTGCAAGTACAATTATGGTTGAAAAGCTCACTACCCACGTCTTTTTTTCGAATGCCGAAATGAATTTCGAGCTGTAGCGCTGATTGTGGATCGTGTGCACTCGTGTGTGCTTACTGTGTTTGAAAACATCCGCGTGTGCGACGTGAGGAAATGAACTTCGAACTCTACAGATCGTCGCATTCGTTGCAGCGGTTGCAGTGATTGCAAGCGCAAGTCGTTGTTCCTACGATGTAGCCATCACCGATATTGGTTGTGGTTCGTGTGTACTGCGTTAGAGAACCCCCGTCAATGCGACGTGACCTTTCTGAAAGCTGTGTTTTGCGTATACGTAACGAACTCGGCTGCACGGCCGTTTTCAGCTATTTTCTGCCGAGATTTAGAACCGTCGCCACTATTCTGCGGCTTTTTGCTCCATAACGTGCATTTTGCGACTATGGGTGGCCGGATTACGATAGTGTGCCGGCGGTACTGTGTAATCTGTGTGAAAACATCGGTTTGCATGGCAGTTGTAACTTTTTGGCAGTTTTTTTATTTCTTGGCGGCTATGTGGGCCTATATCTGCAATAAATATTTGCATGACAAAGTGAATGAATCCAACTTCTCTTGCATGTGATCATGAGCGGAGCCAAAGCAGTAGTGTTAAGTTTGGGTTGTGTTATGTTATCACCAAATAAGAAGGGCTTAATTACGAACAAAAATCATTGTTGCAACTCATTCACAGGTGTTTCATAATGCTCAAATCTCTAATATGTGTCCACTAGTGCAGCTTTGTTTCATGAGTAGTGCATTTCATGTGATGCCAAAAAATACCACAGCAGATGCCTACGCTTCTCAAAGCAAGCAGCACATACACAATTTTGTCTTACTGATATGAACACTTTGGTTCTGGATAAGAACTGTACATAGACAGTTTTCCATAATAGCGAATCGTGGTTGAAAACAAAGAACATTTTCAGTAAACTGTGCGATTAAACCTTATTTTTTGCTTAGCAGAATGGAGTGGACTTGGATTTCAGACAAACACTTGGCAATATTAAGTGCATTATCGCGGTTGCCATGACCATTGATAAAGTGCCGCGATCTCGAAGTGCTCCGTCAGCCGTGACAGGCGGGATTAGAAGCTGTACTCGTTGAACCAGCATCTGATCCCATAATTTTCCCATACACTGCTGTCGCCAAGCTGCTCGGCAACTCGACTTTATCGGTGTCGAACAGTTCTTAAGCAGCGCTTCCTAGGTAAGCTGCACCAGCTTTTCTGAGACATTCTCAAAGCCTTTAGAAGCATGTCATGAATTCACATGCACAACATGCATCTGCTACACTCATTTGCCTGCGACTGCCTGCAATGAACATTATTTGCTTCCTGAGTGAAGGCGATGGCGGGGCTATGTGAATGTATTTGTCAGAAATGTAGAATACTGCTAAGATTTCCTTAGCCTTCCTTGCATTTGATGCATTCCTAAATTCGTTTGCTTGAGTGTAGGTGTTGTTTGCACCTGCCGCAATGATCAGCTATAGGATTCTTGGGACACTTATCTGCTCACATTTGTCGTAGGGTCGCGACGGGACCATTTTTGTGCATATTGCCAAAACAGATTAACAAAGTTTATTTTGAATTCTCAAAGTGTGTTATGCACTATTGCACTGTGGTTCGCTCTACAATGTTGACATTAACCATTTCGAAAAGTCCTGCAGTGAGGGTGGAGACATCTACCTGTCGAGGCTAAGACCACATTTAATTTGGACCTGATTTCTTACTGCTTGGTTTGTATTTGCAGATTCCCTTCTTTGCACATGTGCTAAGTTCTCTTCCTGCCCTGCATGCTTTGAACTCGAGTAGTTTTTTTTTCTTCTTGGCGCGTCCTCTGATTAAAAACATTAACTTAGTGTTGCAAGTAGATATGTGGGAGATTAAGGCAAAAACGTTATACTGTAAGTGAGCGGCTTGATTCGCAGCCACAGTCACAGTCACGCCACGACAAAGCCACCTATGCTCAATAAAGGAGCACGGGGCGCTCAGCTGTGCAAAGCTTGGGGAAGAGAGATTAGAGGAAAGAGAGAAATCAGCGTGAATAATTTGGAATTGTACTACTTATGAGGTGAACCATTTGAAGGAGAAGAGCACAAGCAGCAGGGTTGCGGAGAAAGGAGGGGTAAACAGATGGTGTGATGTCCGATGAGCAAAGAGATTTTAAACGAGAAACTAAAGAAGCAGTAACGGAACAGTCCCGGAAGTAATGACGGATATTTTCACATAACAATCCACAGGAACAAGTATTAAACCAAAGTATTGAACCGAGTATTAAATTATTAGGTGTTGTCTTTGACTCTTACTTAAGCGTTATTCCCCATGTTAATTATTTGCAAACGAAAATTCTTGCATCTACCACCAAGCTCCTTAATTGGTTCCATTTCCATTTTCGTGTTTCTCCTTCTCATATGCGCCAAATTTATCATCAGGTTATTCTCCCTACAATTACCTATGCCGCCCCAGCTTGGTGGTTTCATTGCCCCCTTTCTCGGCTAAGAGATCGTGTTTTATCGCATCAACGAATTCCCCTTCTGGTTCTTACTGGTGCCTATCATACTACGCGAACCGCTGCTCTTCATGTTCTTGCAAACCTTCTTCCTCTGCCTATCTATCTGGACCAGTTATGCGCAGAGTTCATGCTTTTCACGTTACGTCAATCCGTAGTGTACGGCAATACTTTTTATGACCCCTTTCTCATTCAACCTTTATTTGATCCCTGGTCAGACCATCCCTCATTGAAATTTAAATTTTCTTTTGTTCAACTTAGTTCTCAAGAAGCTGTATTCTTTTCTTGTCAACGTGCCCTGCATATTTACACTGATGGATTTACACTGATGATTTTATTTCGCTGCTCTTGCACGTCTGCCTTTTTTGCAGTTTCACGGCCTCTTGGCACACCCAGTTCCTCGGAGGGGCCCTGTAAGACGTCGGGGACCCTCCGAGTGGCCTCCTCCTTTGAGGTCCGTGTTTTCTTTTCGCAGTTTCGGCGGCTTGTGGTCTCTGGCGGCTGGCTGGTTAGGCCTACCAGCTGCCAGCTTGGCCATGGCCGATCGGGTTACTCCAGATGGCCCGCCACCCCCGAGCGGCTCTTCTTCGTGTGCGGCAAATCCTGGATCTACCTCGGACAAGTCCTCGGACCACCACACGGACATCTCTTTGCACGCTGGCGTGCTTCAGGATCCTGCCCTTGCCCACCATTCCGGAGGCGCCTCCTGTGCCCCCGTAGAACCTGGAGTCTCCCAGGTCTTGTGGTCGCCTGGTCTCTCGCAGCCAGCAAGGCTTCCGGAGTCGCCTCAACCCGCCCGCTTGGAGTTGGGCACGGACGCTGTTGCCATGCGGGCTCACGAACAGCTAATGACAGCTATCTTGGACAAAGACAATAAGATAGGCCCTGCAGCTCGCGCAGTCCTACTGTCTCTGGTTTGCGACCTGTACCGCCAAACGGCGCATTCTTTTGCGTGCGCGGTCGCCGAGACCAATTTTTCAAGGACGCTGCAGACCTCATTGGAAGCCAGAGAGCGCGAGCTGGACGCCTTTAAAGTACAGCTTGCGGAGATGTCTGCTAGGGTCACCGCGGCTGAGGCGGAACTTCGCGACCTGAGGCAGGAGGCATTGGTCCCCTGGACTTTCGCAGATGCCCTGCGTGGTGCTCCGGTTCCGGTTCAGAGGGACATCGGAATTTCAGCCCTGGACGCGACCCCTGGCCAGCCACAGCCTCCACCTGCTGGGAACACCCGACCGAACCCCCTGCCGCATCAGATGTTTTTAGCTTCCGTCGCAACCTCAGCAGACGTCGGCCGTGATATGGCTGCATTGATTAGAGAAAACATCGATCCCGAGGCCGAGGGAATCGGTGCTGTTGTCCTTCGGCCTTCCCCTCGTGCCCTCACGGTTGCCTCCAGTGACCCGGCAGACCTGGACCGCCTCAAGGCCGCCATTACCCGCATCGAAGCCACTAGAACCGCGATCAAGGTCCGTGTCCCGCGACAGAGGAACCCGCACATTCGCCTGGCAGGGGTCGACCCCCACGTGCGGCCACAGGACCTAGTTATGGCACTCAACCGCCGGAACCCTAATCTTCATCTGGACTCATCCGCCTGTAAGGTCAGACTTTCATTTCCGCAAAGATCCGGACAGTTCGTCCACGTCCTCGAGGTGGATCCCCCTGCCTTCGTCCGTCTATGCGAGGCACGTCGCGTGACCCTCGGGTGGACTTCAGTTGAGGTGCGCGAAGACCTGCATGTGCCGCTCTGCACTTATTGCGCTCAATATGGCCACGCTTTGACGGCTTGCACGATGAAAAATGATCCTTCAAAGGCTTGTTGCACCAGCTGTGCGGGGTCACATGCCTTGGCGGCCTGCCCAACTTCCATCCAGGATCCCCAACGGAAGTGCGCCCCTTGCGCAGCCGCCGGTCGCCCGTCCGATCATTCTGCGGGGCATGTCTCTTGTTCACTCTTGCGTGAACGTACGGAGAGAATCCGTTCCCGCAATAATTATGGCTCGTAGCGCTCCTCATGTAACCCCATGTCCTCCGCCCGACCACATCAATTTTCTCCAAGTCAATTTGGATCACACCCGGTGTGCGACTGCCCCGATGGTTAAATATAATTTGGACAAAAATATCACAATCACCACTGTCGGAGATCCATATATTGCTACCCATAACGAATTTGTAGGAATTGCCTCCACTTTTTACAAAATCCTGTCTCCTGAAAACCCTCGGTGTGTCATATTGCTACATAATCCTACCTTTGATATCTTCCCTACTTTAATTTCTCCTGAAGTTGTTTCCATCTTATGTTCGCCATCGACTGATCAATTCCTTTTTGTAGCAGTATATGCACCGCCTCGTGCGGATATCACAGTATCTCTGGCTTTGCTCACCACTTCTATCCAGACTTCACCCACTGACAAAATTATCATTTGCGGTGATTTTAATGCAAAAAACATTTTATGGGGTGGCAATACCACTGATGCTAGAGGAACTCATGTTGAAGCTTTTGCGGCTTCTAATGCCCTGGTTCTTCTGAATAATCCGGACTCTTTACCAACTTATGAAACTCCATACGATTCCAGTTGGATTGACATTAGTTTCGCTTCACCTAGTTTGCTTGCAAAGGGCTGCTCCTGGGGAGTCATTGCTGATTTATCTCTTTCCGAACACAAATTTATTACATACTCTTTTCTTTCCCAACCGTTGTCGCCGTTCAAGCGGCTCACCAGAGCCAGTTCCAGTCGCTTAATTTCCCAGTTAACTTCACTGCCTTGGTTCAAATCTTTTTACAATTATCAGTTTCATTCGGCGTGTGCTCTTGATCATGTCCTCTCAAAATTTAACGCCACCTTTATGACACTTTACAAGAAAAACTTGCGTTTGGTTAAACCACATTTTCCCGAGGGTTCCATTTGGTGGACGGCTGATCTGAGCATGGAGAGGTCCCGTGTGCGCGCTCTTCGTCGCCGTTTTCAACGCATTTCAGACCCACAGCGGAGAATTCTTCACCGTTCAATTTATTATAAAGCTCTTGCTAAGTATCGCTCTAACATCAGAACCACACATGATAGTTATATAAAAGAGATCTGCTCCACAGCTACACGTAAATATCTCTTTGGTAAGCCATATAAACATGTTTTTGGCAAGCTCAGGTGCCCTTCCATTATCCCTTCTCTACGGTACGCTGATGGCACATATACTGAAACGCTTCCTGACGCTATACAGTTGCTCCTTCGTACTCACGTCGCTACAGATGATCCTTCCCGTGATCTCCCTTTTCATACTCATGTTCGGGACATTACTGCGCAGCCTTACAATAACTCAGTCCAAGATTTACCGTTCACTGCTGCGGAGATCGAAGCTGTCATCAATTCATTATATTTGTCGTCTTCTCCAGGGCCTGATCTTATCTCTCCCCGTTTTGTTGTCGCCTTGTTTCACGCTCATCCCTTGTTTTTCGTCTCCCTCTTTAATTCTGCCTTGCACTTTGGTTACTTTCCGCAGACATGGAGAATTGGCAGAATTACTTTTATTCCCAAACCGAATACACCAAAGCACCTTCCAAATTCTTACCGACCGATCTGTATTAATTCGTCTTTCGGTAAGGTGCTCGAGCGTTTACTATATGGTCGGCTGTATTACTTCCTGCGCCAAAATAAATTACTTCATAGAAATCAGTATGGTTTCACGCATGGTCGCAGTTCTGTTCAGGCTCTATATCATTTGCGGGAGTTCTTACATAGTTATAAACAACAAAAAATTCCTGTGGTTCTAGTTTCTCTGGACTTCAGAGGAGCATTTGATAGTGTTTGGCACCCTCTGGTTTTATATCTTTTACGAAAACATCGTTGCGCTCTAAATCTATATTCCCTTCTGGAGTCTTTACTTCATAACCGTCATTGGACCTATCAATCTCCTTCTTGTACTCTTTCTGTGCCTTCTTCCCTCGGCAGTCCGCAGGGTTCACCACTTTCGCCACTGCTTTGGAACATTTTGCTATATGATCTCCTAAACCTTCCTGTGCCCTCACCTATCCACATTCAGGCATATGCAGATGACACCATTGTACTCATCCCTGGCAAAACTAGCCGCGAGTTGTCAGCGCTGGGCTCAAATGTTTTAACTTTATTCAAAAACTGGTGTACCGTGCCCCGCGTTCAGTTAAACCCAGAAAAGTGTTCTTATGTTTTGTTTTTTAATGGAGCTCCGGCGTTACACAAGCGTAAGCCGACTATTCGACTAGACACTTACAGTCTCAAGTGTGAACCGAGTATTAAATTATTAGGTGTTGTCTCTGACTCTTACTTAAGCTTTATTCCCCATGTTAATTATTTGCAAACGAAAATTCTTGCATCTACCACCAAGCTCCTTAATTGGTTCCATTTCCATTTTCGTGTTCCTCCTTCTCATATGCGCCAAATTTATCATCAGGTTATTCTCCCTACAATTACCTATGCCGCCCCAGCTTGGTGGTTTCATTGCCCCCTTTCTCGGCTAAGAGATCGTGTTTTATCGCTTCAACGAATTCCCCTTCTGGCTCCTACTGGTGCCTATCATACTATGCGAACCGCTGCTCTTCATGTTCTTGCAAACGTTCTTCTCTGCCTATCTATCAGGGACCAGTTATGCGCAGAGTTCATGCTTTTCACGTTACGTCAATCCGTAGTGTACGGCAATACTTTTTATGGCCCCTCTCACATTCAACCTTTATTTGATCCCTGGTCAGACCATCCCTCATTGAAATTTAAATTTCCTTTTGTTCAACTTAGTTCTCAAGAAGCTGTATTCTTTTCTTGTCAACGTGCCCTGCATATTTACACTGATGGGTCTTTCACTCCTCGCTCAGCTGGTGCTGCATTTGTTGTTCTTAGCTCAACACAAAATATTGTCCATGTACATCGTCTCTCTTTAGAACCACCCTCTAGCGCCTATGCCGCTGAGCTTGTAGCCTTTCATTCTGCTGTTGTTTATGCTATTCACAACCTTCCCTCTACGCCTGTTCATTTTTACACTGATTCACTCTCTGCTTTCTCCGCTGTCTTCAGTTACTTCTTACAATCCGACTATTATTGCAATTGAGAAAGATCTCTATCGTTTGTCTTCTTTAGCCCCATTTCTTTTATTTCATATCCGGGGTCATTCCGGAATTTTTGGAAACGAGTTAGCCGACCAAGCTGCTGGTAGTGCCGGCCAGTTTGGAAGTTTACATATTTCTACCCTTTCACGCCGTTGCGTGCGTTCCCGTTTGCATCATTCTTCACTTCTTTTATGGAGCATTTTTTGTCGCGAGAATAATGGTGGCACTGAGCTATTCAACTGGATCCCTGATGCACTTAACATTCCCCTTATTCGTCTACCCAGGAATCCTCTAATAACTTTACTTACTGGGCATGGTAGATTTCCGTTCTATTTTAAAAGATTTGGCCTGTCTCCGTCTTCAACTTGTTCCTGTGGATTGTTATGTGAAAATATCCGTCATTACTTCCGGGACTGTTCCGTTACTGCTTCTTTAGTTTCTCGTTTAAAATCTCTTTGCTCATCGGACATTACACCATCTGTTTACCTCTCCCTTCTCCGAAACCCTGCTGCCTGTGCTCTTCTCCTTCAAATGGTTCACCTCATAAGTAGTACAATTCCAAATTATTCACGCTGATTTCTCTCTTTCCTCTTATCTCTCTTCCCCAAGCTTTGCACAGCGGAGCGCCCCGTGCTCCTTTATTGAGCATAGGTGGCTTTGTCGTGTTGTGACTGTGACTGTGACTGCGTCCTTGACTGTGTGACTGTGACTTCGTTTTTTTTCTTTTGTCTTGTTTATGTTTGTATTTTTCTGATTTTTATTTTGTGGCCGGCGCTCAGGGCTTTCTTCGACTGTTACGGTGACAGTAACTTTGCAGTGACTTGGGTTTTCTTTTTTTTATTACTATTATTTATTCCGCGGACTGCACGCTGTGCTGTGGCTATCTGCCTGCGTCTAACTTTTATTGTGACGAGACTTTTGTTTTCTGCTCTTTTGAGTTTTTTTTAATGCTCTGTTTTTCGCTTAACTTTTTTTCTTCTTCTTTGGACCATTTAGTTATTTTTAATTTATTTTGAATTGGCCTTAAGCCTGGCAAACCATTGCTGGTCCAGGCATCCTCTCTCTTTCTTTTATGTTTTTTGTTACTTCTTTTTTGAGAGGACCAATAAAAGGGTAAAAAAGGGCTTAATTCGCTTTATGCAGTGAACAATGCGCGCTAGGAAATAAGTCGCCGAGCTGTTCAGTGCCAATGATCAGAAAGTTCGAGCTGAGAGAGTCGGCATCCTAGCAGTTCAAGGCTTAACAAAAAAACTGCACGCTTTGCTACACGTGGTATAATGACAATTCTAGGGTGCAACACCCATATGATCCAGTCTGTATTTGTCGCCAATCAGTTCTAAAATTCATTGCGTTGTGTAATAGTATCTGGTTACCCAATGCAGCACTGCTGGTTGAGTTATCATAGAACAATTCTTTCTTGATCGGCTTTTCCAGGTATCGATAGAGTTTTACCCTATGCTTCTTTTCCATTGAATTAATCCAACTTTTCCCTTCACCGTTTTTTGTCTGTTTTTTATGTATTTATTTACAGAATACCTTCGTCGTCCGGGGATATTATCGCAGGGGAGACAGTTCTAGAAGGATGTCGCAGTCACCATAACTCGCCCCCAAAAAACACAGTCAGCATCAAGGTAATACAAAACAATAACCAGAAAAAATAATGACGTCACTCATAAATACAGCCGAGAATAAAAATCGTGGTTACTGCACGCTGAAACACATTCTTCTGGAAGCAAGTTCCACTCTTTACTGTTTTAGGAAAAAATGGTTTAGCAAACGTATTCGTTTTTCAGTCAGGTTCGCGCACCTTTTTGGAGTGGTCGTGCCGAGTCGAGGCGTAGGTTGGTTCCGACAGGTAGTTGCGCTTATCAATGCCTGTTAGATAATAGAAGATACTGTGGAAGAATTTCAGCCTTAATTTTTTTTTCTGGCGCTTAACGTTTCCCAGCCAAGCATGGCGTTTATTTCAGTGATACTTTGAAAAGGGTTATAATTATTAATGCTCTTCTTTTTTTCTGTCCTCGTGTCCCGAATACTTAATGGTTAGTAGCCGTCGCGATGACTCATCGGTTATGGCGCTCGGCTGCTAACCCAAAAACGCGGGTCCGATTCCGGCCGCGCGGTGGAATTTCGACGGAGGCAAAAGTTTAGACGCTAATGTAATGTGCAATACCAGAGCACTTTAAAGAACGCCGGGTGGTCAAAATTTCCGGAGCCCTTCACTACGGCGTCCCTGTTAGCCCGAGTCGCTTTGGGACGTTAAATCCTCATAAACCAAACTTAATGCTTAGTTTCATAATTCTTTTCCGCCTTTTTGAGTCAATGCTCTTTCTGTATAAGCGCTTAAATACGTTAGCTAGCCCACCTGTTATGGTCCAATTTCCTCGGGCGTTTTTCAAATAATATTTTCCTCTGAGCTTCCAGTGCTTCGAAGGATGCCCAACCCATTACCAACTTTACTGCCTCTTTTCTGGTTTTTCCGTGGGCACCTAGTGCCAATCTTCCAACAGATCTCTGATTTACTTCTAATCTCGACTAAACTTCTGCCCTTAAGCACAGAACTAGCAAAGTAAGCCCCAGCACCATTAATCCTTTCCAAATACCTCTGAGTACTTCATATTTCTTGCACCTCTATAATGCTCGATGTTTCATTATTCCAGCACCTCTTCGCCCTTTTGTCCCAATAGGCTGTTCGTGCTTTTCGGTGTATATCTGCCTTTCGTTTAACCATACCCAGAGATATTTCTATTTCCACTGTGGGTATTTCATGGTCTGGTATTGTAAGCACTTGATCAGTTTTTATTGTTGAAAATCATCACACTTAACTGCGATAAAAGCGAAATGTAGAGTGTCTCCTTCTTCTTCACAACAATTAACCAGTGTTTGCGAATCTTTCTGGCCATCTGCTAACAGTACAATGTCGTCCGCATACATTAGGCCCGGGAGCCGTTGCTCAACGACATTTCCGCATATTCTGTAAGACAGATTATAACGTATATTACTTTCTTGTAGACTTCTTTCCATATTTCTCACATAAAGCATGAAGAGCAGCGCTGATAAAGGGCAATCTTGTTTCAATTGTTTGAATACCTCGACAGTTAACGTACTTTTTTTATCCCTTCCCATTTAATAACGACTTTATTATCTAGACATATTTCCTCTAGAAAAACAATTACCTAATGAATGGTACCTTCACCTTTCAATATGTTCCGCAGGAGTTTCCTGTTCACGTTGCCATATGCATCGCTTACGTCCAGGAAGGCTAAATACAGAGGTCTATTTTCCGCCTTATCCATTTCTATGCATTGGTTAAGCGCGAAGAGGCTATCATCTAAGCGCCTACCCCTTCTGAGCCTGTTTTGAAGTTCTCCGAGTATGGTATTATTTTCTGCCCTGTGGGGGTTTAACAGGGTGGTGGGGTATAAATAGGCTCTCCCCGTTTAACCGCGGCTGAGACAATTCAGTACTGCCCGGACCCCATGTCGCAAATTGCGTACGCTACCGAGCGCACGCCGACCACGGCTGGCTTTGCTCTGAGGGATTAAAGGAACGACACTCTGGCTGACAAAAACAAGGCATTTATTAGTACAACAGCAATAACGCCAGCTAGCAAAAAAATAGGCTTAGGAATCGAGGAAGTCTGACTGACAAGCACGGTTCCGAGAAAGCGTTCGCCCACGCCAGGGCAAGGGGAAACTCAGGGGCCGGACGGGGCGAGCTGGCGGGAGAATGTTTCCACCACAAGGCCTCCCCGCTGGCATAAAGTGGAGCGCGCGCCGACACGTTCGCACTGATAGCTGTCTAAATTATTTTCCCTCTTATATTTGCAGGCAACCCCGCAGATCGCATATGGGCGCCTCAACAAGGAAAGTAATCGTGTTTTTCTTGCATTTTTCTTATCTTCTGGATTGACTCTTTGATTTAAATTGCGTTAATGGTGCAGAAGAGGATCCTTTTTTTCATTTAAACGTTCGAGCGTTTGATTTATTGTTAAATTGATTTATATTCAGCACTTATTCATATATTGTAACGTACTTCTTGACGACGGAGGCTTTAATAACAAGTGCGAAGACAGACAAGGCCACGGCGACAGATTCCACACGGCGCGAGCCCTACTTATTCGTCGTCAGCAGCTATGCGCCACCTGGCAATGCTAGGTGGCATTATTCCCCCCTTATGGAAAAAAAAGAGCGCTGTCGACGTAACAAAAAATAAACAAAACACGAGCAAAGTTCAGCAACTGAAGCGTTCCAAGACATCAACACGTCTGCGTCACCGAGTATAGTACGGTTTAAGCCGGACAACGTGCACAATGTCAGAGCTGGGCTTTCGGCGTCGGGGTTGCGCAACACCGTCCGGAACCACTTCATAGTTTACGTCACTCACACGCCGGATCACTCTTTAAGGGCCAAAATAGCGGCAGAGCAGTTTCTCGCACAAGCCTTGGCGACGGACAGGAGTCCATACCCAGACTTGGTCACCGGGTTTGTAGTCAACCTGTCGGTGGCGAAGGTTGTAACGGCGCGCGTCGGTGCTCTGCTGTTGCCCGATGTGCACGCGGGCCAGCTGACGGGCTTTTTCAGCACGTTGGGCAAATTGTTGAGCGTCTGGGTCGAGTTGGTCATCCTCTGGGCACGGGAGCATGGCATCAAGCTTGCTCTGAACTTCACGTCCGTACACAAGGCGGAACGGTGTAAAGCGCGTAGTTTCCTGCAGGGCGGTGTTATAGGCGAAGGTGACATACGGCAGGACCTCATCCCAAGTTTTGTGCTGGACATCTACGTACATGGACAACATGTCCGAAAGGGTCCTGTTCAATCGTTCGGTCAAGCCATTGCTCTGCGGATGGTAGGCCGTGGTCTTGCGGTGCGTTGTGCAGCTCAGCCGAAAGATGTGGTCGATTAGCTGCGCTGTAAACGCCGTCGCTCTGTCTGTAATGACGTGCGATGGGGCGCCGTGTCTCAAGACGATGTTGTGCATGAAAAACTCCGCGACTTCAGAAGCTGTACCACGAGGGAGCGCCTTGGTCTCGGCGTAGCGAGTCAAATACTCGGTAGCAACTATGATCCACTTATTGCCGGCCTGCGACAAAGGGAAAGGGCCAAGGAGGTCCATGCCGATCTGGTCGAACGGAGCGCGAGGGGCTGTAACGGGCTTGAGAAAACCCGCCGGCTTAAGTGGTGGCGTTTTCCGGCGCTGGTATTCTCGGCAGCTTTTAACGTAGCGTTTGACATCAGCAAGAAGTCCAGGCCAGTAGTACATGTTCCGCACTCTGGCGAGCGTACGTGAAAAGCCCAAGTGGCCAGATGTGGGTTCATCGTGGCAGGCGAAAAGAACGTCAGCTCGGAGATCAGCTGGAATGACCAGAAGGTAAGGTCTATCGTTGCCTCTCGAGTTCTTCTTGTACAAGAGGCCCTCCGCAAGGGCGCTCGGCGATCGTCGAAATACTGCACTGGTGGAACTGAGGACCGCGGCTCAGGAGGCGTTACCGGAAATGGTGGCGGCGAAACCGCAGCCGGGCGCCTCGCAATTTCAGCATAGGTGGGGCGGTGGCAGTCTCCTGGTAGAGGAGGTGTTTCGACAGCAGGAGCCCTGAACGCCTGTTGCACCTCCTCGCGAACAAGAACAGAAATCGAACCTAGCGCTGGCTGCGAAGGGCTGCAAAATTTCAGGACCTCTTCACGCAAGATGGTGCGAATCAGTTCACGCAGATCGTCAGGGTGACTCCCGGAGGTAGCAAACGATGCGGTGACAGCAGCAGCTGCACGGGCCGGTCGTAGGTCGCAGAACGTTGTTGCAGCACCTTTTCCATCGTTGTGGCCTCTGTAAGGAATGCAGCAACGGTCGATGGTGGGCTGCGCACGAGGCCTGCGAAAAGCTGCTCTTTGACGCCACGCATCAAATGCCGGAGTTTCTTTTCTTCCGGCATGGCCGGGTCAGCTCTTCTGAAGAGGCGCGTCATATCCTCGACGTAGATCTGGACACTTTCGTTCGGCAGCTGGATGCGAGATTGTAGTGCACGCTCAGCTCGTTCACGACGATCCACGCTCGTGTAGGCCTCCAGCACCCGACGACGGAACTCATGCCACGTGATTAAAACGTCCTCTCGGTTTTCAAACCAGGTGCGAGCGCCATCCTCGAGGCTGAAGTAAACGTTCCGGAGTTTGGCTGCGTCGTCCCATTGGTTAAACGCAGCTACGCGCTCAAAATGAAGGAGCCAGTACTCCACATCCTCAAAAAGTTCCCCACGGAACGCCTTGAGAATCCGCGGAGTCTGCAAGGTGTAGTGGGATGGCGCGGCAGCGGCAGTTTGCACAGGAGGAGTAGTGGCTGTCTCCATGGCGCCGCTCTCGACTAGTCCTACCTCCGAAGGCAGTCCCTGGATCCTCCGACTGAAGCGATGTACCGGGGTGTCAAGTGGTACAGGGCTGGCGCGACGGCTTCCTGGAGGGGTCTCTTGCATGGGCTCACGGGTACCCAGCACCTCCACCAGATTGTAACGTACTTGTTGACGACGGAGGCTTTAATAACAAGTGCGAAGACAGACAAGGCCACGGCGACAGATTCCACACGGCGCGAGCCCTACTTCTTCGTCGTCAGCAGCTATGCGCCACCTGGCAATGCTAGGTGGCAATATTTTATAAGAATGTCACATAAAATTTACCAAGATTCTTCTATATAACCACTGGCTACAGTTCAGGTACACTAAATCAAAAAGTACCATGGAGCCGCAGTGCAAACTAGAAATTCTCGACAATATTACGCACTACGAGATGGGGGACACCTTATACACCAGTATCAACATAGAACTTCGTAAAAATCACTCCACCTTCTCTCAGGCCGTACCCGCGCCACACTCCTCTGCTCGTGCCAATGTACGTGTTCGTGAAATATATGCCACAACATTTAAATGTATGCAGTTACTCCCCACACGCTGCTATTACGCAAAAGTTAAACGGTAGGGAGATGTGCATTTTTTTGAGGAATGAAATGCTGTGTTTAGTCTTCTTTATTATAAAGCAGGAAATTCATGCAAATACTTTTTCCTCTTCGGGATTAACTCGAAATCCTAATAACACAAAATTATCTCCCGTGTCCAATGCGCAAATAAAATACGACATACAAAATACTAATACAAAAGAAAGGGAACGGGGGATTAAGGGACGCTTGATATTCCTGCACGTAACGGTTGCTCAAGATGATTTAAAGCGGTCATAGCTTTTCTAAGCCAGAAACAGCCATTCAGGCGCTCAAGATATCTTGGTGAAGAAGCAGAGGTTTTCGTATGGACTAGATGGCGGGGTGGGATATGTGATGTCATTTAGGAAATAAACACGTTACTTTGCGCGCGCATATCTTTTCCGTGTTCATGGAACGAAGTGCGTTGCGCAATCGAGTGAAAATGCGCTCAGCAGACGTGGTCGCCATAGCCTTGATAATAAGCACATTATGGCACATCGATCGCTACTTTTCGCGTGAAAGTCTCGAAATGCTGTAGAAATAGGCGCGTTCTTTCTCATTCACGTTCAGTGCTGAAATGTGGTCTCAGTGATGCATATTACTGGTGAATTTTAGGCAGAAAACGGGGCTTGTTGGTCTTTAGATACAGAGCACATGGTAGCAGCGCTAAATAACAGGTACGAAAGGAGAGAAGATAACACAAGCGCTAGTCATCAACTTATTTTATTCTCAGAAAAACCACGTATTTATACGGAACGATCGGGTGCCAAAAAGTGTCAGAGGTCAAAGTGCTAGAGCGATGGCGCCTCCGGATACAAGAACCTCAGTGCCTTTGTAGACAGATAAAAATCTGGTTTACTCACGCACGAATGCCTTTCCACGTGCATCAGAAAGGCTTCCAGTATCTCTGCCTCCATATTTACCACTATTACACGTCTGCTCAAAAAATAGGTACAAATTTTGCTATCTCGTTAACAACTTTTGCAGTGTGCCACCAAATGTCCAGGGCCTGATATAACCGCTGCAAGAGTCAGGCTTCATGGGGCCAATATTGATACATTGGCTAATTTGGCAGAAGTAACATTTTCCGCGTGATAATGTAATTCTATAGACCGTGTCCTGCAGGATATAAGGTCGGGACTGCAAAATATGGCTTTCCATGTTTGATGTAGTTGTATCCGTCATAACAATTTGAAGCCAATCACAGCGAAGGGTACGTTGCGGCAAATCCTGCGTTCTGGCCGGCTTCGTGTTCCGAGCAACCTGTTCGCAGGTTTTATCCACAAAGGGCTCATGCCTCCCTTTTGTCTCAATAGAGCGGCAAAAAGGAAAGCTTTATACGCAAAAGAAAAACACTTTACAGACATCATAACATCGACACTTGTCCTACTAGCTCTACGGCGCGGTAATTGCGTAACATCCCGCGATTCCTGAACGCGGAAGGCCATTCTCAGCAGCATTCTCGCAGGCTTTTAAAATTAATATACAGCACGCTCGTATCAATGTCGCTGAAAGTGTGATATACGTTGGGATAGCGATAGCTCGTCGCCGTTGTTTTGTCACGGCGCCAATTCGCCTTTTTGACACTGCATTAGCCTTTTACTCGAGATCCACTGGTTCAAAACTGTCATTTCCCCATGCGATTGGTAAAACCGCACACATTCTCTTTTGAACCGGTTTTGCTTAGGACCAGGGCTCCCCCGCCCCCTTTCTTTCTCCAGATTAAAGACCCTTGTTTATGGGTTGCAGCCTTTGTGCTCCCGATTATAGCCTAAGCAGGAAACGGCATTTTTTCCCCATTCCTTGGGTAGCGGCCTATTGAGCACTAGCGACCCCGCAGCCCCTCTCCATCTTCTACAATCGCTTCCATTCGCAAGCCAGAATAATTTTTAGTGCAACACCGCAAAGGGACGAGGCCACATGAAGAGAAGGGACGAGACACGGTGCTGACTAAGAACAGAAGTTTATTGAGGAAGCCAACCCTGTAGAGAGCTTGTCGCCAGTATCAATTTAGCGAGATTTAAAATGTCGAAACAAAATTTCCATGCTTTCAACAATCATATTTCACTGCTTATTCAATGTGTCTGGCACTTTAAGAGAAGTGGCTAATGTGAAAATATATTACAGATTCTTATGCCGCACAAGCTTCCACATAAAAGAAGAGAACACAGCATTGAAAGCTATCGAATTGGCCATTATTTTATTGACCACGAAATCGCATCTGGCTCAAGACGCTACTAACAAAACAAAAGCAAGAGATTTCCAGCACCGCTGCATACTTTTTACTTTGAAAAATAAAAACGCAGCTAGAAATAGCGCATCATCCACAACCGCTGAATGTGGCCGAATTGAACAGGCTTGTCGCCAAATCAACAATTTTTTCCATATCAGCTTCAACATCAATTGGTGTGCTCTCGTAGTACTCCTTCTGTCCGTGGTTCAACTCCCACCCGGAGGCGCGCAGCTCGATCAGTTCGAGCAAATGATAGCGCCAGATGGCTGACAGGCCGGGCTGAAGGAATGCCGTCCGCATCCGCCGCACCAAGGCCTCCATCAGGTGGGGAGCGTTCTGCTCGATGACCTTGCCAGTGCTCCTCAGCACCGACCGCAAACAGTCCATCTACGAGAAAGACGATAGCAGTGGTTAGTGGTGATCATGGGAGGGCAACATTGAGGACGATGTCTCATGACGCCTCACTGCTCAGACCAGCTTAGCAGAGCAGAATCATTTCGGTTAACAACAAAAGCCGGCAAATATAGCACAGTCACTAAACAGGGCTTGTGGTGTTTTATAGAAAGCGGCCAGGAAAGTTATGAACTTATACCCACAGGAGAATATCATAGCTACGTTCCTAATAGATGAGCAATAGTAATGACTCATGAAGGTGCTGTTTTTCTTGTCATTGATACTTTACTGGATTATGCGATTTCCCGAGCATGTTAAGAAGCGCTTACTGAGAGTACCATTTTTCCATCACCACATGCGTGCGAGGAGCGTTGCGTTCACAAAGGCACCATTCATTATGGCGGTTAGGGCGCCATCTTGAACTTAAAATGATACAGTCGGCGCGATTTGCTTTCGCAATTCTGAATAAGGTTGCCTACTCCTGCAGAGCATCCGATGTTTACAGCAAGGATCCAAAAGCGGAAGCTAATTCCCAACATTACTGGTGCCGGCTTCTTCAGCAGGAGGAACATGAATGTGATACCAGCACTAACATTTGTTTATTTATTTATTTATTTATTTATTTATTTATTTATATATTTATTTATTTATTTATTTATTTATTTATTTATTTATTTATTTATTTATTTATTTATTTATTTATTTATTTATTTATTTATTTATTTATTTATTTATTTATTTATTTATTTATTTATTTATTTATTTATTTATTTATTTATTTATTTATTTATTTATTTATTATTAGTACCTCAAATGCCCCTTGGCGTGGGGTATTACATGAGAGATGGGCATAATGTTCAAGTGAAGAGTGGTTCAATGGCAGTCTTGAAGGAATGTGAAGGAAAGAAAAGGAGCACTGTGGCATCAAACCTGCCGTACCCAGTGACTAATCCGGGTGTAGGAGAACAGGCGGGAAAAAGGTATTGGCATATACTGGTTAAGCTTGTTATAAGCTTGGTTCCTCCCTATTAAACCTTGAAATTCCGGTACGTGTAACTATGAATAAAGTAAAGACGAGACAATGCGCAGAATTAATCAAAAAGCGTTTATTTATTCCTTATGGTTTCTCTTCTTGTTCTCCTAGTTCGTGAAGCCTTCGGCGTTTGTTGTGTTCATTGGCGTTGACAATGTTTTACACTCCGATCATTTTAATTAAAGGAAGTGCTCATAATGTTCCCCTGGGTCAGTGGACGTCTGAATTGTGCTTATAGGTGCGTGGGGTGGTGAGAGAGAGATGTGGGCTGCAGGCATTGACAAGGTAGTGAAAGAAACGCGGTGCTGAAGCCACAGGCCATCGGCGTTCATTGTGTTGATTGCATTTGGCATTTTTCCTCCATAGAACACGGCGCACTAGCTCTGCATTCCTCCACATTTATACAAGGGGCGCAATCTCCTCGCCCATGCGCTGTAGTCCGCAGCGGTGAGCGCGCGCAGCAAGGCACGCCAGCTGGGCGTAGTGACGTCACTTTTTCTTCGCGCGTACGCAACATGGTCGAGCAAGAGAGCACGCGAAACGGAGAGTCTGTGGCCAATGTAGCTCACGCGGCAAAATGATAACGAAAAGTAACCGATGTCCGAGGAGCGAAACGAAAATAAACAGAACCGTAAAGAGCAAATAAATGATTAAGACCGTCAAAAAAACCTCCAAAAGAAAGTAAAAATACCTTTGTAGAGTTGCTTCACTCTTCAGACTCCTGACTATTGCTCGGGAATACCATGGGAATACCAGGCTCGGGAATAGTATGATTTCCGTACTGAATTATGAATTCATTATGAATTTATTTTTTACGTAGACAGCTGAGTTTCCCACGGATGTCATGGAGTCCCGAGAAAGCTGTCTTGAATTTACAAAGAAACTCTCGCACATCTCTTTCTTCATGCGTGCGGAAGCTTGATTTAATGATGGTTATTTTCAGATTAATGAATTCGTGACCAGCAATGTTAGCATGTTCTAATACACATGCCTGTAGTGGCTTGTGGGTGGGTCGCCCGCAATGCATGGCCAGGTGGGCAGCTTGCCAAAGAGCAAATTAGGCAGGTAAAAAAACACACAACAGGTCAATGCCTCTTATGCCCTCTATAATAGCTATCATGCTTTTTAAAACGGACGGTATGACTTCCGCTGGCGTCGTATGTGCATGGCAAACGGCCTAACGTGGATTATGTCAGATGTGTTCGTGAAGGAACTGAAAGCTATCACTCCGAAAGAGCATGAAAAAAGAATGTCTACCACAGATTTTTGCTGCATTGAAGACGACGAAGAATGCGCAGCACCGCGGGTCGGGGCGCTCGCGCTAAGCGAACAGACAGCCTCGACAACGGGCGGTTTTTCACGGGATTGGTACCGGTCGGATTAGATTAGCGCTTGCGGACTAAAACAGCTACTGCGGACGAGTCAACACTCTCCCATCAGCAACACGGGTCTCATGTGCGCTGAGACACCAGGGCAGGTGTCTATCGGAGTGGTTCACAAGCTCTGACTCTTGTTTTCCCCTACGCATACATTGAAAGCGAATGATTCTGCTTACTCAGAGAGACATAAATGCACTGTCTCCCAGAAAACGGAAGCCATGCCAGGTCAAGCACTTCAGCTCGCGCTGCTCTGTGGCTTTCCGCCTATCGAAACTGTTAACGCAATTTTTTAAACAATATATTTGCGCGCTCGCAATTGCGAGCGTGAATTGCGGGATTATGGTTTCAGTACAGCGGGGCTTTCACTCACTTTCGGGATACTTGAGGTCGTAGCGAAAATCTTTACGAATGACGTCATGTAGGAGCCGAGTCGCGTTCTTTAGCGGATCGCTTCTTTATCGCATGTATAATTCTCTTACAATTCATTTATCTGTGCACAAACGCGCGAATTATTACGGGCGCGGTACTTCAACCTGCAACGCCAGATGTCTGTGTAGCAGTGAGTACCAGGGTGCAATAGCAATGCTGGAGAACCCCAACAAGCACGAATCGTGCACGGAGCTGCCTTGCTCATAGCGGAGCCCATCATAACGACCAACGTAAAACAAAGGGCAGTGCAGATCAAGATTTTTTTTTTCACAAGATAGTAAAACAGCGCTTTTAAATTAATGCTTTTGAGATGATTCCTACGAACCGGCTCCAACCTGAACTCACAGAGAAAATTTTTTTATTTTGGCACGGCTTTCCGGCTGCATCAGTACAGCTGAATAGACAATTATACACGCAAAAATACAGATAGTTGGATGGTTTGTTACTGTCTTCTAGTTAGAGAGAGAAGCAATGACGTTAAAAGCCAGCTTTCTTCCAGCGCGAAGCTACTTTCCGGCAAAAGAAGGAAAGCTTAACCGTGCCCTCTTCCAGGCGAACATGCATCCTTTTCGAAGCCGACCAAGCAAGGAACAAGAAAAACAGGTCATTGCCACGCAGGTGGCCTGGAAGGTGTGAGGAGACGCCCCTCCAGAAGAGAGCGCCAAGAGAAGGCGTGGCCGTTACTTTTTGTGGGTCACAAAAACACAAAACAAAAAAACTTGGCGGTGCCGTGCTGTTTCATTTATTTTATTTATTTACATTCCCAGTGGCGCCGTGAAGGCGTGCTTGCAGCAGAGATACATATATAAAAAAGTCGAACGCGCCGTGAAGGCGTGCTTGCAGGAGAGATACATATATAAAAAAGTCGAACATACTTGATGAACTAACTTTTTCTACAAGATACATGAAGAGCGATAAAACCCGCGCTTTCAGACGTCCTTTATATATATATTTTTTACTCGAGAACAACAGTTGTTTTATCTCCTGCAGTAGAGCTATTCCCTTTCGGTTCTGAATTTTTTTTGAGTGTCGAGTATATGTAAAATACGCGATAGATAATAAATGTATTTTCGACACTGACACTCTGATACCTTCATTTTTTCCAAGGGATACCTGATACAGATACAGAAAATGTATTGAAATATAGCATCGAAGATAAAATTATTTATGATACTTCAAGTACCATTATGCAACATGCAACAGGAAGGCTGAACAAAAAGAGAAGGTAATCATTTAGAAACTATATAAAGTGCGCTGCGCTTAAGTGACGCTGAAAGGTTGCTTACTCCTTTGGCATATCGCAGCCCGCGGTCGTAATTCAGAGAGGATGATACGCTATTGCATTATGTCCCTCGGTATCTTACGTTCTTCAGCAGCCCAGTACTGTTTCATCTTTGCGAGCAGCACACACGCTCTCTGTCCAATGTCCGAGGAGCAGGACGAAAATCTCAGACCCCTCACTGCTACAAAGATCTCAATAATGCATCCTAATTGGCCGTAGCCTAAGAGTTTATGATGGAAACGTTTCCGGTGGAAAATGTCGACTTGCTTTTCGATACCTTCGCTCTCCGATGAGTTGTGTACCTGAGGTGTTCGTCGAAATCGCCAGCTGATTTTGTTACGGTGCCCCTTTCTGTATTGCTGTCGTGCGACTTGATCACGTGATGCATATTACCCCGTAATCAGCATTAGCGGCCATCATGCCTGTACAAAATGCACCTTCCCCTCCCTAACAGAATTCCCACTTCACACCATCCTCTCCCTCAGGTGACGGCGATGAGGAAGATACCGTCCTCATCACCATAAGCTGATCTGTTCGTGTTGGCCTTGCTTGGAAAACCACTTCATGGATTAATAACCAAAAAACTCCAGGTCTCTCCACCCCCATAATCATAAATAGTGCAGGAGCTTCCGTACTTGAAGAACAATTTTGTGGATGGCAAGAACTTTATCTCATTCAGGACTGCAGAAGCCGTGGCAGCCAGGAAAAGCATTTTGCAACAGTGGCGCGTACAACACAGCTACGGAACTAGAGGTCAAGAAAGTCTCCAGGAGGCGAGATCCAGGCACTTAGATGTCCCGCCTTTCGGCGAACATTTAATTTACTGCACCACTCTGGAGCGCATGATTCCTAATACCACTGCTGCAAGTTTCTTCTTGATTACGTGCTTAATAACAGAGCTATAGACGACTTATGTGCGCATAAGTACGTCTTACGCCTTGCAATCATCCGGGGAGGGTGAGGGCTGCGCTTTAACCATATCATGCTTGTACCTTGCCTCTCCTTTCTTTCGGTTGTTCCCGTAATAGCGTGCCACGCCTGGTACGATACGCCCCAAGTGTTTTGAAACCCCAACATTTCAGACGCCGCACGCAGCCCGGAAATGAGAGCCCAGTGGCATCCAGCTGGTCCAACATGCGCATAATCGATATTTAGCATACTACCCATAAGAGCACTGCCAGATAAAATCCGAAAATCACAGCTTAAGCAATTGGAGAGAATAGCCGAAAAAATAGCAGAGCGGTAAAGCCCGACAGAGTACTGCAAGGTATTCTAAAAGAAAAAATAAAGTCTGTCATTAATTCTGCTGCTTCCTCACTCCGCTTTTGTAAAACACTCACCTGCGCAAAATACACCGCCAGTGAAAGACACACGTGCTTTAGTGCTTTATTTTTCTCTCACAAGATCGCCATCTAGTTGCCCTTAGTTCTTTCCTGCTTTATTATTTTCAACATTTCCCGAAAGGGCTACGAAAACACTCGTCTCGGGCAAGGCACAAAATACCGGTGCAAGCCAGAATAATTTCTAGTGCAACACCGCAACGGGACGAGGCCACAGGAAGAGATGGGAAGAGACACGGCGCTAACAACAGAAGTTTATCGAGGAAGCCAAACTTCTACAGAGCTTGTCGCAAGTATGAGTTTAGTGAGATTTAAAATGTCGAAACGAAATTTCCATGCTTTCAACAATTATATTTGACCGTTTATTCAATGTGTCTGAAAATTTAAGAGAAGTGACTAATGCGAAAATATATAGTACAGATTCTTGTGCCGCACAGGCTTCCACATAGAAGGATACAACACAGCATTGAAAGCTATCGAATTGGCCATTCTTTTATTGACCACGAAATCACATCAGGCTGAAGATGCTACGAACACCAAAAAATCAAGATTTCCAGCACTGCCACATACTTTTTACTTTGAAGAAATAAAAGCGCAGCTAGAATTAACGCATCATTCAGAACTGCTGAATGGTGCCGAATTGAACAGGCTTGCCGCCACATGAACAATTTTTTCCAAATCAACTTCAACATCTTTTGATGTGTGCTCGTAGTAGTGCTTCTGTGCCGGGTTAAACTCCCACCCGGTGGCACGCAGCTCGATCAGTTCCAACAAATGTTTGCGCGTGTGGGCCGACAGGCCAGGCTGAACGAACGCCTCCCTCATCCGCCGCACCAATGCCTGCATTAGATGGGGAGCGATCACCTTGCCGGTACTCCTCAGTACCGACCGCAAACAGTCCATCTGCGAGAAAGACGATAGCAGTGGTTAGTGTTGAGCACAGGAGGGCAACATTGAGGACGATTTCTCATGACGCCTCAGTGCTAAGACCAGCTCAGCAGAGCAGGATCATTTCGGTTAACAACAAAATCCGGCAAATATAACACAGTGACTAACAGGGGCTTGTGGTGTTTTGCAGAAAGCGGCCAGGAAAGCTACGAACTTATACCCACAGGAAAGGAAGGAAAGAGACTTTAATGGATAATGGAATACCCACAGGAGAACTTAGTCGCTGCCTTCCTTACAGATGATCAATAGTAATGACCCATGAAGATGCTGTTTATCTTCTCATTGATACTGTCACGTTGTACTGACGGTAGTTCAGCCGTCAGGAAGACAGCAACGAAGACTCTCAAACGAAGCTCTTTATTTGGGCTGGCTTGCGCCCGCAAAAGCACTGAATCACTCGGCGGTGGCGTAAGCAACAAGCGTGCTCGGCGGTCGTCGAACAGAATGCCCGCCATTCTCGGCCGTGCTCTATTTGAAGCTGATAGCGAACTATCTAGATAAAGGTCGGAAAGTTGCTAGTGCACTCTGAGAAAAACGTAGATTCCGCTCCACCTGGCTGCGATCAACGCAGATAAATCTAGGCGCGTATTCCAACACAAACAAAGCGATAAAGCGGCGTGCCGCCAGCATTGCAGAATGAACAAACAAACACTGCAAACATTCGCGGCAATGCCTTACTGGATTATGCGATTTCCCGGGTACGTTAATGAGCGCTTACTGAGAGTTCGATTTTTCCATCACCAGATGCGTGCGAGCAATGTTGCGTTCACAAATTCGCCATTCATTATCCGATGTTTACAGTAAGGATCCAAAAGAGAAAGCTAATTCTAAACATTGCTGGTGCTGCCTTTTTCAGCAGGAGGCACCTGAATGTGATACCAGCCCTAACATGTTAAGGTATTGTCTTGAGGGATATATAGGGCGTTACGTCTTCAAAAAAGCCACACGAGCGGCACACAGTATGTATGCGCGTGCCATTGTTTTGTCAGTCGCTTCTGCCCTGTATTCCATTTGGGCGCTCTGTTTTGTAGAATTTTGGGAGCAGGGCGGCACGGCGCTCGCACTGAGCACTCGATGCGCCGCCGAAAATCACTGCTAACCGCCATGTTAATATCTGAGCGCCTATTTCCGCGTTTGAGCCTGCTTTTCCTTGAGTTCAGTTGGTTCCTCACAATTCCTGCTTGGAGATTTTCTATACACCCTGAAGCCTTTCTTGATTCCTACGCTGCCCAGTGATAGTTTTGACTGCTTGGTTTCAGGTACCCTGAGTGAAAACACAGTTGGCTAATAATGACTCTGTGAAGCCGTAGAAACACACAATTAGAGCCTTACTTCTTCCTCGCTGTTCAGCGAAGGGGATTGTAGAATGTGGTGACACCAGTCGCAGATCCTCTGCGCCAGAACCTGCGTCCTGTTCGCCATGTGTCCTTCTATGCTGCGACGCCGAAGTCCCAGCAGGTGCTCAGCCAAGAAGGACACCAAAGCCGTCCAGCGTCGGGGCTCTGGCTCGTTCCGCGCCCGAAGAAGCTGGTCCCGCTTGTCGAACCACTTATCACAGGTGCTCAGAATATTTGCCAGAAACCTCTCGCCGGTGTCCGCCTGCGGGCGCCAGGGTAATGCGCAGAAAGAAAATTAGCATCATCGGCAACTACCAACAGCGGTCTGGCTTTCGTTTAGCGCATTGAGATGCTGGCCATTGCACATAACAAACAATTACAAAGGCGCGGACACCAGAAAGCCAGTGTCAAGTCGTGGATATCGAAATGAACAGATGCCATGCACTGAAACACTAATTGAGGAAATCTCGCTTAGGAGTCCTAGGCTTACTACGGATAGCAACGGGTGCCGACGAAACGCCACTTGTACAGTACCCGAGTGGTTTCCTCATTTTCTTTACCGTCACTTAATAAAGCCAGCGTTTGTTTGGTGCAGTTGTTTCTAGATTAAGTCATTTAGAAAAAAGAAGTAACACCCAAGTAACCAGAACAAAGCACTAGTGAAAATAAGAAGCCTGCTGGTGAAACCGCAGTTTCGTGAATTTTGCTTTTCGGGGGCGTACATGCGTAGAAACGGACGGCAAAAACCCCAAATACAAACGTCACGGGTAAAGAGAATCACATAGGGACCGCTGAAAGTGACGTATTCTCACTTGCACTATACCTTGGTATGCGCTGCTAAAAGGACAGCGCAGCGAAGTCGGCCAGAATGCAGACTGCATCGATCACATAACACGTACAATGAACACGAGAGAAATGCCGGCTTACCGCGATGAGAAAGAGGAAGAGTTGAACAGCTGCCTTGGTATTCTGAGTTCCCTGTGTGGCTCTTTGGTACAGAGCCTAAACCAGCTCCGTCAGCTGATTTGTGGTAAGGGCGTTCAGATCTTCGTACAAATAACAGTATAAGTAACCAAGCGCAACAAGCACACAACTCTCTTTTGTCCACTCTCTCACGCCAACATAAACTGCTGTCGCCCAGAAATCACAACCGCATTAGCAGCCACGCTTTAGGCACGGTCGCGAAGACATGCCATGCATTAAGCACAACAAAGGCATCCCCATCTAATTTTCTAATGCGACACTTATAGCCGTCCATGAAAGCATATATCGTGATCTCCGAACCCCATCTGCCTTTGCCAAGCTCCCGGGAATTCCGCGCTCCCCTGGAAACCGGCCTCCAGCTCTATCAGATAAGTTGTTTTCAGATAGCATTATAGTATGTTCAGCCCAGGTAAACTTGGCGGTAGCGTTTCTACTCGCAGCACTCTCCTAAACCCAACCTTCTAAGGCTGTACGACCAGGTTTAAGTATTCAAAACGTTGCCTTCGATGTGGGCTCGCGGCAGGTGAACTCCACTTCAAGTTCGAGGAATGCGGACGAACGTTTGCTCACCTTGCAGCGCCTTCTTTGACGAGGCCCTGGGACTGCGCATGCGAGAAGGTACTACCTGTCTCTGGCCTGTCGTGCATGGCGCATTTGGGCTTCCGAAGCGGAGGGCGCCTGCCCAAATCTTTCGTTGCCAATGGCATCGAGTGGAGTACTGCGGTTGGAGCCTAGAATAAGACAGCAAAGCACGACATTGATAAACGACTGTCAGAGCCGATGTGTGCGTTATCTCTTGCAATGCCTTCCCAATGCTGTCAGTAAATCAACCTCGCTGCTTTTAACTGCAGGGTGAAGCCCTTTGCAGAGAAGACTGAGGTGTCCATATTGTGGCAGCTGACTGAATATCGTTTAGTCTGTAAAACTGCCATCGTGGTCTCGAAGAAATGTCTTCCCCGACAATTTTCGCCACCTTAGAACACCAGGTGGCATTACTCCCCCTCCCCAAAAAAAAGAAAAACATAAAGGCGGGGTTGCAGTACGGGCAGTGGAAAGAGAAAAAACAAAACAGCACAAGCACACAAAAATGTACAAGGGAGGTGGGCGAAGGTGTCCCACGCGAAAACTAGCGGAACACTGAGCGTCCTATCCATTACCGCGTGAAGTACGGTTTCATGCGGACAACGTGTACAACCTCAGAGCGGGGTGGGCGACGCTGAGGCTGCACAGTCCCGTCAGGAAGAACTTCGTAGGTCACTTCTGTGACGCGGCGCAAAACTCTGTACGGTCCAAAGTACCGGCACATCAGTTTTTCAGACAAGCCTCGGCGGCGTACCGGGGTCCACACCCAAACTTGGTCACCTGGATGGTATTCAACGTGCCGATGACGGAGGTTGTAGCGGCGCGCATCCGTGCTCTGCTGCCGCTGAATGTGAATACGGGCAAGTTAACGTGCTTCATTGGCGCGCTGAGCGAACTGCTCTGCGTCGGGCGTGAGTGGGTGGTCATCAGTGCAGCATGGAAGCATTGCATCCAGCATCGTCTGAACTTCGCGTCCGTAGACCAGACGAAATGGTGTAAATCGGGTCGTCTCCTGGGTGGCCGTGTTGTAACCGTATGTGACATACGGGAGAATCTCGTCCCAGGTTTTATGCTGCTAGTCTATGTACATTGCGATCATGTCGGCGATCGTTCTGTTGAGTCTCTCTGTGAGCCCGTTCGTCTGTGGGTGATAGGCAGTGGTTTTGCGATGGTTCGTGTGACTGAGCTCGAACACGTCGCGCATGAGCTGTGCCGTAAACGCCGTACCTCGATCAGTGATTACGTGGAACGGTGCGCCATGACGCAGCACGATTTGTTGCATAAAAAACTGGGCGATCTCAGATGACGTACCGCGCTGCACCGCCTTGGTTTCCGCATACCTTGTTAAATAGTCGGTCGCGACTATGACCCATTTATGACCGGCCGATGACACAGGGAATGGGCCCAGAAGATCGATGCCGACTTGATCAAACGGCGTCCGAGGCGGTTCAATAGGCTGGAGCAAGCCCGCTGGCTTGGGGAGAGGCGCCTTACGACGTTGGCAATCGCGGCAGCCTCTGACGTAACGCTGGACGGCGTGAGAAAGTTTGGGCCAATAATACGCCTGGCGCACGCGTGCGAGTGTGCGGGCAAAGCCCAAGTGGCCGGAGGTCGGCTCATCGTGACAAGCAAGAAGGATATCGGCGCGGAGATCTGCCGGAACGACGAGGAGGTGCGCTCGGTCAGCAGTGCTGGAGTTTTTGTTAAACAAAATGCCGTTCCGGAGGCAGAAGGCCGGCAGGTTCCTAGAGAATTGGCGGGGTACGACAGAAGCTCGGCCCTCCAGATAATCAATGATAGGTCGCAGGTCTGGGTCAGCTCGCTGTCGGGTCATTAAGTCGAAGTCGCTGACAACTTCAATAAAACCACTCTCGTCCTCTATGCTATCATCCGCTAATTCGACGGGTGCGCGAGAGAGTGCGTCAGCGTCTTCGTGCATCTGGCCAGATTGGTGTACAATGGTGTAGTCGAATTCTTGGAGGCGGAGGCTCCATCGGGCTAGGCGGCCCGATGGGTCGCGAAGATTGGCAAGCCAGCACAACGAATGGTGGTCGGTAACTACTCTGAACGGGCGGCCGTAGAGGTACGGACGAAATTTCATGGTTGCCCACACAACCGCAAGGCATTCTTTTTCTATGGTCGAATAGTTTATTTCAGCGCGAGAAACCGTGCGGCTTGCATACGCGATGACCCTTTCCACGCCACCTTGGTGTTGGACGAGTACGGCGCCGAGGCCGACGTTGCTCGCGTCGGTGTGGACTTCGGTTTCAGCCCCTTCATCAAAGTGCGCAAGAACAGGGGTTGTTAGCAGTCGTCTGCGCAGCTCGGCAAAAGCCTCCTGCTGCTCGGCAGCCCACACGAACTGTGTATCATTGCGCGTGAGGTGGTACAGGGGTGCGGCAATCTTTGAAAAGTCGGCGATGAAGCGGCGGTAATATGCGCACAGACCCAAAAAACGTTGCACACTTTTCTTTGTTGCAGGAACAGGAAAGTTGGCGACGGCAGCAGTTTTCTCGGGGTCGGGCTTAACGCCATCGGCACTCACGAGGTGACCGAGAAACTTCAACTCTTTGTACCCAAAGTGGCACTTCTCTGGCTTTAGCGTTAAGTCGGCCGATCGGAGGGCATCTAATACTGTCCTCAGGCGTTCAAGGTGTTCGGCAAAGGTTTCGGAAAATACGACGACATCATCGAGATAAACCAAACAAGTTTGCCATTTTAGTCCAGCGAGAACGGTATCCATCATCCGCTGGAAAGTTGCCGGCACTGAACATAGCCCAAAAGGCAGCACTTTAAATTCGTACAGTCCGTCGGGTGTCACGAACGCCGTTTTTTCGCGGTCCCGCTCGTCGACCTCTATCTGCCAGTACCCACTCTTTAAATCAATGGAGGAGAAGTACTGGGCGCGACGAAGTCTGTCGAGCGAGTCGTCGATACGAGGCAGCGGGTAGGCGTCTTTTTTAGTGATCTTGTTCAGTTTTCGATAATCCACGCAGAAGCGGAGTGTCCCATCTTTTTTCTTCACCAGCACGACAGGTGAAGACCAGGGGCTGCTGGAAGGATGAATTATTCCATCTGAAAGCATCTCCTTCACCTGCGTTTGGATCGCCTCGCGCTCCTTCGGTGAGATACGGTACGGCTGCTGATGGATAGGGCGGGCATCGTCGGGCGTAATGATGCGGTGCTTCAGAAGAGCCGTTTGCCGGACTTTCGACGAAGAAGCGAAACAGGTAGCGTATTCGAGTAGGAGGGCACGTTATTCTCGCTGTTGAGTCGCCGAAAGGTCCGGGCTGATGTCAAGGGATGGGCGCACAGGTCTAACAGCTTCGAACGCGAAACATTCAGAAACCTCCGCTAAGGGGTCGGCGAATGCGATGGCAGTAGCACGAAAAAGGTGCCGGGGCTCGTTAGAGAAGTTAGTCACCAGGAGCTCAGAGCAGCCGTCGCGGAGATGGATGAGACTTCGCGCTGAGCAGATGCCGTGGGTGAGCAAAAGGGACAGGTTGCCTTCTGCGACCGCTGTCCCTTCACGTAGTCCGTCGCAGTGAACACTCACAAAAGCACTGGCGCGTGGCGGAATCCAAACGCTCTCGGCGGATATTCGAAGGGCGGCGCGGCGTTTACAGTCCTCGGAGTAAACATCAACTTTCTCGGTAGAAAATGTGACAGTGCGCTTTCGGAGGTCAATAATAGCTCCATACCCCCGGAGAAAATCAACGCCAAGGATGCAGTCACGGGAGCAGTCAGGTAGAACTAGGCAGCTGACAACAAATGTGGAGCTGCGAATTTGGACTCTTGCTGTGCATAGGCCAAGCGGAGTTACGACATGTCCGCCAGCCGTGCGAATCTGCGTGCCGGACCATGGCGTCATTACTTTTTTAAGAAGCGCCGCTAGCTTTCCGCTTAAAATCGAGAAATCAGCGCCAGTGTCCACCAAAGCACTAACCTTATAGCCATCGAGAAGCACGGGTATATCCAACGAGAATCGATCTCCGAGTTCAGGTACTGCAGTCGTTGCCTTGAAATCGCGGTCGGTCGCTGTTCGCGTTGTCGGGGGGTCTTGTTCGCATCGATTGCCAGCGGCCTCGCCCCCTGAGGTCGCTCTCTTTAGTTTTCCCGGCGGGGACTTGGCGACCGTCTCTGCGCCATCCAGGAGGAGCTTTGGGGCTGTGGCGAAGGTCGGCGTGGCGATGGAGACCGAGACTGCCGCTGGGGAACTGTCGCCATGCGCTGCTGGGCTACGTAGTCCTCGATCTCCCGGGGTCGTTGACCTCTTGGTGGACGGGGCATGTCGATAGGGAACCCCCGCAGCCCAAGCTGTCGATACGGGCACTGGCGATACAGATGACCGGGTTCCCCGCAGTGAAAGCAGAGACGCCGCCGATCTGGAGCACGCCACAGGTCCATCTTCCGCTGGGGCGATCGTCGATTTTCGATGTAGTACGTGTCGGGGTGTGCGGAAAACAGCGAGCCTTGACTGGACGGAGGAAACTGCGCCGAAGAGGGCGCAGGACGTTGCAAGGCTTCTGCATACGTTGGACGACGGCACTCCGTGGGTAAAGCCGGCGGGTCAACGGACGGGAACGAAGGTCGCAAGGCTTGAACCTCTTCGCGGACGAGGCTAGCGAGAGAGCCGGCCGTCGGCAGGGGAGCACCGAAAAGCGCCTAGAGCTCTTGGCGCACAACGGAGCGGATCAGGTCGCGGAGATCAGGGTTAGCCCCGAAGGCAGGAAGCGGCTCTGTAAGTGAAGCGGCGAGTACCGGCCTGTCATAGGTGGTAGACCGCCGCAGGAGCATCTTCTCCATCGTGACCGCTTCCGTGAGAAATTCAGCAACAGTCCCAGGTGGACTGCGCACGAGGCCAGCGAAAAGTTGCTCCTTAACGCCGCGCATGAGTTGGCGCACCTTTTTCTCTTTGGGCATGGCCGGATCAGCTCGCCGGAAGAGCCGAGTCATATCCTCCACGTACATGGCTATAGTCTCATTCGGCATTTGAATGCGAGACTGCAAAGCCCGTTCAGCCCGTTCTCGGCGATCCGTGCTGGTGTAGGTCTCCAGCAGGCGTCGGCGGAACTCGTGCCATGATGTTAGCGCATCTTCTCGGTTCTCGTACCACGTACGTGCACCATCCTCCAGGCTAAAGAAGACGTTTCGAAGCTTGGCTGCGTCCTCCCACTGGTTGAACGAGGCCACGCGTTCAAACTCGACCAGCCAGTCTTCGACGTCTTCGAGCTGACAGCCATGGAATGGTTTGGGCAGTCACGGATTCTGCAAGGTATAGTAGGCTGCAGCTGGCATAACAGGTCGATGGGTGGGTGCCCTTGCAGACTCCAAAAGCCCGTGTTCGGGAGGTAGGCCTTGGTTTCTCCGGCTAGCACGGTGCACAGGGGTGTCCACCAGCGAAGGACTGGAGCCCAGGGTATGCGGAGGAGTATTAGACATATACAGGGATCTTACCCAGCACCTCCACCAAAATATGTAACGGAAAACAGGGCGACAGGTCGCTAACCAGCAGAATGCAGCAGCCAGCCAGCCAGCGCGAGACACTTCAACGTCTTCGAAGATACTTCAGCGCCACCTGAGAACACCACGTGGCAATATTTACGTTCCGCGCTGACGTAGGCACACGTCGCCTCTGGCTTATTTTCGGTGCTGGAGATTGTGCTACGATCCGCATTGCTGCCAGGGTGTTTCAGCTGGGGAGTTTTGCTAGCATCCACCTCAGCATACTCGAACGAAAGAAAAAAAAAACTCTCAAAGAATCCTCATAAAATCTGTCTTAAAAATACGTCACCAAGACCAGGCTCACATGGATTTCATCAACAATGACGCAAACTTGGAATGCGAATAGCGACTTTACCGTTTCTTTCATACTGTCCTACCCCTTCGTATGTTTCTTAAAATCATCCTTATCTATACTGACCTAATGATGTGTACCTATATCCATCATTTTAGGGGCCCTAAACACGAAGGGGCCCCTACCCTAAGAGCTCTTCCTCCGTTTCTTTTTGTATTCTCATTACGTCCTGCTGCGCTGGTCAGACGCTTCACACAGAAATTTTAATCTAACCAAACCTGTACCTAGCATGCAACAGCTCCCCGTCCTTGCCGCTTTATCATCAGCACCACGCGAAATCGTTCTGCTAGCTGGGACGATGTTTAATCACAGTTGCGCAGATTTATTTATTTTATTTATTTATACATACTGCAGCGCAGTGATATGCGCTATAGCAGGAGTGGGAAAAACAAAAAGCAAAATACCAAAGGTAACAAAATACAAGAAAATGTACAAAGTGAGCACAATAAAGTTCAAAACACACAAAAAGTAACAAATAAGAAAGGAACTGTTAATAGCACGGTAGGAATATTCAGGTATTATGTGTCTTCGATAGCAGGTATAAAACTTTGAATTGGAGATGAACGAATGGATCCAGGTAGAGAATTCCAGGCTTCTATTGAACGGGCAAAAAACTGAATTTGAACAAATTAGTACGTGCAAAATACGGTACCAAATTTAGCTCGTGATGACTTCTTGTAGAAGATAATGGTGCAAAGTTAATGTAGTGGTTAACTGAGAGCCTTACCGAGGAATTGACGATACAATGTAAGAATTTTAGTGATTCAGTGTGGCAACGGGCTGAGAGCGTGGTTAAATTCAATGACAGAAGTGTAGAAGAGGGTGAGGAATCGCAATCATAAGGATGACATATAAAACGCACAGCTTTTTTCTGGACTGCTTCTAACATGTTAATTTCAAACTGCTTGTACGAGTTCCACACTACAGCTGCGTAATCAAGAACAGGGCGGATTAAAGTTTTATACAGCAGTAACTTTGTGTCTTTTGGTGAATTTCGTAATGTGCGTCGTAGGTAACCTAGTTTTTTTAGTGCTTTATTACATACGTAATCAATGTGATTAGACCATGACATGTTATGCGTGAATATGATACCAAGATATTTATACTGAGAAACCCTAACTGCCACACGGCCATTGAACGAGCAATTAAAAAGGGAAACGGAATTATTACGTCTAATCTTCTCTAGAAATCACCCTGCCAAGAAAAAACAATTCTAATTCACGGTGCAAATCCCACCGCACTTCACACCCTCCTCCACCTCACAGGGGCTTCCCCCTCGGAGTGAAGAAACAAATGAACCCCTCCCAATTATGAACTCCTTGCCTCGACAAATACAGGTAGACTTGTCAGTACATTGGCTACCAGACTCACACCAAACAATTGTTCATTACTCGATTATCGTAGAGGTCAATTCTGCTTCGTATGTGCAAAGCTACAAGTCCAAACGCACAGCATCAGTTTCTTGAACTAAGCCTAAACATCGCAATCACTCCTGTGGAAACCCGGCCGCACAAAGGACAAAGGTACATACATACCTGGTTGTGCCACTTCATATCGTCCTTTCTATCTTTCCCAGAGATCTCTTGTCCTTGTTGAGTCCAGGCACGGCTAACACCGCTGCAGCCGTGTCGTGGCGCTTCTCGGTTTCCGCACGGAGCGATGTCACCGACTGGATTTCCTGGTCAGCCTCCGCCAGCGAAGCTGTGCCGAACAGAACGGAGGAACCTACCTAGTCTGCAGGTCTGCGTCCAGGTGAGCGATGCTAGGACTTTTTATCCCGGGGACGCCGACCAACTGCCAGTGCAATCACGAGGCAAACTGGCGCCGACTGAGACTTGTGAGATCTTATGTAGCCCAGCGGCCTACAGAGCAAGCAACCTCATTCGTCACCATGGAGACTCTGCAGCCAGTGGCATCCGCGAATTCCAATGACATCGCGGTTTTTAATAAAGGCACTTTCTAAGCCCCTGCGATTGCATACCAAAAGTTTACATGTCATGTAGTTACTCGGTAGGTTGCGTTAACACGTTTTGGCGGGCTGGTTGGTTAAGCATTTTGAATAAACAGCGCGAACGAAGACGAGCACAAAAGACATGGGAACGGACGACTCAGCGCTGAGTCGTCCGTTCCCATGTCTCTTGTGCTCGTCTTCGTTAGCGCTGTTTATTCAAGACGGTAGGTTGCTTCCTGAAGAAGAAGCAATGACGTCACGCTTATCAACAGGGGGTTAGAGAGGAAAGCAGCAGTGTAAAGCACCTTCGTACTCTCTCCCTCTTTCCTGCTTCTGCTTGCTACTGTCTGTCTCCTCCTGGCTGGAGCCCTGACCTCTTATCTCTTCGGCTTTAGTTTTTCCTTTTGTCACTGGCAAATCATGCTAACTGTCATCACCGGGTTGCAAAGGGACGAAGATCAAATGCAGAGGGCGGTAGGATACCTCCACCCCACCCACCAAAAAAAAAATAAATTTTGGCTTTCAGCTGCTTGAGCTTGGCTTCTGGGATTCTTTTTTTTTTGCGCGTTTTCCCTTTTCTCTTCCTAGCATATTTCTTTAAACAAAGTCTTCTGGGTTCAAAACTCACGAAGGTAGCTGTCAAAATTCGTTTTCCTCTTACATTTGCTGGCTACATCGCAGTTCGCAAATGGGCGCCTCAACAAGGAAAGCAATCGTGTTTTTCTTGCATTTTTCTCATCTTTTAATTGACTCATTGATTTAAGTTGCGTTTACGGTGCAGAAGAGGCTCTTTTTTTATTCATTGAAATGTTCGAGCTTTTGATTTATTCTTAAATTGATTTATATTTAGCACTTATTCATATATTTTCTAAGAATGTCCCATAAAATCTACCAGGAATATTCTAAATAACCACTGGCTAGTTCAGGTACACTAAAGGAATAAGTGCCATGGAGCCGCGGTGCAAACTAGAAATTATCAATAATATTACTTACTTCAAAATAGGGGACATCTCAACCACCACTATAAACATAGAACTTCATAATAAATCACTCTACCCTCTCTCAGTCCGAGCCCGCGCCACACTCATATGCTCCTTAAAGTGTACGTGTCCGTAAAATATACGCTAGAACATTTAAATATATACAGTTACTCCCACACGCTGCTATCAGTCAACAGTATAACACTAGGGAGATGTGCATTTTTTTTTAATAAATTGCGATGTGTTTAGTCTTCTTTATTATATTGCAGGAAATTCAAGCAAATATTTTCCCCCTTCGGGATCAGCTCGAAATCCTAATAGCACAAAATTATCTGCCGAGTCCAATGCGCAAATAAAAATTAAATACAAAATACGAATACAGAAGAAATTGAACGGGGGATTAAGGGACGCTTGAGATTCCTGCACCTAACGTTTGGTCAAGATGATTTAAAACCTTCATAACTGGTGTGAACCAGAAACCGCCATTTAGCCGCTCAAGATCTCTCGGTGAAGAAGCAGAGGTTTTCGTATGGACTAGATAGCGGGGTGGGATATGTGATGCCATTTAGGAAATAAACACGTTATTTTGCACGCGCATATTCGTCCCGTGTTCATGGAACGAAGTGGGCTGCGCAATCGAGTGGAAATGCGCTCCGCACGCAAGATTGCCATAGCCATGATAATAAGCACATTATAGAACATCGATCGCTACTTTTCGCGTGAGTCTCGAAATGCTGTAGAAATAGGCGCGTTTTATCTCACTCACGTTCAGGGCAGAAATGTGGTCTCAGCGATGCATATTACTTGTGTGTTTTAGGCAGAAAGCGGGGCTTGTTGGTCTTTAGATAGAGAGCGCATGGTAGCAGCGCTAAATAACAGGTACGAAAGGAGAGAAGGTAAAACAAGCGCTAGTGATGAACTTACTTTATCCTCAGATAAACCACGTATTTATACGCAACGATCGAGTGCCAAAAAGTGTCAGAGGAGAAAGCGCTAGAGCGATGGCGCCTCCGGATGCAAGAACCTCGGTGCCTCTGAAGAGACATAAACATCTGGTTTACTCACGCACGAATGCCTTTCCACGTGCATAAGAAAGGCTTCCAGTATCTCTGGTTTCGTATTTACAATTATTACACGTCTGGTCAAAAATTGGGTACAGACTTTGTTATCTCGTTCACAACGTTTGTAATGTGCCACCAAGTGTCCAGGCCCTGGTATAGCCGCTGCAAGTCAGGCTTCATGAGGCGAATATTGATACATCGGCTAATTTGGAGACGTAACATTTTCCGCGTGATAACGTAATTCTATAGACCGTGTCCTGCAGGACATGAGCTCGTGAATGCAAAATACGGCTTTCCATGTTTGATGTAGTTGTATCCGTCATAACAACTTGAAGCCTATCACAGCGAACGGTACGTTGCGGCAAATCCTGCGTTCTGGCCGGCTTCGTGTTCCGAGCAACCTGTTCGCAGGTTTTATCCACAAAGGGTTCATGCCTCCCTTCTCCCAATTTAGAGCGGCAAAAAGGAAAGCTTTTATACCCAAAAGGAAAACAGTTTAGAGACATCATAACAACGAAGCTTGTCCTACTAGCTCTACGGCGCGGTAATTGCGTAATATCCCGGGATTCTTGAACAGGGAAGGCTATTCTCAGCAGTATTCTCGCAGGCTTTCAAAGTTAATATACATCACGTTGATATCAATGTCGCTGAAAGTGTGATATACGTTAGGACAGCGACAGCTCGTCTACAGTGTTTTCCCACGGCGCCAATTCGCCTTGTTGACACGGCATTAGCCTTTTACTCGAGCTCCACTGGTTGAAAATTGCCACTTCCACATGCAAAGGGCAAAACCTTACACTTACTCTTTTCAACTGGTTTTGCTTGGGACCAGGGCTGCCCGCCGCCTTTCTTCTCCGGAATAAATACCCTTCTTTATGGGTTGCAGCCTTTATGCTCCCGATTATATCCTAAGCAGGAAACGGGCATTTGTCCCCATTCCTGGGTAGTGGCCTATTTACCACTAGCGACCCCGCAGCCAAACCGCCAACTTCTTCATTCGCTACCATTTACACATTCACACCCCTAGCCCGAAAAATGATCAAACCCTACCCAACAGCACTGGGGACAAAAGACCGTCTCTCATTTGTTTGGTTTCCTCTACCTTCCCATAAAAAAGTAACTTCTTGGGGATAAGCGGAATCGGAAAGCACTTAGGCTGTTGTAGGCTTTTATGAACCTAGAGATGGAGTCCGCTATGACGTTGATGCAATCTTTGTTATAAATACATTTTTAAAGCGCTATCATTCCTTGGCTCGTGGTGCAAAAATCCCGCTGTCATCTGAAAGCCCTGGCAAAAAGGTGTGGCAGAAACGTGGCCCGGGAATGGCATCATCACCCCACCTGGATCTATAGCGCGTCAGAAGGCAGGAATAGGTGGAGACTTCTGCAATGAAAAGGAACAGTTTCGGCTGCTCCCCTCGTTCTCCCTGTGGGAAACGAAGTAAACTGCGCTAAAGATTGGAGCGGCTGGACACCTTCGTCACCTGCACTATAAGGTGGTCACCTTCCCCCTAGACATGAGGTGGCCCATGCACACAGTGCCAATGGGCTCCGCGAGAAACCCTAGGAAATACGGTGCCCACTGTCACGACCAGTTAAGCTCCCAGCTGTGCCTCTGAAGTGCTACGCGGCTTATGGACCCGTCATCAGCCAAAGTTGAATCGTTCGCGTCTACATCAGGCGAGACAACAAAGCGTGGATGGAGGCGGTTTTTGACTGCAGACGAACTAAGCGATCATCTCAAAATAGAGAAATGTTGAGCTGGCTGCTGCGGCAAAACAACGTCTATCCCCCATGTCCATGACAACAGCTGAGGGGTACACTAAGCGAAGAGTAATTGAGAAAAACAAAATCGTAATTAGAAATCAGACGCAGTTTATCGACGACTAAAGAAAACGAAAGTGCGGTTGACTCTTCCCATATGGACGGGGAAATTTGATTTGATTCACTAGTACTGTTAGCCCCACCCAGAGTCCTCAACTGAAGTTTAAACGAAAACATTCAAAGGAGAAGAGTATTCTTAGTAGCGGAAGAACAGCCGCGGGTTGAAAAACATACGTATATACAAAAGCTAATAGCAAATACTATGTAAACACACAAATATACAAAACAAAGCGTATCACTTGAGAAACTAGGACACCAGCTCGCTTCAATAACCCCAAATTAATCCTACCTCCTTTGATAGTGCCATCCTCAAACACATCTAAGCTAAAGAGTCTTGAAGAGAGTTCCAACCTGAGCAGCTTCGCGAGATGTAGTTAACCTTTAAACTCTGATCCTGTATTGTCGGCAATAGAATCAACTTACTATGACGATGTCTTGATGTTCCAGTGGTTTTCATCTGAAATTAATGTAATTTTTTACTGTGCACCGAGAGCCAGTCTTAACGATCTTTTCCCTCTTCTAACGCTGTCGAGACTCGTTCTGTGCTACTACTTTACAATTTCAACCTCCCTGTTAGTTTTTCCGCTTGTTGTTCAGCTGCGGCCCGTGTGAGGGCTGTCATGCTGTTTCTTATACGGTCCCTTGCCCTCATTCTCAAGTTTGTTTCGAGAGCGGAGATTATACGTCCTCCCTTGCTCTGTATTCTTATATTGATGAAACCGATTTATTGTAAGCCTGCCCTGACGAAGGCAATAATTGCCGAAACTGTTGGCAAAATACACCTTAAAAGAACAGTCGCCTATGTCGTAATGCTTTACCTGCGTATACATATATATATAAACAATTTAGACTGACACACATCAAAGGTTTACGGACGTTTCGACTGCGGACCAGTCTTCTTCAGAGTGCTACAATATTATTCCAGACCAGTGTTTATAGGGTTAGGGAAAGGCGGCTCCATTGAGGCTGGGGTAAACCGGGAAAAAGGGGGAAAAGAGGTCCAGAAGGATGTCTATTGGCTGCACTTCGGGCGCAGCATAAAACACACACATACAGTTCACAACACCGGAACGCTTACACACTTTGCACAAAACGCCGGAACACACATTCCATTCCTGCGGTGTTTCCAGTAAATGCATTCTCCCTAGCATGTGGTGCTTTGTTCAGAACGCGTTTTCTTTATCGGATAACGGCTGGCTTCCACTGAAGGAAGCATATGCGTCAGTTGGAATGGCATTCCAGGAATGTCAGTTTGTTATGCGAGTCTAGTGTTCTGGGCTGAGCTGCTTGTAATTCAAACCGAGATACGGTTGGAGTGAGCTCAGGCTCGGCCGATGACGTCGCTGGAGTCGTTCGTAAATTTGCCTAAAAATGGTGCTTTCGACATCTATACTACAGGCATCTGTATGCCTGGCCAAAAGCATGATGACGGGGGAAGGAAAGAAAGGGAGCACTGTGGCATCAAACCTGCCCCACCAGTGACTCATCCGGGTGTGGCAGGAAATGTGGTAAAATGTATTGGTATATCTTGGTTAAGCTTGTTGTTATTAGCTTCGTTCCCCCCTGTTAAACTTTAAGAGTCCGGTACGTGTAACTATGACTAAAGTAAAGACGAGACAATGTGCAGTATTAATCGAGAAGCGTTCATTTATTCCAATGGTTTCTCTTCTTGTTCTCCTCGTTCGTGAAGCCATAGGCCTTCGGCGTTCGTTGTGTTAATTAGCAATGACAACGTTTTGCACTCCGATCATTTTAATTAAAGGAAGTGCTCATAATGTCCCCCTGGGTCAGTGGACGCCTGAATTGTGCTTATAGGTGCGTGGGGTGGTGAGAGAGAGATGTGGGCTGCAGGCATTGACAAGGTAGTGAAAGAAACGCGGCGCTGAAGCCATAGGCCGTCGGCGTTCATTTTGTTCATTGCCTTTGGCGCTTTTCCTCCAAGGAACACGGCGTAGTACCTGTGTATCCTTCCACAGTTGTACACGCGGCGCAATCCCCTTGCGCATGCGCAGTAGCCCGCAGCTGCGAGCCCGCGCGGCGAGGCACGCCAGCAGTTCAAAGTGACGTAACTTTTTCTTTCGTATGCGCAATATGGTCGGGCAAGAGAGCACGTGCAACGGCGAGACTGTGGCCAAAGTAGCTGACTCGGCAAAATATTAACGAATAGTAACCGATCTCTGAACGAGAGAAACGAAAAGAAACAGAACCGAAAAGAGCAAAGAAATGATTAAGAGCGTGAAACAAACTTCCAAAAGACAATAAATATTCTTTTTCAGAGTTGCTACACGCTTGAGACTTATGACTAAGGCTCAGGAATAGCATGTTCTCCGTACTAAATTATGAATTCAATATCAGTTTATTTTTCAGGTAGACAGCTGAGTTTCCCAGGGATGTCATCGAGTCCCGAGGAAGCTGTCTTGAATCTGCAAAGCGACTCTCGCATATCTTTTTCGTGATGCGTGCGGAAGTTTGATTTAATGATGGTTATTTTCAGATTACAGAATTCGTGACCAACAATGTTAGCATGTTATAATACACATGCCTGTAGTGGCTTGTGGATGGGTCGCCCGCAATGCATGGCCAGGTGGCAGCTTGCCGAAGAGCAAAATAGGCAGGTAAAAAAACACACAACAGCTGAATGCGTCTTATGCCCTCTATAATTGCAATCGAGCTTTTTTAAACGGACGCTATGACTTCCGCTGGCGTCGTATGTGCATGGCAAACGGCCAAACGGGGATTATGTCTGAGGTGTTCGTAGAGGAACTGAAACCTATCACTCCGAAAGAGCATGAAGAAAGAACTTTGCAGAATGTCTACCACAGATTTTTGCTCCATAGAAGACGATGAAGAGTGCGCAGCACCGCGGTTGGGGGCGCTCGCGCTAAGCGAACAGACAGCCCGACAACGGACGGTTTTTCTCTTGGTACCGGTCGGATTAGATTAGCGCTTGCGGACTAAAAAAGCTACTGCGGACGAGTCAACACTCTCCCATCAGCAACACGGGTCTCATGTGCGCTGAGACACCAGGGCAGGTGTCTATCGGAGTGGTTCACAAGCTCTGACTCCTGTTTCTCCTACGCATACATTGAAAGCGAATGATTCTGCTTACCGAGAGAGGCATAAATGCACTGTGTCCCAGAAAACGGCAGCTATGCCTGGACAAGCACTTCAGCTCGCGCTGCTGTGTGGCTTTCCGCCTATCGAAACTGTTAACGCAATTTTTTAAACAATATATTTGCGCGCCCGCAATTGCGAGCATCATTTGCGGGTTTATCTTTTCAGTACAGCGGGGCTTTCACTCACTTTCGGGATACTTGAGGTCTAGCGAAAATCTTTACGAATGACGTCATGTAGGAGCCGAGTCGCGTTCTTTAGCGGATCGCTTCTTTATCGCATGTATAATTCTCTTACATTTCATTTATCTGTGCACAAACGCGCGAATTATTACGGGCGCGCTACTTCAACCTGCAACGCCAGATGTCTGTGTAAGAGTGAGTACCCGGGTGAAATAGCAATGCTGGAGAACCACAACAAGCACGAATCGTGCACGGAGCTGCCTTGCTCATAGCGGAGCCCATCATAACGACCAACGTAAAATAAAGGGAAGTGCAGATCAAGATTTTTTTTCACAAGATAGTAAAACAGCGCTTTTAAATTAATGCTTTTGAGATGATTCCTACGAACCGGCTCCAACCTGCACTCACAGCGAAAATTTTTTTTTATTTTGGCACGGCTTTCCGACTGCATCAGTACAGCTGTATGGACAATTATACACGCAAAAAATAAAGAGAGTTGGATGGTTTGTTACTGTCTTCTAGTTAGAGAGAGAAGCAATGACGTTAAAAGCCAGCTTTCTTCCAGCGCGAAGCTACTTTCCGGCAAAAGAAGGAAAGCTTAACCGTGCCCTCTTCCAGGCGAACATGCATCCTTTTCGAAGCCGACCAAGCAAGGAACAAGAAAAACAGGACATTGCCACGCAGGTGGCCTGGAAGGTGTGAGGAGACGCCCCTCCAGAAGAGAGCGCCAAGAGAAGGCGTGGCCGTTACTTTTTGTGGGTCACAAAAACACAAAACAAAAAAACTTGGCGGTGCCGTGCTGTTTCATTTATTTTATTTATTTACATTCCCAGTGGCGCCGTGAAGGCGTACTTGCAGGAGAGATACATATATAAAAAAGTCGAACATACTTGATGAACTAACTTTTTCTACAAGATACATGAAGAGCGATAAAACCCGCGCTTTCAGACGTCCTTTATATATATTTTTTTTACTCGAGAACAACAATTGTTTTATCTCCTGCAGTAGAGCTATTCCCTTTCGGTTCTGAATTTTTTTTTAGTGTCGAGTATATGTAAAATACGCGATAGATAATAAATGTATTTTTGACACTGACACTCTGATACCTTCATTTTTTCCAAGGGATACCTGATACAGATACAGAAAATGTAATGAAATATAGCATCGAAGATAAAATTAGTTATGATACTTCAAGTACCATTTTGCAACACGCAACAGGAAGGCTGAACAAAAAGAGAAGGTAATCATTTACAATCTATATAAAGTGCGCTGCGCTTAAGTGACGCAGAAAGGTTGCTTACTCCTTTGGCATATCGCAGCCCGCGGTCGTAATTCAGAGAGAACGATACGCTATTGCATTATGTCCCTCGCTATCTTACGTTCTTCAGCAGCCCAGTACTGTTTCATCTTTGCGAGCAGCACACACGCTCTCTGCCCAATGTCCGAGGAGCAGGACGAAAATCTCCGACCCCTCACTGCTACAAAGATCTCAATAATGCATCCTAATTGGCCGTAGCCTAAGTGTTTATGATGGAAACGTTTCCGGTTAAAAATGTCGACTCTCTTTTCGATACCTTCGCTCTCCGATGAGTTGTGTACCAGAGGTGTTCGTCGAAACCGCCAGCTGATTTTGTTACGGTGCCCCTTTCTGTATTGCTGTCGTGCGACTTGATCACGTGATGCATAATACCGCGTAATCAGCTTTAGCGGCCATCATGCCTGTACAAGATGCACCTTCCCCTCCCTAACAGCTTTCCCACTTCACACCATCCTCTCCGTCAGGTGACGGCGATGAGGAAGATACCGTCCTCATCACCATCAGCTGATCTCTTCGTGTTGGCCTTGCTTGGAAAACCACTTCATGGATTAATAACCAAAAAACTCCAGGTCTCTCCACCCCCATAATCATAAATAGTGCAGGAGCTTCCGTACTTGAAGAATAATTTTGTGGATGGCAAGAACTGTATCTCATTCAGGACTCCAGAAGCCGTGGAAGGCGGGAGAAGCATTTTTGACCAATGGCGAGCACAACACAGCTACGGAACTAGAGGTCATGAAAGTCTCCAGGAGGCGCGATCCAGGCACTTAGATGTCCCGCATTTCGACGAACATTTAATTTACTGCACCACTCTGGAGCGCATGATTCCCAATACCACTGCTGCAAGTTTCTTCTTGATCACGTGCCTAAGAACAGAGCTATAGACGACTTATGTGCGCAGAAGTACGTCTTACGCCTTGCAATCATCCGGGGAGGGTGAGGACTGCGCTGTAACCATATCATGCTTGTACCTTGCCTCTCCCTTCTTTCGGTTGTTCCCGTAATAGGGTGCGACCCCTGGTACGATACGCCCCAAGTGCTTTAAAACACCAACATTTCAGTAGCCGCACGCAGCTCGGAAAAGAGAGCCCAGAGACATCCAGCTGGTCCAACACGCGCATAATCGATATTTAGGATACTACCAATAAAAGCACTGCCAGATAAAATCCGGAAATCACAGCTTAGGCAATTGGAGAGAATAGCCGAAAAAATAGCAGAGCGGTAAAGCCCGACAGAGTACTGCAAGGTATTCTAAAAGAAAAAATAAAGTCTGTCATTAATTCTGCTGTTTCCTCACTCCGCTTTTGTAAAACACTCACCTGCGCAAAATACACCGCCAGTGAAAGACACATAGTGCTTTATGTATAGTGCTTTATGTTTCTCTCACAAGATCGCCATCTAGTTGCCCTTAGTTCTTTCCTGCTTTATTATTTTCAACATTTCCCGAAAGGGCTACAAAAACACTCGTCTCGGGCAAGGCACAAAATACCGGTGCAAACCAGAATAATTTCTAGTGCAACACCGCAACGGGACGAGGCCACAGGAACAGATGGGAAGGGACACGGCGCTAACAACAGAAGTTTATCGAGGAAGCCAAACTTCTACAGAGCTTGTCGCAAGTATGAATTTAGTGAGATTTAAAATGTCGAAACGAAATTTCCATGCTTTCAACAATTATATTTGACCGTTTATTCAATGTGCCTGAAAATTTGAGAGAAGTGACTAACGCGAAAATATATACTACAGATCCTTGTGCCGCACAGGCTTCCACATAGAAGGACACAACACAGCATTGAAAGCTATCGAATTGGCCATTCTTTTAGTGACCACGAAATCGCATCAGGCTGAAGATGCTACGAACACCAAAAAATCAAGATTTCCATCACTGCCACATACTTTTTACTTTGAAGAAATAAAAGCGCAGCTATAGAATTAACGGATCATTCAGAACTGCTGAATGGAGCCAAATTGAACAGGCTTGCCGCCACATGAACAATTTGTTCCAAATCAGCTTCAACATCTTTTGATGTGTGCTCGTAGTAGTGCTTCTGTGCCGGGTTAAACTCCCACCCGGTGGCACGCAGCTCGATGAGTTCAAGCAAATGTTTGCGCGTGTGGGCCGACAGGCCGGGCTGAACGAACGCCTGCCGCATCCGGCGCACCAATGCCTGCATTCGATGGGGAGCGTATTGCTCGATCAGCTTGCCGGTACTCCTCAGTACCGACCGCAAACAGTCCATCTGCGAGAAAGACGATAGCAGTGGTTAGTGTTGAGCACAGGAGGGCAACATTGAGGACGATTTCTCATGACGCCTCATTGCTAAGACCAGCTCAGCAGAGCAGGATCATTTCGGTTAACAACAAAATCCGGCAAATATAACACAGTGACTAACAGGGACTTGTGGTGTTTTGCAGAAAGCGGCCAGGGAAGCTACGAACTTATACCCACAGGAGAACTTAGTCGCTGCGTTCCTTACAGATGATCAATAGTAATGACCCATGAAGGTGCTGTTTATCTTCTCATTGATACTGTCACGTTGTACTGACGGTTGTTCAGCCGTCAGGAAGACAGTAACGAAGACTCTCAAACGAAGCTCTTTACTTGGGCTGGCTTGCGCCCGCAAAAGCCCTGAATCACTCGGCGGTGGCGTAAGCAACAAGCGTGCTCGGCGGTCGTCGAACAGAATGCCCGCCGTTCTCGGCCGTGCCCGATTTGAAGCTGATAGCGAACTATCTAGATAAAGGTTGGAAAGTTGCTAGTGCACCCTGGAAAAACGGAGATTCCGCTCCACCTGGCTGCGATCAACGCAGATAAATCTAGGCGCGTCTTCCAACACAAACAAAGCGATAAAGCGGCGTGCCGCCAGCATTGCAGAATGAACAAACACTACAAACATTCGCGGCAATACCTTACTGGATTATGCGATTTACCGACTACGTTAATGAGCGCTTACTGAGAGTTCGATTTTTCCATCACCAGATGCGTGCGAGCAACGTTGCGTTCACAAATTCGCCATTCATTATCCGATGTTTACAGTAAGGATCCAAAAGAGAAAGCTAATTCTAAACATTGCCGGTGCTGCCTTTTTCAGCAGGAGGCACCTGAATGTGATACCAGCCCTAACATGTTAAGGTATTGTCTTGAGGGATATATAGGGCGTTACGTCTTCAAAAAAGCCACACGAGCGGCACACAGTATGTATGCGCGTGCCATTGTTTTGTCAGTCGCTTCTGCCCTGTATTCCATTTGGGCGCTCTGTTTTGTAGAATTTTGGGAGCAGGGCGGCACGGCGCTCGCCCTGAGCACTCGATGCGCCGCCGAAAATCACTGCTAACCGCCATGTTAATATCTGAGCGCCTATTTCCGCGTTTGAGCCTGCTTTTCCTTGAGTTCAGTTGGTTCCTCACAATTCCTGCTTGGAGATTTTCTATACACCCTGAAGCCTTTGTTGATTCCTACGCTGCCCAGTGATAGTTTTGACTGCTTGGTTTCAGGTACCCTGAGTGAAAACACAGTTGGCTAATAATGACTCTGTGAAGCCGTAGAAATACACAATTAGAGCCTTACTTCTTCCTCGCTGTTCAGCGAAGGGGATTGTAGAATGTGGTGACACCAGTCGCAGATCCTCTGCGCCAGGACCTGCGTCCTGCTCGCCATGTGTCCTTCTCTGCTACGACGCCGAAGTCCGAGCAGGTGCTCAGCGAAGAAGGACACCAAAGCCGTCCAGCGTCGGGGCTCTGGCTCGTTCCGCGGCCGAAGCAGCTGGTCCCGCTTGTCGAACCACTTATCACAGCTGTGATAAGTCCCAGCAGGTGCTCAGCCAAGAAGGACACCAAAGCCGTCCAGCGGCGGGGCTCTGGCTCGATCCGCGGCCGAAGCAGCTGGTCTCGCTTGTCGAACCACTTATCACAGGTGCTCCGAATATTTTCCAGAAACCTCTCGCCGGTGTCCGCCTGCGGGCGCCAGGGTATGCGCAGAAAGAAAATTAGCATCATCGGCAACTACCAACAGCGGTCTGGCTTTCGTTTAGGGCATTGAGTATGCTGGCCATTGCACATAACAAACAACGACAAAGGCGCAGACACCAGAAAGCCAGTGTCAAGTCGTGCATATCGCAATGAACAGATGCCATGCACTGAAACACTAATTCAGGAAATGTCGCTTCGGAGTCCTAGGCTTACCACGGACAGCAACGGGTGCCGACGAAACGCCACTTGTACAGTACCCGAGTGGTTTCCTCATCTTCTTTACCGTCACTTAATAAAGCCTGCGTTTGTTTGGAGCAGTTGTTTCTAGATTAGGTCAATTAGAAAAAAGAAGTAACACCCAAGTAACCAGAACAAAGCACTAGTGAAAATATGAAGCCTGCTGGTGAAGCCGCAGTTTCGTGAATTTTGCTTTTCGGAGGCGTACATGCGTAGAAACGGACGGCAAAAACCCCAAATACAAACGTCACGGGCAAAGAGAATTACGTAGGCACCGCTGAAAGTGACGTATTCTCACGTGCACTATACCTTGGTATGCGCTGCTAAAAGGACAGCGCAGCAAAGTCGGCCAGATTGCAGACTGCATCGATCACATGACACGTACACTGAACACGAGAGAAATGCCGGCTTACCGCGATGAGAAAGAGGAAGAGTTGAACAGCTGGCTTGGTATTCTGAGTTCCCTGTGTGGCTCTTTGGTACAGAGCCTAAACCAGCTCCGTCAGCTGATGGGTGGTAAGGGCGTTCAGATCTTCGTACAAATAACAGTATAAGTAACCAAGCGCAACAAACACAACCCTCTCTTTTGTCCACTCTCTCACGCCAACATAAACTACTGTCGTCCAGAAATCACAACCGCTGTAGCAGCCACGCTTTAGGCATGGTCGCGAAGACATGGCATGCATTAAGCACAACAAAGGCATCCCTCTCTAATTTTCTAATGCGACACTTATAGCCGTCCATGAAAGCATATATCGTGATCTCCGAACCCCATCTGCATTTGCCAAGCTCCCGGGAATTCCGCGCTCCCCTCGAAACCAGCCTCCAGCTCGATCAGATAAGTTGTTTTCAGATAGCATTATAGTAGTATGTTCAGCCCAGGTAAACATGGCGGTAGCGTTTCTACTCGCAGCACTCTCCTAAACCCAACCTTCTAAGGCTGTACTACCAGGTTTAAGTGTTCAAAACGTTGCCTTCGATGTGGGCTCGCGGGAGGTGACCTCCACTTCAAGTTCGAGGAATGCGGACGAAAGTTTCCTCACCTTGCAGCGCCTTCTTGATGAGGCCCTGGGACTGCGCATCCGAGAAGGTACTACCTGTCTCTGGCCTGTCGCGCAAGGCGCATTTGGGCTTCCGAAGCAGAGGGCGCCTGCCCAAATCTTTCGTTGCCAATGGCATCGAGTGGAGTACTGCGGTTGGAGCCTAGAATAAGACAGCAAAGCACGACATTGATAAACGACTGTCAGAGCCGATGTGTGCGTTATCTCTTGCAATGCCTTCCCAATGCTGTCAGTAAATCAACCTCGCTGCTTTTAACTGCAGGGTGAAGCCCTTTGCAGAGAAGACTGAGGTGTCCATATTGTGGCAGCTGACTGAATATCGTTTAGTCTGTAAAATTGCCGTCGTGGTCTCAAAGAAAGGTCTTCCCCGACAATTTTCGTAGATATTTACTTTCCACGCGGACGTAGGCACACGTCGCCTCTGGCTTATTTTCGGTGCTGGAGATTGTGCTACGATCCGCATTGCTGCCAGGGTGTTTAAGCTGGGGAGTTTTGCTAGCATCCACCTCAGCATACTCGAACGAAATAAAAAAAAATGTATCAATGAATCGTCATAAAATCTGGCTTAAAAATACGTCACCAAGACCAGGCTCACATGGATTTCATCAACAATGACGCAAACTTGGAATGCGAATAGCGACTTTACCGTTTCTTTCATACTGCCCTACCCCATCGTATGTTTATTAAAATGATCCTTATCTATACTGACCTTATGATGTGTACCTATATCCATCATTTTAGGGGCCGTAAACACGAAGGGGCCCCTACCCTAAGAGCTCTTCCTCCGTTTCTTTTTGTATTCTCATTACGTCCTGCTGCGCTGGTCAGACGCTTCACAAAGAAATTTTAATCTAACCCAACCTCTACCTAGCATGCAACAGCTCCCCGTCCTTGCCGCTTTATCATCAGCACCACGCGATATCGTTCTGCTAGCTGGGGCGATGTTTAATCACAGTTGCGCAGATTTATTTATTTTATTTATTTATACATACTGCAGCACAGTGATATGCGCTATGGCAGGAGTGAGAAAAACAAAAAGCAAAATACCAAAGGTAACAAAATACAAGAAAATGTACAAAGTGAGCACAATAAAGTTCAAAACACACAAAAAGTAACAAATAAGAAAGGACTGTTAATGGCACGGTAGGAATATTCAGGTATTATGTGTCTTCGATGGCAGTTATAAAACTTTGAATTGGAGATGAACGAATGCATCCAGGTAGAGAATTACAGGCTTCTATTGAACGGGGAAAAAAACTGAATTTGAACAAATTAGTACATGCAAAATACGGTATCAAATTTAGCTCGTGATGACTTCTTGTAAATGATAATGGTGCAAAGTTAATGTAGTGGTTAACTAAGAGCCTTACCGAGGAATTGACGATATAATGTAAGAATTTTAGTGATTCAGTGTGCCGACGGGCGGAGAGCGTGGTTAAATTCAATGAGAGAAGTGTAGAAGAGGGTTAGGAATCGCAATCATAACGATGACATATAAAACACACAGCTTTTTTCTGGACTGCTTCTAACATGTTAATTTCAAACTGCTTGTACGAGTTCCACACTACAGCTGCGTAATCAAGAACAGGGCGGATTAAAGTTTTGTACAGCAGTAACTTTGTGTCTTTTGGTGAATTTGGTAATGTGCGTCGTAGGTAACCTAGTTTTTTTAGTGCTTTATTACATACGTAATCAATGTGATTAGACCATGACATGTTATGCGTGAATATGCTACCAAGATATTTATACTGAGAAACCCTATCTACTACACGGCCATTGAACGAGTAATTAAAAAGGGACACGGAATTATTACGTCTAATCTTCTCTAGAAATCACCCTGCCAAGAAAGAACAATTCTAATTCACGGTGCGAATCCCACTGATCTTCACACCCTCCTCCACCTCACCGGGGCTTCCTCCTCGGAGTGAAGAAACAAATGAACCCCTCTCAATTATGAATGCCTTGCCTCGACAAATACAGGTCCTCTTGTCAGTACATTGGCTACGAGACTCAGACCAAACAATTGTTGATTACTCGATTATCGTAGTGATCAATTCAGCACGTATGTACAAAGCTACAAGTTCAAACGCACCGCATCATTTCTTGAACTAAGCCTAAACATCGCAATCACTCCTGTGGAAACCCGGCCGCACAAAGGACAAAGGTACATACATACCTGGTTGTGCCGCTTGATATGGTCCTCTCTATCTTTTCCAGAGATCTCTTGTCCTTGTTGGGTCCAGGCACGGGTAACACCGCTGCAGGCGTGTCGTGGCGCTTCTGGGTTTCCGCACGCAGCGATGTCTCGGACTGGATTTCCTGGTCAATCTCCGCCAGCGAAGCTGTGCCGAGCAGAACGGAAGAGCCTAGTCTTCAGGTCTGCGTCCAGGTGAACGATGCTAGTTCTTTCTATGCAGAGCACGCCGACCAACTACCAGTGCGATCACGAGGCAAACTGGCGCCGACTGAGACTTGTGAGGTCTTATGTAGCCCAGTGGCCTAAAGAGCAAGCAACCTCTTTCGTCACCATGGAGACTCTGCAGCCAGTGACATCCGCGAATTCTGATGACATCGCGGTTTTTAATAAAGGCACTTGCTAAGCCCCTTCGATTGCATACGAAAGGTTTGCATGTGATGTCGTTTCTCGGTAGGTTGCGTTAACACGTTTTGGCGGGCTAGTTGGTTAAGCATTTTGAATAAACAGTGCGAACGAAGACGAGCACAAAAGACATGGAACGGACGACTCAGCGCTGTGTCGTCCGTTCCCATGTCTCTTGTGCTCGTCTTCGTTAGCTCTGTTTATTCAAGACGGTAGGTTGCTTCCTGAAGAAGAAGCAATGACATCACGCATATCAACAGGGGGTTAAAGGGGAAACCAGCAGCAGTAAAAAGCACCTTCGTACTCTCTCCCTCGTTCCTGCTTCTGCTTGCTACTGTCTGTCTCCTCCTGGCAGGAGCCCTGACCTCTTATCTGCTCGGCTTTAGTTTTTCCTTTTCTCACTGGCAAAGCATGCTAACTGCCATCCCCGGGTTCCAAAGGGATGAAGATCAAATGCAGAGCGCGGTAGGATACCTCCACCCCCACACACCAAAAAAAAAAAATTTTGGCTTTCAGCTGCTTGAGCTTCGCTTCTGTGATTCTTTTTTTGCGCGTTTTATCTTTTCTCTTCCTAGAATATTTCTTTAAACAAAGTCTTCTGGGTTAAAAACTCACGAAGATAGCTGTCCAAATTCTTTTTCCTCTTATATTTGCTAGCTACATCACAGTGCGCAAATGGGCGCCTCAATAAAGAAAGCAATCGTGTTTTTCTTGCATTTTTCTCATCTTTTTAAATGACTCATTGATTTAAGTTGGTTGGTTGGTTGATTGGTTTATGGGGTTTAACGTCCCAAAGCGACTAAGGCTATGAGAGACGCCGTAGTGGAGGGATCTGGAGATTTCGACCACCTGGGGTTCTGTAACGTGCACTGACATCGCACAGTACACGGGCCTCTAGAATTTCTCCTCCAAAGAAATGCCGCCGCGGTGGCTCAGTAGTTATAGTGCTCGGCTGCTGACCCGAAAGACGCGGGTTCGATCCCGGCCGCGGCGGCTGAATTTCTTTGGAGGAGAAATTCTAGAGGCCCGTGTACTGTGCGATGTCAGTGCACGTTAAAGAACCCCAGGTGGTCGAAATTACCGGAGCCCTCCACTACGGCGTCTCTCATAGCTTTAGTCGCTTTGGGACGTTAAACCCCATAAACCAAACCAAACCAAACCTCCAAAGAAATTCTAGCCGCCGCAGCCGGGATCGAACCCGCGTCTTTTGGGTCAGCAGCCGAGCACCATATTTAAGTTGCCTTTGCGGTGCGGAAGAGGCTCTTTTTTTATTCATTGAAATGTTCGAGCTTTTGATTTATTCTTAAACTGATTTATATTTAGCACTTATTCATATATTTTCTAAGAATGTCACATAAAATCTACGAGGAATCTCCTAAATAACCACTAGCTAGTTCAGGTACACTAAAAGAAAAAGTGCCATGGAGCCGCGGTGCAAACAAGAAATTATCAATAATATTACTCACTACAAAACGGGGGACATATCAAACACCACTATAAACATAGAACTTCATAATAAATCACTCTACCCTCTCTCAGTCCGAGCCCGCGCCACACTCATATGCTCCTGAAAGTGTACGTCTCCGTAAAAAATACGCTAGAACATTTAAATGTATACAGTTACTCCCACACGCTGCTATCCCTCAACAGTATAACACTAGGGAGATGTGCATTTTTTTAATGAATTGCTATGTGTTTAGCCTTCTTTATTATATTGCAGGAAATTCAAGCAAATATTTTCCCCCGTCGGGATCAGTTCGAAATCCTAATAGCACAAAATTATCTGCCGTGTCCAATGCGCAAATAAAAATTAAATGCAAAATAGGAATACACAAGAAATTGAACGGGGGATTAAGGGACGCTTGAGATTCCTGCACCAAACGTTTGGTCAAGATGATTTAAAACCTTCATAACTGGTGTGAACCAGAAACCGCCATTAAGCCTCTCAAGATCTCTCGGTGAAGAAGCAGAGGTTTTCGTATGGACTCGATAGCAGGGTGGGATATGTGATGCCATTTAGGAAATAAACACGTTACTTTGCACGCGCATATTTTTCCCGTGTTCATGGAACGAAGTGGGCCGCGCAATTGAGTGGAAATGCGCTCCGCACGCATGATTGCCATAGCCATGATAATAAGCACATTATGGCACATCGATCGCTACTTTTCGCGTGAGTCTCGAAATGCTGTAGAAATAAGCGCGTTTTATCTCACTCACGTTCAGTAATTAAATGTGGTCTCAGCGATGCATATTACTTGTGGGTTTTAGGCAGAAAGTGGGGTTTGTTGGTCTTTAGATAGAGAGCACATGGTAGCAGCGCTAAATAACAGGTACGAAAGGAGAGAAGGTAAAACAAGCGCTAGTCATGAACTTACTTTATCCTCAGATAAACCACGTATTTATACGGAACGATCGAGTGCCAACAAGTGTCAGAGGAAAAAGCGCTAGAGCGATGGCGCCTCCGGATGCAAGAACCTCGGTGCCTCTGAAGACACATAAACATCTGGTTTACTCACGCACGAATGCCTTTCCAAGTGCATAAGAAAGGCTTCCAGTATCTCTGGTTTCGTATTCACAATTATTACACGTCTGCTCAAAAATTGGGTACAGACTTTGTTATCTCGTTCACAACGTTTGCAATGTGCCACCAAGTGTCCAGGGCCTAGTATAGCCGCTGCAAGTCAGGCTTCATGAGGCGAATATTGATACATCGGCTAATTTGGCAGAAGTAACATTTTCCGCGGGATAACGTTATTCTATAGACCGTATCCTGCAGGACATAAGGTCGGGAATGCAAACACCGGTTTTTCATGTTTGATGTAGTTGTATCCGTCATAACAACTTGAAGCTTATCAGAGCGAAGTGTACGTTGCGGCAACTCCTGCGTTCTGACCGCTTTCGCGTTACGAGCAACCTGTTGGCAGGTTTTACGCAAAAGGGTTCATGTCTCCCTTCTCCCACAATAGAGCGGCAAAAAGGAAACCTTTTATACGCAAAAGGAAAACAGTTTAGAGACATCATAACAACGAAGCTTGTCCAACTAGCTCTACAGCGCAGTAATTGCGTAATATCCCGCGATTCTTGAACACGGAAGGGCATTCTCAGCAGTAATCTCGCAGGCTTTCAAAGTTAATATATATCACGCTGATATCGATGTCGCTGAAAGTGTGATATACGTTAGGACAGCGGCAGCTAGTCTACAGTGTTTTCTCATGGCGCCAATTCGCTTGCTGACAGGGCATTAGCCTTTTACTCGAGCTCCACTGGTTGAAAATTGCCACTTCCACATGCAAAGATGAAAACAGTACACTTACTCTTTTCAACTGGTTTTGCTTGGGACCAGGGCTGCCCGCCGCCTTTCTTCTCCGGATTAAATACCCTTCTTTATGGGTTGCAGCCTTTATGCTCCCGATTATAGCCTAAGCAGGAAACGGCCATTTAACCCCATCCTTAGGTAGTGGCCTATTTACCACTAGCGACCCCGAAACCAAACCGCCAACTTCTTCATTCGCTACCATTCACATATTCACACCCCTAGCCCGAACAATGATCAAACCCTACCCAACAGCACTACCGTCTATCATTTGCTTGGTTTCCTCTACCTTCCCTTAAAAAAGTAACTTCTTCGGGATAAGCGGAATCGGAAAGCACTTAAGCTTTTGTAGGCTTTTATGAACCTATAGATGGAGTCCACTATGACTTCCATGCAAGCTATGTATATACATACATTTTTAAAGTGCTATCATTCCTTAGCTCGTTTTGCAAAAATCCCGCTGTCATTAGAAAGCCCTGGCAAAAAGGTGTGGCAGAAACGTCGCCCGGGAATGACATCATCACCCCACCTGGATCTACAGCGCGTCAGAAGGCAGGGTTAGGTGGAAACTTCCGCAATGAACGGGAGCAGTTTCGGCTGCTACCCTCGTTCTCCCTGTGGGAAACGAAGTAAACTGCGCTCAAGATTGGAGCGGCTGCACCCCTTCGTCACCTGCACTATAAGGTGGTCACCGTCCCCCCAGACATGAGGTGGCCCACACACACAGGCATTGGGTTCTGCGGGAAACCCTGGCAAATACGGTGCCCACTGTCACGACCTCTTGAGCTGCAGCCGTGCCACTGAAGTGCTATGCGCGGCTTATGGACCCGTCTTCAGCCAAAGTTGAATCGTTCGCGTCTACATCAGGCGAGACAACAAAGCGTGGATGGACGCGGTTGTTGACTGCGGACGAACTAAGCGACCATCTCAAAATAGAGAAATGTTGAGCTGGCTGCTGCGGCAAAACAACGTCTATCCCCCAAGTCCATGACAACAGCTGAGGGGTGCACTAAGCGAAGAGTAATTGAGAAAAACAAAATCGTAATTAGAAATGAGACGCAGTTTATCGACGACTAAAGAAAACGAAAGGGCGGTTGACTCTTCCCACATGGAGTCGGAAACTTGATTTAATTTACTGGTACTGTCAGCCCCATCCAGAGGCCTCAACTGAAGTTTAAACGAAAAAATTCAAAGGAGAAGAGTAAACTTTGTAGCGCAAGAACAGACGCGGGTTGAAAAGGATACGTATATACAAAAGCTAATAACAAACACACTATAAACACACAAATATACTAAACAAAGCGGATCACTCGAGAAACTATGACAACAGCTCGCTTCAATAACCCCAAAGTAATCCTACCTCCCTAGCTAGTGCCATCCTCAAACTCATCTAAGCTAAAGAGTCTTGAAGAGAGTTCCAACCTGAGCAGCTTCGCGAGATGTAGTTAACCTTTAAACTCTGATCCTGTATTGTCGGCAATAGAATCAACTTACTATGACGATGTCTTCATGTTCCAGTGGTTTTCATCCGAAATTAATGTAATTTTTTACTGTGCACCGAGAGGTAGGCTTAACGCTCTTTTCCCTCTTTTATCGCTGTTGAAACTCGTTGTGTGCTGCTACTTTACAATTTCAACCTCCCTGTTAGTTTTTCCGCTTGTTGTTCAGCTGCGGCCCGTGTGAAAGCTCTCGTCCTGTTTCTTATACGGTCCCTTGCCCTCATTCTAAAGTTTGGTTCGAGAGCGGAGATTATACGTCCTCCCTTGTCTGTGTTTTTATATTGACGAAACCGATTCATTGTAAGCCTGCCCTGATGAAGGCAATAATTGCCGAAACTGTTGGCAAAATACACCTTAAAAAAACAGTCGCCTATGTCGTAATGCTTTACCTGCATATACATATATATATAAACAATTTAGACTGACACACATCAAAGGTTTACTGACGTTTCGACTGCGGACAAGTCTTCATCAGAGTGCCACAATATTATTCCAGACCAGTGTTTATAGGATTAGGGAAAGGCGGCTCCATTGAGGCTGAGGTAAACCTGGAAAAAAGGGGAAAAAGAGGTCCAGAAGAGTGTCTATTGGCTGCACTTCGGGCGCAGCATAAAACACACACATACAGTTCACAACACCGGAACGCTTACACGCTCAGCACAAAACGCCGAAACACACATTCCATTCCTGTGGTGTTTCCAATAAATTCATTGTCCCTAGCATGTTGTCCTTTGTTCAGAACGCGTTTTCTTTATCTGATAACGGCTGGCTTCCACTGAAGGAAGCATATGCGTCAGTTGGAACGGCATTCCAGGAATGTCAGTTTGTTATGCGAGTCTAGTGTTCTGGGAAGAGCTGCTTGTAATTCAAACCGACATACGGTTGGAGTAAGCTTAGGCTCGGCCGATGACGTCGCTGGAGTCGTTCGTAAATTTGCCTAAAATCGAGCTTTCGACCTCTATACTACAGGCATCTGTATGCCTGGCCAAAAGCATGATGACGGGAGAAGGAATGAAAGGGAGCACTGTGGCATCAAACCAGCCCCGCCCAGTGACTCATCCGGGTGTGGCAGGAAAGGTGGTAAAATGTATTGATATATCTTGGTTAAGCTTGTTGTTATTAGCTTCGTTCCCCCCTGTTAAACTTTAAGAGTCCGGTACGTGTAACGATGATTAAAGAAAAGACGAGACAATGTGCAGTATTAATCGAGAAGCGTTAATTTATTCCTATGGTTTCTCTTCTTGTTCTCCTCGTTCGTGAAGCCATAGGCCTTCGGCGTTCGTTGTGTTAATTAGCAATGACAACGTTTTATACTCCGATCATTTTAATTAAAGGAAGTGCTCATAATGTCCCCCTGGGTCAATGGACGCCTGAATTGTGCTTATAGGTGCGTGGGGCGGTGAGAGAGAGATGTGAGCTGCAGGCATTGACAAGGTTTCCCCAGAAACGCGGCGCTGAAGCCATGGGAAGTCGGCGTTCATTTTGTTCATTGCCTTTGGCGTTTTTCCTCCAAGGAACACGGCGCAGTACCTGTGTATCCTTCCACAATTGTACACACGGCGCAATCTCCTTGAGCATGCGCAGTAGCCCGCAGCTGCGAGCCCGTGCGGCGCGGCACGCCAGCAGTGCAAAGTGACGTAATTTTTCTTCGCGCATGCGCAATATGGTCGGACAAGAGAGCACGTGCAACGGCGAGACTGTGGCCAAAGTAGCTCACTCTGCAAAATTATAACGAATAGAAAACGATGTCTGAAGGAGAGAAACGAAAAAAAAAACAGAACCGTAAAGAGCAAAGAAATCATTAAGAGCGTGAAAAAAACTTCCAAAAAGCAATAGATATTCTTTTTTAGAGTTGCTACACTCTTGAGACTCTTGACTAAGGCTCGGGAATAGTATGTTTTCCGTACTGAATTAAGGATTCAATATCAATTTATTTTTAAGGTAGATAGCTGAGTTTCCCACGGATGTCATCGAGTCCCGAGGAAGCTGTCTTGAATTTACAGAGCGCCTATCGCACATCTCTTTCATGATGCATGCAGAAGTTTGATTTAATGATGGTTATTTTCGGTCTGGTTTATGGGGTTTAACGTCCCCAAAGCGATTCAGGCTATGAGAGACGCCGTAGTGGAGGGCTCCGGAAATTTCGACCGTCTGGGGTTCTTTAACGTGGACTGACATCGCACAGTACATGGGCCTCTAGAATTTCTCCTCCAAAGAAATTCAGCCGCCGCGGCCGGGATTGAACCCGCGTCTTTTGGGTCAGCATCCGAGCACCATAACCGCTGAGCCACCGCGGCGGCGATGGTTATTTTCAGATCACTGAATTCGTGACCAGCAATGTTAGCATGTTATAATACACATGCCTGTAGTGGCTTGTGGATGGGTCGCCCGCAATGCATGGCCAGGTGGGCAGCTTGCCAAAGAGCAAAATAGGCAGGTAAAAAACACACAACAGCTCAATGCGTCTTAAGTCCTCTATAATTGCAATCGAGCTTTTTTAAACGGACGCTATGACTTCCGCTGGCGTCGTATGTCCATGGCAAACGGCCAAACGGGGATTATGTCTGAGGTGTTCGTAGAGGAACTGAAACCTATCACTCCGAAAGAGCATGAAAAAAGAACTTTGCAGAATGTCTACCACAGATATTTGCTCCATAGAAGACGATGAAGAGTGCGCAGCACCGCGGTTGGGGGCGCTCGCGCTAAGCGAACAGACAGCCCGACAACGGACGGTTTTTCTCTTGGAACCGGTCGGATTAGATTAGCGTTCGCGGACTAAAAAAGCTACAGCGGACGAGTCAACACTCTCCCATCAGCAACACGGGTCTTATCTGCGCTGAGGCACCAGGGCAGGTCTCTATCGGAGTGGTTCACAAGCTCTGACTCCTGTTTTCTCCTACGCATACATTGAAAGCGAATGATTCTGCTTACCGAGAGAGACATAAATGCACTGTCTCCCAGAAAACGGCAGCTATGCCAGGACAAGCACTTCAGCTCGCGCTGCTGTGTGGCTTTCCGCCTATCGAAACTGTTAACGCAATTTTTTAAACAGTACATTTGCGCGCCCGCAATTGCGATAATCAATTGCGGGATTATCTTTTCAGTACAGCGGGGCTTTCACTAACTTTCGGGATACTTGAGGTCGTAGCGAAAATCTTTACGAATGACGTCATGTAGGAGGCGAGTCGCGTTCTTTAGCGGATCGCTTTTTTATCGCATGTATCGCATGTACAGTTTTTTATCGCATGTACAGTTCATTTATCTGTGCACAAACGCGCGAATTTTTACGGGCGCGCTACTTCAACCTGCGACGCCAGATGTCTGTGTAGGAGTGAGTACCCGGGTGCAATAGCAATGCTGGAGAACCACCACAAGCACGAATCGTGCACGGAGCTGCCTTGCTCATAGCGGAGCCCATCATAACGACCAACGTAAAACAAAGGGCAGTGCAGATCAAGATTTTTTTTTCACAAGATAGTAAAACAGCGCTTTTAAATTAATGCTTTTGAGATGATTCCTACGAACCGGCTCCAACCTGCACTCACAGCGAATTTTTTTTTTTATTTTGGCACGGCTTTCCGGCTGCATCAGTACAGCTGTATGGACAATTATACACGCAAAAATAAAGAGAGTTGGATGGTTTGTTACTGTCTTCTAGTTAAAGAGAGAAGCAATGACGTTAAAAGCCAGCTTTCTTCCAGCGCGAAGCTACTTTCCGGCAAAAGAAGGAGAGCTTAACCGTCCCCCCTTCCAGGCGAACATGCATCCTTTTCGAAGCCGACCAAGCAAGGAACAAGAAAAACAGCACATTGCCACGCAGGTGGCCTGGAATGTGTGAGGAGACGCCCCTCCAGAAGAGAGCGCCAGGAGAAGGCGTGGCCGTTGCTTTTTGTGGGTCAGGAAAACACATAACAAAAAACTTGGCGGTGCCCTGCGGTTTCATTGATTTTATTTATTTACATTCCCAGTGGCGCCGTGAAGGCATACTTGCAGGAGAGATACATATATAAAAAAGTCGAACATACGTGATGAACTAACTTTTTCTACAAGATACATGAAGAGCGATAAAACCCGCGCTTTCAGACGTCCTTTATATATATATTTTTTACTCGAGAACAACGGTTGTTTTATCTCCTGCAGTAGAGCTATTCGCTTTCGGTTCTAAATTTTTTTTTAGTGTCGAGTATATGTAAAATACGCGATAGTTAATAAATGCATTTTCGATACTGACACTCTGATACCTTCATTTTTTCCAAGGGATACCTGATACAGATACAGAAAGTGTATTGAAATATAGTATCGAAGATAAAATTATTTTTGATACTTCAAGTGCCATTTTGCAACATGCAACAGGAAGGGTGAACAAAAAGAGAAGGTAATCATTTAGAAACTATATAAAGTGCGCTGCTCTTAAGTGACGCAGAAAGGTTGCTTACTCCTTTGGCATATGGCAGCCCGCGGTCGTAATTCAGAGAGGACGATACGCTATTCCATTATGTCCCTCGGTATCTTACGTTCTTCAGCAGCCCAGTACTGTTTCGTCTTTGCGAGCAGCACACCCGATCTCTGCCCAATGTCCGAGGAGCCGGACGAAAATCTCGGTCCGCTCACTCCTGCAAAGATCTCAATAATGCATCCTAATTGGCCGTAGCCTAAGAGTTTACGATGGAAACGTTTCCGGTGGAAAATGTCGACTTGCTTTTCGATACCTTCGCTCTCCGATGAGTTGTGTACCTGAGGTGTTCGTCGAAACCGCCAGCTGATTTTATTACGGTGCCCCTTTCTGTATTGCTGTCGTGCGACTTGATCACGTGATGCATAATACCGCGTAATCAGCTTTAGCGGCCATCATGCCAGTACAAGATGCACCTACCCCTCCCTCACAGCATTCCCACTTTACACCATCCTCTCCCTACGGTGACGGCGATGAGGAAAATTCCGCTCTCATCATCATCAGCTGATCTGTTCGTGTTGGCCTTGCTTTGAAAACCACTTCCTTTCGCCTGGTATGGATTAATAACCAAAAAACTCCAGGTCTCTCCACCCCCCTAATCATAAATAGTGCAAGAGCTTCCGTGCTTGAAGAATAATTTTGTAGATGGCAAGAACTCTGCCTGATTCAGGACTCCAGAAGCCGTGGAAGGCGGGAAAAGCATTTTTGACCAATGGCGAGCACAACACCGCTATGGAACTAGAGGTCAAGAAAGTCTCCAGGAGGCGCGATCCAGGCACTTATATGTACCGCCTTTCGACGAACATTTCATTTACTGCACCACTCTGGAGCGCATGATTCCCAATACCACTGCTGCAAGTTTCTTCTTGATTACGTGCCTAAGAACAGAGCTATAGACGACTTATGTGCGCATAAGTACGTCTTACGCCTTGCAATGATCCGGGGAGGCTGAGGGCAGCGCTTTAACCATATCATGCTTCTACCTTGCTTCTCCTTTCTTTCGGTTGTTCCCGTAATAGGATGCGACCCCTGGTACGATGCGCTCCAAGTGGTTTCAAACACCAACATTTCAGACGCCGCACGCAGCCCGGAAATGACAGCCCAGAGACATCCAGCTGGTCCAACATGCGCATAATCGACATTTATGGTACTACCCATAAGAGCACTGCCAGATAAAATCCGGAAATCACAGCTTAGGCAATTGGAGAGAACAGCCGAAAAAATAGCAGAGCGGTAAAGCCCGACAGAGTACTGCAAGGTATTCTAAAAGAAGAATAAAGTCTGTCATTAATTCTGCTGCTCCCTCAATCCGCTTTTGTAAAACACTCACCTGCGCAAAATACACCGCCAGTGAAAGACACACGTGCTTTAGTGCTTTATTTTTCTCTCACAAAGTCGCCATCTAGTTGCCCTTAGTTCTTTCCTGCTTTATTATTTTCAACATTTCCCGAAAGGGCTACAGAAACACTCGTCTCGGGCAAGGCACAAAATACCGGTGCAAGCCAGAATAATTTCTAGTGCAACACCGCAACGGGACGAGGCCACAGGAAGAGATGGGAAGAGACACGGCGCTAACAACAGAAGTTTATCGAGGAAGCCAAACTTCTACAGAGCTTGTCGCAAGTATGAATTTAGTGAGATTTAAAATGTCGAAACGAAATTTCCATGCTTTCAACAATTATATTTGACCATTTATTCAATGTGTCTGAAAATTTAAGACAAGTGACAAATGCGAAAATATATACTACAGATTCTTGTGCCGCACAGGCTACCACATAGAAGGATACAACACAGCACTGAAAGCAATCGAATTGGCCATTCTTTTATTGACCACGAAATCGCATCAGGCTGAAGATGCTACGAACACCAAAAAATCAAGATTTCCAGCACTGCCACATACTTTTTACTTTGAAGAAATAAAAGTGCAGCTAGAAATAACGCATCATTCAGAACTGCTTAATGGTCCCGAATTGAACAGGCTTGCCGCCACATGAACAATTTTTTCCAAATCAGCTTCAACATCTTTTGATGTGTGCTCATAGTACTGCTTCTGTGCCGGGTTAAACTCCCACCCGGTGGCACGCAGCTCGATCAGTTCCAGCAAATGTTTGCGCGTGTGGGCCGACCGCCCGGGCTGAACGAACGCCTGCCGCATCCGCCGCACCAATGCCTGCATTAGATGGGGAGCGTATTGCTCGATCACCTTGCCGGTACTCCTCAGTACCGACCGCAAACAGTCCATCTGCGAGAAAGACGATAGCAGTGGTTAGTGTTGAGCACAGGAGGGCAACATTGAGGACGATTTCTCATGACGCCTCACTGCTAAGACCAGCTCAGCAGAGCAGGATGATTTCGGGTAACAACAAAATCCGGCAAATATAGCACAGTGACTAACAGGGGATTGTGGTGTTTTGCAGAAAGCGGCCAGGAAAGCTACGAACTTATACCCACAGGAGAACTTAGTCGCTGCGTTCCTTATAGATGATCAATAGTAATGACCCATGAGGGTGCTGTTTATCTTGTCATTGATACTGTCACGTTGTACTGACAGTAGTTCAGCCGTCAGGAAGACAGCAATGAAGACTCTCAAAAGAAGCTCTTTATTTGGGCTGGCTTGCGCCCGCAAAAGACCTCAATCACTCGGTGGTGGCGTAAGCAACAAGCGTACTCGGCGGTCGTCGAACAGAATGGCCGCCGTTCTCGGCCGTGCTCCATTTGAAGCTGTTGTGTCCCCTTATTGCTTTTGTGTGTGTGCGCCCCCGCATCCTCCTCCTAACGACCACTCGCATCCTCCTCCTAACGACCACTTGCCCCTCGTCGCACGCTGTCGCCAGATGCCCCCCCATGGTGCGCCCCCGCATCCTCCTCCTGTTTTGGGAAGCCACTCCCTCCCGTGGAGACGCTTCTCCGCTCCCTCCTTTCTTCGGGCGGCCAGTTCGGCTCCTGCCTCGGTCGACGCTGGTCGCACCCTCATCGGCTTTAAATAAACGAAGTCTTAAAGTACCGTGTGCGTCTTTCGCTGCATTCAACACAGCGACCGGACACGACAGAAGCTGATAGCGAACTATCTGGATAAAGGTTGGAAAGTTGCTAGTGCACTCTGGAAAAACGTAGATTCCGCTCCACCTGGCTGCGATCAAAGCAGATAAATCTAGGCGCGTCTCGCAGCACAAACAAAGCGATAAAGCGGCGTGCCGCCGGCATTGCAGAATGAACAAACAAACACTACAAACATTCGCGGCAATACCTCACTGGATTATGCGATTTTCCGAGTACGTTAATGAGCGCTTACTGAGAGTTCGATTTTTCCATCACCAGATGCGTGCGAGGAACGTTGCGTTCACAAATTCGCCATTCATTATCCGATGTTTACAGTAAGAATCCAAAAGAGAAAGCGAATTCTAAACATTGCTGGGGCTGCCGTTTTCAGCAGGAGGAACCTGAATGTGATACCAGCCCTAACATGTAAAGGTATTGTCTTGAGGGATATTTAGGGCGTTACGTCTTCAAAGAAGCCACACGAGCGGCACACAGGATGTATGCGCGTGCCATTGTTTTGTCAGTCGCTTCTGCCCTGTATTCCATTTGGGCGCTTTGTTTTGTAGAATTTTGGGAGCAGGGCGGCACTGCGCTCGTACTGAGCCCTCAATGCGCCGGCCGAAAATCACTGCTGACCGTCATGTTAATTTCTGAGCGCCTATTTCCGTGTTTCAGCCTGCTTTTCCTTGAGTTCAGTTGGTTCCTCACAATTCCTGCTTGCAGATTTTCTATACACCCTGAAGCCTTTCTTGATTCCTACGCTGCGCAGTGATAGTTTTGACTGCTTGGTTTCAGGTATCCTGAGTGAGAACACAGTTGGCTAATAATGACTCTGAGAAGCCGTAGAAATACACAATTAGAGCCTTACTTCTTCCTCGCTGTTCAGCGAAGGGGATTGCAGAATGCGGTGACACCAGTCGCAGATCCTCTGCGCCAGGACCTGCGTCCTGCTCGCCATGTGTCCTTCTCTGCTGCGACGCCGAAGTCCGAGCAGGTGCTCAGCCAAGAAGGACACCAAAGCCGTCCAACGGCGGGGCTCTGGCTCGTTCCGCGGCCGAAACAGCTGGTCCCGCTTGTCGAACCACTTATCACAGGTGCTCAGAATATTTTCCAGAAACTTCTCGCCGGTGTCCGGCTGCGGGCGCCAGGGTAATGCGCAGAAAGAAAATTGGCATCATCGGCAACTACCAACAGCAGTCTGGCTTTCGTTTAGCGCATTGAGTATGCTGGCCACTGCACATAACAATGACAAAGGCGCGGACACCAGAAAGCCAGTGTCAAGTCGTGCATATCGAAATGAACAGATACCATGCACTGAAACACTAATTGAGGAAATCTCGCTTAGGAGTCCTAGGCTTACTACGGAGAGCAACGGGTGCCGACGAAACGCCACTTGTGCAGTACCCGAGTGGTTTCCTCATCTTCTTTACCGTCACTTAATAGAGCCTGCGTTTGTTTGGTGCAGTTGTTTCTAGATTAGGTCAATTAGACAAAAGAAGTAACACCCAAGTAACCAGAAGAAAGCACTAGTGAAATTATGAAACCTGCTGGTGAAACCGCAGTTTCGTGAATTTTGCTTTTCGGGGGCGTAGATGCGTAGAAACGGACGGCAAAAACCCCAAATACAAACGTCATGGGTAAAGAGAATCACGTAGGCACCGCTGAAAGTGACGTATTCTCACGTGCACTACACCTTGGTATGCGCTGCTAAAAGGACAGCGCAGCAAAGTCGGCCAGAATGCAGACTGCATCGATCACATAACACGTACAATGAACACGAGAGAAATGCCGGCTCACCGCGATGAGAAAGAGGAAGAGTTGAACAGCTGGCTTGGTATTCTGAGTTCCCTGTGTGGCTCTTTGGTACAGAGCCTAAACCAGCTCCGTCAGCTGATGGGTGGGGGGGTTCAGATCTTTGTACAAATAACAGTATAAGTAACCAAGCGCAACCAACACACAACTCTATTTTGTGCACTCTCTCATGCCAACATAAACTGCTGTCCCCCAGAAATCACAACCGCATTAGCAGCCACGCTTTAGGCACGGTCGCGAAGACATGCCATGGATTAAGCACAACAAAGGCATCGCCCTCTAATTTTCTAATGCGGCACTTATAGCCGTCCACGAAAGCATATATCGTGATCTCCGAACCCCATCTGCCTTTGCCAAGCTCCCGGGAATTCCGCGCTCCCCTGGAAACCGGCCTCCAGCTCTATGAGATAAGTTGTTTTCAGATAGCATTATAGTATGTTCAGCCCCAGGTAAACTTGGCGGTAGCGTTTCTACTCGCAGCACTCTCCTAAACCCAACCTTCTAAGGCTATACGACCAGGTTTAAGTATTCAAAACGTTGCCTTCGTGTGGGCTCGCGGGAGGTGAACTGCACTTCTAGCTCGAGGAATGCGGACGAACGTTTCCTCACCTCGCAGCGCCTTCTTGATGAGGCCCTTGCACTGCGGATGCGAGAAGGTACTACCTGTCTCTGCTTGTCGCGCATGGCGCATTTGGGCTTCCGAAGCGGAGGGCGCGTGCCCAAATCTTTCGTCCCCAATGGCATCGAGTGCAGTACTGCGGTTGGAGCCTAGAATAAGGCAGCAAAGCACGACATTGAGAAACGACTGTCAGAGCCGATGTGTGCGTTATGTCTTGCAATGCCTTCCCAATGCTGTCAGTAAATCAACCTCGCTGCTTTTAACTCTAGGGTGAAGCCCTTTGCAGAGAAGACTGAGGTGTCCATATTGTGGCAGCTGACTGAATATGGTTTAGTCTGTAAAACTGCCGTCGTGGTCTCGAAGAAAGGTCTTCAACGACAATTTTCGTAGATATTTGCTTTCCCCGCTGACGTAGGCACACGTCGCCTCTGGCTTATTTTCGGTGCTGGAGATTGTGCTACGATCCGCATTGCTGCCAGGGTGTTTAAGCTGTTGAGTTTTGCTAGCATCCACCTCAGCATACCCGAACGAAAGAAAAAAAAACTCTTAAAGAATCCTCATAAAATCTCACTTAAAATACGTCACCAAGACCAGGCGCACATGGATTTCATCAACCATGACACAAACTTGGAATGCGAATAGCAGCTTTACCGTTTCTTTGATACTTCCCTACCCCTTCGCATGTTTATTAAATTCATCCTTAGCTATACTGACCTTATTCTGTGTACCTATATGCATCATTTTAGGGGCCCTAAACACGAAGGGGCCCCTACCCTAAGAGCTCTTCCTCCGTTTCTTTTTGTATTCTCATCACGTCCTGCTGCGCTGGTCAGACGCTTCACACAGAAATTTTAATCTAACCCAACCTGTACCTAGCATGCCACAGCTCCCCGTCCTTGCCGCTTTATCATCAGCACCACGTGATATCGTTCTGCTAGCTGGGGCGATGTTTAATCACAGTTGCGCAGATTATTGCGTCTAATCCTCTCTAGAAGTCACCCTGCCGAGAAAAAACAATTCTAATTCACGGTGCGAATCCCACCGCACTTGACACCCTCATCTACCTCACCGGGGCTTCCTCCTCAGACTGAAGAAACAAATGAACCCCTCCCAATTATGAACGCCTTGCCTCGACAAATACAGGTCCCCTTGTCGGTACATTGGCTACCTGACTGATACCAAGCACTTGTTCATTACTCGATTATCGTAGTGATCAATTCAGCACGTATGTACAAAGCTACAAGTTCAAACGCACCGCATCATTTCTTGAACTAAGCCTAAACAGCGCAATCACTCCTGTGGAAACCCGGCCGCACAAAGGACAAAGGTACATACATACCTGGTTGTGCCACTTGATATGGTCCTTTCTATCTTTTCCAGATGTCTCTTGTCCTTGTTGGGTCCAGGCACGGGTAACACCGCTGCAGGCGTGTCGTGGCGCTTCTGGGTTTCCGCACTGAGCGATGTCACGGACTGGATTTCCTGGTCAATCTCCGCCACCGAAGCTGTGCCGAGCAGAACGGAGAAGCCTAGTCTTCAGATCTGCGTCCTGGTGAGCGATGCTAGTTCTTTCTATCCAGAGGACGCCTACCTACAGCCACTGCGATCACGAGGTATACAGGCGCAGTCTGAGAGATGTGAGATCTTAAGTAGCCCAGGAACCTACAGAGCAATCATCCTCATTAGTCACCATGGAGACTCTGCAGCCAGTGGCATCCGCGAATTTCAATGACGTTGCGGTTTTTAACAAAGGCACTTGCTAATCCCCTGCGATAGCATACCAAAGGTTTACATGTGATGTCGTTTCTCGGTAGGTTGCTTCCTGGAGAAGAAGCAGCGACGTCACGCTTATCAACAGGGGGTTAGAGGGGAAAGCAGCAGTGAAAAGCACCATCGTACTCTCTCCCTCGTTCCTGCTTCTGCTTGCTACTGTCTCCTCCTGGCTGAAGCCCTGACCTCTTATCTGCTCGGCTTTAGTTTTTTCCCTTTGTCAGTGGCAAAGCATGCTAACTGCCATCACCGGGTTCCAAAGAGACGAAGATCAAATGCAGACACCGGAAGGATAACCCCCCACCCCCAAAAGAAAAAATAAATTTTGTCTTTCAGCTCCTTGAGCTTCGCTTCTGGGCTTCTTTTTTTAGCGCGTTTCGTCCTTTCTCTTCCTAGAATTTTTTTTTGAAGTCTTCCGGGTTCAAAACTCACGAAGATAGCTGTCTAAATTCTTTTTCCTCTTATATTTGCAGGCTGCATCGCAGTGCGCAAATGGGCGCCTCAACAAGGAAAGTAATCGTGTTTTTCTTGCATGTTTCTGATCTTTTTGACTGACCGTTTGAATTAATTTGCGTTTGTGGTGCGGTAGAGGCTCTTTTTTTTAATTCATTGAAATGTTCGAGGTTTTGATTTATTCTTAAATTGATTTATGTTTATCACTTATTCGTATATTTTCTAAGAATGTCACATAAAATGTACCAGGATTCTCCCAAATAACCACGTTTGCTCTATATGATTTAAAGCGTTCATAACTGGTGTGAGCCAAAAACAGCCATTCAGGCGCTCAAGCGTCTTGGTGAAGAAGCAGAGGTTTTCGTATGGACTAGATGGCGGGGTGGGATACGTGATGCCATTTAAGAAATAAACACGTTACTTTGCGCGCGCATATCTTTTCCGTGCTCATGGAACGAAGAGGGCTGCGCATTAGAGTGGAAATGCGCTCTACAGACGTGGTTGCCATAGCCATGATAATAAGCACATTTCGGCACATCGATCGCTATTTTTAGCGTGAAAGACTCGAAATGCTGTAGAAATAGGCGCGTTTTATCTCACTCACGTTCAGTGCTGAAATGTGGTCTCAGCGATGCATATTGCTTCTGTGTTTTAGGCAGAAAGCGGGGCTGGTCGGTCTTTAGATAGAGAGCATAGAGAGCAGCGCTAGATGACAGGTACGAAAGGAGAGAAGATAACACAAGCGCTAGTCATCAGCTTATTTTGTTCTCAGAAAAACCACGTATTAATACGAAACGATCGGGTGCCAAAAAAATTAGGAGACACTTTGGCGACTAAAGTGGTGCAAGGCGAAAGCCCGAGTACAGCATTCTGCCCCGAATGTGGTTGTGAATTATGATTCAAGTGCTGCCAGCGAATGACGCGTCCATTGGCTGTCTGCTTGTGTCACTGATGTGTGGTTAAGATGTTAAACTTCGCCTGTAAGAGTGGAACGCGACAGCGTCTTGCAACGCTGCCAGAGAGTCCACAGAACGCCATCGCCCATTCGGCTCTACGCCTTGCTGGACGGTAAATTTATTTTTGAGGAAAGGAAATGTATCTCTCTCTCATATCTGGGTGGACACCTGAACCTCGCCGTAAGGGAAGGGCGGAAGATGGGAGTGAACGAAGACGCCGTATTAGCTAGACGCGCCATTGTTCATTCCAAACCATTCAGCTGGCATGGCGGAGTGGCTAGCGTGCTCGTGTCGCACTCCGGAGACCCTGGTTCGATTCCCCAACTCTACCAATTTCGTACTCGGTTTTATAGATTTAAGTGGTCTGACTAGAAAGGTTAATTAGGCTATTTGATATTTACATTATTATAAGTCTATCCATCGTGTTCTGTCATTCACCTGAAAATGTTGGAACTGTCTAGGATGTTCGACACAAAGTATATGAAACGAGAAACGTGGAAACGAACAACGTTGAACTGGGTGGGGAAGTGGGTGGTGGTGGAGCGAACGCGGCTTCGGCCACTTATCTTTTGTCAACAGCGTTCTGTTTCCGCGGACGCGGTTTTTGCTTCGACGTCTTTCTTTTCTTTTCCTCTTTCTTCTGACCTCTTGATTCCCATCTATTTAATTAGGCTAATTGATTAATTAGGCAATTAGCTAAACTCAGTCCCACTTAGTTGGAGCATCACTATACGATACCTTTAATTGGTTGCATGGTTACTAGCCAAAGTAATATTGTTACGCGGCGGCCAGCCGAAGAATGAGGCGTGGTGAACGATGGCTATGAGATGGTTTAATGGCCGCTGGCCTAGCGCGGACGCTCCGTCCCGCGCCACTGCCAGCTTCGTCTTCGTCACACTACCCGGGGCCTCCGAGCGATCGTCCCGATCGGTGACGAACAGACGGCGAAATGGCGATGGTCTTGAGTGAAGGATCGAACAATATGTAGAAGATGGCGTAGTGCTGGCCACCACGATGAGAAAGATGAGAGAATGAGTCCCGGTCCACGAAGCATCCGGGCCGGAGGGTGCCAGGAGCTGACGGCCGAGGTCCTTGGACGCACCGGACGGCAGGGGCAGGGGGGCGGTGTCTTCACGTGTGGGTCTTCGGTCTTGGGTCGGTAGGGTCTCGGGTCGGTGGGGTCTCGGGTCGGTCGGGTCTTGGGTCGTCGTGTCTTGTGGTCCGGGCGGGGGACGGGGCTGGGGTGAGCGGCGAGGTCGGTTCAGGTCGGACGGGCTGGGGCATGGCCGGGCGGCGCGGACCAGGCACTCACGGCCGACGTCCACGGCAGGCGCAGGACACCGAAGCTCCGGGACCAGGATGGCGATGAAGGGACCCCAGCACCTCACACCAAATGTTACGCGGCGGCCAGCCGAAGAATGAGGCGTGGTGAACGATGGCTATGAGATGGTTTAATGGCCGCTGGCCTAGCGCGGACGCTCCGTCCCGCGCCACTGCCAGCTTCGTCTTCGTCACAATATTGGCCCCATTTGAAATTCGCGCACTGTGACGTCACGAGCATTTTGACCAATTGAAAAGCGTGACATTTCTGTCGACAACTCCTGCTTACTACGATGAGGCATTAAAGGCTTCCGCCTTAAAAGTGTCAGAGGTCAAAGTGCTAGAGCGATGGCGCCTCCGGATACAAGAACCTCAGTGCCTTTGAAGACAGATAAACATCTGGCTTACTCACGCACGAATGCCTTTCCACGCGCATAAGAAAGGCTTCCAGTATATTTGCTTCCGTATTTACAAACATTACACGTCTGCTCAAAAAATGGGTACAGCCTTTGTTATCTCGTTCACAACGTTCACAATGTGCCACCAAGTGTCCAGGGCCGCTGCAAGAGTCAGGAGACGAATATTGATACAGCGGCTAATTTGGCGGACGTAGCATTTTCCGCGTGATAACGTAATTCTATAGACCATATCCTGCAGGACATAGGGTCGGGAATGCAAAATACGGCTTTCCATGTTTGATGTAGTTGTATCTGTCATAACAACTTGAAGCCGATCAGAGCGAAGGGTACGTTGCGGCAACGCCTGCGTTCTTGAAGCCTTCGCGTTACGAGCAACCTGTTCGTAGGTTTTATGCACAAAAGTTTCATGCCTCCCTTCTGTCACAATAGAGCGCAAAAAGGTTAGCTTTAGACTCAAGAAGACCCTTTAGAAGACATCGTAACAACGAAACTTGTCCTTCTACCTCTACACCGCGGTAATTGCGTAACATCCCGCGATTCTTGATCACGGAAGGTCATTCATTCATTCATTCATTCACTTTATTTCTACTCTTGCCATACAAATTATCAAAACACTGACTGTATTCATAGCCAGAGGCTAGTGTGGGGCTCAGAAACAAAATACATGATGGCAATGACACAGCACTTGTGTAAAATGAAAAGCACAAAAACATAGCGAAAGACCAAAATACATCATACAACGAGGAAGAAATAAAATAATGTGCATTTTACAGCAGAATGAATAAAAATCTGTCATGAAAAACATGGTACTACAGACAGAAACCGAAAACGACTGTCGCATATGTCAAATAAGGCTCATAAATTATGTTCCTAATGCTCTATTTGTTTCATGGGCCTGTTTTATTTCTGGAGATAAAGCATTCCAAACCTTGGCTTCAGAAAACTGCACCAATATTTCGCAGCAGATGTTATTATTTGGTGGCAGATTAAAGTTACTATGTGTAAGGTTTCTTGTGAGTCGAGAAGAAGAGCGAAACAGGGAGGCATTCAAAGGTTGATTATATTTTACTATGTTGTTTACACACACCGCTATCTTTAAAGAGCGCAAAAGGTCAAAAGGAAGGATATTATATAACTGGAAAAGTGGTTTACTTGGCTCGGTATACTTGCATTGTGTTATAAATTGGATAGCCCGTTTTTGCAATCGCCGGATAGCATCAAGGTAAGTGTTTTATGTCAGACCCCATGATTCTACACAGTATGTTAAATCACTATTAATAAGTGCAAAATAAACAATCGCGGGCCTATAATAAGGCATAAAAGCCAGAAGCCAACTTCGAACAAACGGCGTTAATCTGATTTTTGCAGTGAAGATGTTCATCTAGAATGGATACAAGATACTTAAATGAATGTGTTTGTTCAAGTGAGTGGTCATTAATAAAATGTTAATTCGGATGTTATTAATGACTTTTCCTCTTGAGGTAAATACTATACATTTGGTTTTTCTTGAATTAATTGTTAGTTTGTTGGAAAAAACCAGCTTGAAATTTTTTTCTAATTCAGTGTTTGTTTTTGCTTCTAGATCCGCAGGGCTGTCTCAGCAATATTGTCGCAAGCTCTAAAAATTAACAAACAGCACACTGGTATCAATGTCGCTGAGGCGTCTCTCATATCATTAGTCGCTTTGGGACTTTAAACCCCATAAACCAACCAACAAAGTCGCTGAAAGTGTGATACACGTTGGGACAGCGATAGCTCGTCGCCGGTGTTTTCTCACGGCGCAAATTCGCCTTTTTGGCAAGGCATTCGCCTTTTACTCGAGCTCTACTTGTTGCAAACTACCATTTCCACATGCGATGGGCAAAAACAGTACGCTTACTCTCTTACAATGGTTTTGCATGGGACCAGGGCTCCCCCGCCGCCTTTCTTTTCCGGATTAAATACCCTTCTTTATTAGTTGCAGCCTTTATGCCTGCGATTTTAGCCTATGCAGAAAACGGCCCTTTGTCCATTCCTTGGGTAGTGGCCCATTGAACACTAGCGACTCCTTACCCGCTCTCCAACTTCTCCATACGCTGCCGTTCACAGATCAACACCCCTAGCCGGAACAATGAACAAACCCCACCCAACAGCGCGGGGACAAAAGACCGTCTCTCTTTTCCTGTGTCGCCTCTGCCTTTCCATAGAAAAGTATTTTCTTGGGGATGAGCGGAATCGGAAAACACTTAGGCTTTTGTAGGCTTTTATGAACTTGGAGAGGCCGTTATGACGTCGATGCAACCTATGTATATACAGACATCTTTATTGCGCCATCACTGCTTGGTTCGCGGTTCAAAAATCCCGCTGTCATTAGAAAGCCCTGGCAAAAAGGTGTGGCAGAAACGTGGCCCACGAATGACATCATCACCCCACCTGGATCTGCAGCGCGTCAGAAGGCAGGGTTAGGTGGAGACTTCCGCGATGAATGGAAACAGCTTCGGATGCTCTCGTCGTTCTCCCTGTGGATAACAAAGTAAACTGCGCTCAAGATGGGAGCGGCTGCACCCCTTCGTCACCTGCACTATAAGGTGGTCACCGTCCCCCCAGACTTGATTTGGCCCATACACACAGTGGCATTGGGTTCTGCGGGAAACCCTGGCAAATACGATGCCCACTGTCACGACCTCTTGAGCTGCAGCCGTGCCACTGAAGTGCGCGGCCTATGGACCCGTCTTCAGCCAAAGTTGAATCGTTCGCGTCTACATCAGGCGAGACAACAAAGCGTGGATGGAGGCGGGTGTTGACTGCAGACGAACTAAGCGACCATCTCAAAATAGAGAAATGTTGAGCAGGCTGCTGCGGCAAAACAACGTCTATCCCCCAAGTCCATGACAACAGCTGAGGGGTGCACTAAGCGAAGAGTAATTGAGAAAAAGAAAATAGTAATTAGAAATCAGACGCAGTTTATCGACGACTAAAGAAAACGAAAGTGCGGTTGACTCTTCCCACATGGACTGGGAAACTTGATTTAATTTACTGGTACTGTCAGCCCCATCCAGAGGCCTCAAGTGAAGTTGAAACGAAAACATTCAAAGGAGAAGAGTAAACTTAGTAGCGCAAGAACAGACGCGGGTTGAAAAGCATACGTATATACAAAAGCTAATAACAAACACGCTATAAACACACAAATATACTAAACAAAGCGGATCACTCGAGAAACTAGGACAACAGCTCGCTTCAATAACCCCAAAGTAATCCTACCTCCCTGAGCTAGTGCCATCCTCAAACTCATCTAAGCTAAAGGATCTTGAAGAGAATTCCAATCTTAGCAGCTTCGCGGAAAGTAGTTAACCTTTAAACTTTGATTCTGTATGGGCGGCAATAGCATAAACTTACTATGACGATGTCTTGATGTTCCAGTGGTTTTCATTTGAAATTTGTGATTTTTTACTTTGAAAAACTTGCCGATAATGAGATAAAGGGTGTTCAGTCTTTTATACCAGGTTCTAGTTTCTAGCATCGGTAGTTCAGCTTCTTTAGAGAGTTCGCTTGAAGAATGGATGAGGCGGTATTTATTAGAGAAACCTAAAAGGAAGTCGCTGTATGCAACCAAGTTTGTTATAATTGGTTGCGTTTCAGGGATCCCATACTACTTTGGCTTATTCAATTATCGGTCCAACAAGTGTTTTCGGTCGGAGGCACTTTACATCGGGAGCTGCTCGGGGCGCCTAAGGTAAGACAGAGATTTAATAGCTTTTAGCCGACGTTTTCAATGTGGGCATTCCATAAGTCTGGTCTGACTGCTATGCCTCGGTAAAAGAATGTCTGTCCTTTATTTGGAAACGGCTCTATTAGTCACGGGCGCCGTTTCGTAGTCGAGCGCGCAGCTTCAACAGTGCAGCTTCATCAGTGCAAAAGGACGAATTAAGTGTGCTTGGTTGCGGTTAGGGTCCCCGTAAAAGCCGATTCACATCACGGACTGTCGGTGCGCGGCCTCCGCATGACGCGTTCACACGTCACTACAAACTGGTCCGCGATCCGGTGCTGGCAAGCGGGCACCGAGGACCGAAAACAGCAGATCACGCACTGGGCGAATCAACGTTGAAGACTGTATTAAAGCTTTGGCAGCGCTGGCAAGCAGGGAAGAGAAAAAGATGAGCTATAGTCCGCGGGCTGTGGGCTACCTCAGCCCTAAAGACAACCCCTACTCTACTGACCCCATCTCTCGAACTTCCCCTCTCCGCACCCCTAGCCCGAACAAAGAACAAACTATAGTCCTATATACCTGTAGAATGAATCGGGAAATGTCCATCTCAAATGAGCCCTTCCAGCTTGTGGCCACTACACTCTTAGAAAAAAAAAAGGACTAACAGGGGGCGAGAAGTTAGTCTTTTTGGGGACTAACTGACCTGCCACTGGCATTTGTCCTTTTCGGGACTAGCTGCAAAGGGTGTAACTGTTGGTCCCCTTGGAGAGGGTGCAACAGTTAGTCTCCGGGAGCAGACATTTAATGAAAAAAAAAAGCAAACGACGCGTGATTTCCAGCGTAATTAAGAGGGGGACAGCTTTCGACAGAGCTTGACACACATAACAACGATAAAGGAAACAGAAATAAACATACATGAAAACACCAGGATTCGAACCGACAACCTTTGGATTATTAGCCGAGCGCGGATACAACTAGACCACCACAATTCTTTTCTTTATTGCATGGAAGAACTTCCGTAAAAAGGGGGAAAACTTCAATCAAACTGGTTAGCGTCTCACGTTACCAGGCTGCTTAATACGAGCCCGCCATAGCCCTAACTCAACACTGCATCCCCATCAAAACATCAAAATTCAGGGAGGCACACACATGCATCTAGGCACGGAAGCCAGCTTGGAGGTTCTTCGCGTGCAGCATAAACTCTCCTCACCAAAGCACACTGTTCACGAAACACAGATTTGGACGATCTTGGTGGCTCGGCATGTCTGTCCATCATACGGCTTTTCCAAAGACTGAATAGTCCCATCAACACTAACAGATCATAAGGCACAACAGAGTTTTTGCCAACAGGCAGAGATCTAATAGTGTATGGTGTAATTTCAATGTCCTTCTTAAGAGTTCGTTGTAGTATGTCCCAAAAGAACATGGCATCACGGCACAGGATGAAGCAATGATCAATTGTCTCAGGCACGTTACACAGACGGCGATTCACATTACAGGGTACAAACATCTCCTTGTCATTAAGAAATCTCTTGACAGGCAGCGTCGCTGTGTGTAGTTTGAAAAAGAACATTTTAGCGGCTGCCTGAATGCACATCCGCCTAACACGCTTTAGAACACTGATGTCCAAAGACCCCAGATAAGGCTGCCGATACAATGGTGTAGGGAACAAAGACTCAGTGAGAGCCTGGGTCATCTGTTTTCTCGAGAGGCTATAGAGTTAATCTAAAGAGAAGCGCACAGTGAGGAAATTTAAAGTGCCAGCAACCTCCTTAAGGAATCACCATAAAGTCCCCTCACGAGCCTGCACAGTCGGTGCGAATAAGTAAGGCAAATGAAAACTAGGCCGCCTAATGAGCACTGCCACCAGAAACGGGTTGTTTGCCGATTTGAAAAAGAAAAAACGGGAAACAAGTTGATGCACGAACAGGTGAACAAGGCCCACTCCACCACCCTCTAAGGGAAGGAACAAGTTGTCACGCCTCATGGGCTCCCATTGAGAGCGCCAGACGAATGTTGCAAATAATCTGTGTATTGCTTGCACCTTCCTCCTCGCACAATGCAGGACTTGAAGGACATACGCGAGCTTTGCAAACAAAAATATGTTACAGACCTGTGCCCTCGCAAACACTGAGAGTTCCCTACCCATCCAAGCCTGTGTTTGCCGCCGTAGAATTGCAATTTGTGAATCCCAGTAGGCTGTACTGTTGCAAACTTGGTGCAGCGGAACGCCTAGGTACTCAAGAGGGCTACAGTCCCAGCATATGCCACCGAACTGGCTTGGCCTAGTTCCCCAATGACCCAACCAAAAGCCTTTGGATTTCTCTAAATTAAGAGCCGCGCCTGATACATCGCAGAAGTGTTTAGTCAAGTGTAAATCCTCAAGTACACTCTTTTTGTCAGAACAAAAGAGGGCGACATCAAAAGCGTAGGCTAAAACTTTAACTTCACATTGAGCCAGAGAGAAACCGCGGATAGCTGCGCTGTTAATTATACTGAGACAGAGGGGTTCCAGATATAGGGCAAACAACAATGGAGACAGTGGACATCCTTGACGAACAGATGCTTCAAGTGGTATTGGTTTCGTTAGCTCCTGATTAACAATTACCCTTGTATAGGAGTTCTTATAGCACAGCCTTATTCCTTTGAGCAAGACGTCACCAATATTTGCATACTCCAAGACCGCGAACAAGAAATCGTGCCGAACTTTATCAAACGCCTTCGCCAAGTCAATTTGAATCAGAGCTACTTGGCCTGTCTCATCTGATACTGTCTCTAATACTGACCGTGCAATATGGATATGTGTTTGAATACTGCGGCCTCTAATACCACAGACCTGATGCGAACCTATCAAGTCCATAATGACGAGCTCCAGACGACTGCAAAGAACCTTGGCAAAAATTTTGTGATCAACATTGCAGAGGGAAATTGGACGATATCCCTAACAGTTTTCAACCGATTAGTATCTTTGCTTTTGGAAATTAATATTGTGTGCCCAGAATAGAAAGTGGGAGGCAGGACACGCACATCATAAGATGCTTGGAAAACTTCCATCAAAACAGGCACTAGGCAAGGCGTCTGTTGTGGTGGCGCACGCACCACCACAACAGACGATGCGAGGCAGAAATTAAAAGCTTTATATGCGAAACACACTCATTGTCTGTTTTTACTGCTCAAATTGTTATCAAATATGGCTGTTTAGAGCACATTACGGTGATTTTTGTGTCATATGCTTTTGCAACAACCTGCGGTAAGCTTTAATGCGCAAGCACAACGGTCTAAATCGCGTTTTGGCCAAAAAAGAGGTGCTGAACTGTGTATACATTACGGCCGGTACTTCACCACCCCAACAGTTATCTTTTCGTTTCTTTTTTTGCTTATAAGGTGGTCTTATTCCTTGAAATTGGCAGCTGCACATTACAGCCCGTTGAAAACAAATATAGAAGGCGATGGTTCACTTCGTTTTTTGTTACTGGCGGACAGCGGTGACAGGGAATTGACTGCTTGCCACTCTCCGGTTCGCTAAGTGTCACTGATACTTGCACAGCATCCCATAAGCTCGAAAACAAGCGGCAACGACATGAAACTCCGTGTACTTGCTCAACCCTAACCTTTACAACTCACATTCTACACGTATTGAAGCTCGTAGTATTTGTTTATGCACTTCCACAGCTGCCAGACGTTTGGGTTGCACGAAGCCTTTTTCTCACGCAAAAGGGTATCCGCTTCGTCACAGGCAGCGGCGGTGCTCTCACTGGCCTTAGACCAAGCCCTGCGCTTCAAAAATCGAGTACTATTGCAGTCGGGGTGTTCTCGCGCGATTTTCGCGTGCTGCTATGCTGCGGTTCGCCCCCCGTTAGTCTCTTTCTCGGCGGTTAGTCTTTTGAGTTTGCGCACGGCGCGCATTTGTGGCAAGAAGAGTTTCGTGTGTAAATTTAGGGACTAACGGGCCGTTTTGAGGACTAAAACTCTCTTTACTCCCCTCTGGGCCGTTTTTTTTTCTTATTCCCCTCCGCTGACCGATTCTCTCTCTCTCCCCGTCGACACGTCCCCTTGGGTCGGCTAGGGTAAAATCGCAGGGGGTGGCAGATTAACCAGCATTAACTGGGGCTTAATAGGATTAACAGCGGTACCTTGTAAATTGGTAAGAGTGAAAGAGACGTTCACAGCAGCCGAAATGTTAGGAAGAGTGGGCTGGTTGTCAGGACTAGCGTGCGCACCTTCGCGACCCGCCAATATGTCGCGCTGGGAAAAAGCCACTTGGAATTTCTCGCTTGACCATAATTTAGTTCACTATACCTGCCGTGACTGCACGCCTCGCATATATATATATACATATAGCCGCGGCCGGGATCGAACCCTCGTCTTTCGGTACATTAGCAGTGCGCCGTAACCACTGAGCCACCGCGGCGGGGCTCAGTGCCCCGCCGCGCGCTATATATGTGTGTGTGTGTGTGTGTGTGTGTGTGTGCGTGTGTGCGTGCATGTGTGCGTGCGTGTGTGCGTGCGTGTGTGCGTGCGTTGTGTGTGTGTGTGTGTGTGTGTGTGCGCGTGCGTGCGTGTGTGTGTGTGTGTGCGTTGTGCGTGCGTGTGTGTGTGTGTGTGTGTGTGTGTGCGCGCGCGCGTGCGTGCGTGCGTGCGTGTGTGCGTGTGCGTGTGCGTGTGCGTGTGCGTGTGCGTGTGCGTGTGTGTGTGTGTGTGTGTGTGTGTGTGTGTGTGTGTGTGTGTGTGTGTGTGTGTGTGTGTGTGTGTGTGTGTGTGTGTGTGTGTGTCCCAGCTAAATGTAACCAAACTTTTAAAAAGGCGAAGTGTCCTAGTCCAGTGAAACCACCTCAGGGTTGTTCATAGTCGCGTGGCCTAGTCTTGAGTATTTTTTCGCTCTTCAAAGTTCATTAATTAGTTAAGTTTAATTACCTAACTTTTTAATTATTAACTTGAGGAAGAAAGTGTCAATGCAAAAGTATTAGACCACCTCGAAAAACCGCTAGTAGTGCGGTTTCCGTGAAGTTACGATCTACGTATCTTCATTTATTGGCCTTAAAAGAAAGTTGTCACGTGACCAGCTGCTCGCTCACTTCTCTGTCTTAATGTGCACCCAAAGTCTCATCAGGAGAGGACTTCAGAAAAAATGGATTTTATTCTTTAAGGTGCGTCTTGGGACGTTGAAGTGGCACAGTTGTCATGTGAAAGCTTTTTCTTATTGTGCAGGTTATGGTTAAAGGCCGGTAAAAAAACTACTTTACGTAAGTATTACTTTGCTGCAAATGTTTCAGCAAGCTGTTTCTCAAAGCGATCTACAACTTTTCCATTGACACTTTGCTCCTCAAGTCAATAATTAAAAAGTTTGTTAATTAAACTTAACTGATTAGTCAACCTTGAAGAACGAAAAAATACTGCAGACTAGGTCACGCGACTCTAAACAACCCTCATTTGGTTTGAGACGACTAGGACACCCCGTGTTTTTTAAATGCTTGGTTACATTTAGCTGGGACACCTGGTATATATATATATATATACAGGCTGCGAGAGCATGAAGTACTTGACTGCTTATAGGTGTATATAGCGAAGTATACGCTTCGTTAAAGGAAACATATTTATTCGACTCGACGTTTCGATCGGAAGACCGATCTTCTTCAGGAGGAGTGAAGCAGATCGGTCTTCCAATCGCAAAGTCGAGTCGAATAAATATGTTTCCTTTAACGCAGAGTATACTTCGCTATATATATAAGTGCTTTGTTACCCACTCCCGCACGGTGGCCACGCGCGGGAGTGGGTAACAAAGCGCTTATATATATAGCGAAGTATACGCTGCGTTTAGTGGATTTTCCTAAGACCTGCCGAGATATGTAACTAGTTCCACATAGCCTTCGTCTGAAGCGCCTAGTCCACACTCCGGAAGGCAAGAAGATTGGGTCACATGCTGAACTACGACTGCTGCACGCAAGGATCCATGAGTGCTATGACATCCTGAGGCGAAAGGAGCTGGACTTGTTCTTTTTGCGGCCACAACTTGAGCATCTACTCGCGAGTGTGTTCGACTCACTAAAGGCATTCGCCGAAAGTGTTTCCTCCAGCCCAGCAGAATCGTCCCGCGCAACAAAACTCTGCAAGTTGCGAAAGGAGAAAGACAAGGCAAGTAGACCGCCCGGTGACGTCTCCAACTTTGTCACCAACCTATCATCGAGATCGCTGTCTGCAAACGAAACTTCTGCTTTGGCGAAAGGCCACGGGTTCAACACCACGTCAACGAGGCCACTCCTCGAACAACTAGTGGCAGCTGTGGAGGACGGTATCAGGCATGTTGAATCTTCCGCCCGCGAAGAGGTTCGGCTAAAAGCTATCGGGGTTCTGTCCAAGATTCCCGGCCTCCAGCCGGAGAACCTCTCGCAAGGAGAAATGTCAGCTCTCCGAGACCTTCGCAGCGACCAAAACATAGTCATCCTACCAGCAGACAAAGGGAGTGCAACGGTATTTCTCGACCGACTGGATTATGAGGAAAAGGTCAAAACACTCCTCGACGGCGCAGCTTACGAAAAAATAAAAAAAGGATCAAACTTCGCAACTTCTAACCAGAATGAACAAACTTCTAGCATCCACCTTCAAGCACCACCCGGAATCAAAACACCTCTACTTACGCTTGATCTGCTGGAACGGCTCAGCACCGGCCTTTTACGGACTGCCAAAAATGAATAACCTGAGGCTCCGCTGCGCCCCATCGTTGACTTCACCACCTCACGGTTGAAGGCACTCTCAGCATACCTCCACCGAGTCTTATCGCCTCTTGCGGGCAACCCATCAACGCACGTGCGAAACTCCAGCCACTTCGTCGAACGTCTTTCCCACGTACAACTGGAAGCGAACGAGTGCATGGTTTTGTTCGACGTGGTCTCGCTCTTTACCAGCGTACCTGTGCCCTTTCCGCAGCGAAGCAAGTCCTCGAAGTGGACGCTGACAGTGGCACCAGGATGACCCTGAACCCTGAAGAACTCTGCCGGCTTTTGGAGTTTTTCCTAAGAAGTACAGCTTTTTCCTTCAAAGGAGTATTTTATGCAGAGAAACAGACAAAAAAGCAGAAGAGGCCACCGTTCTCGCCGACCTACAGAAGACTGGCTACACACGTGGCTTCATTCAACGCGTTGGTCGCCGTCAGGGACGGAGGACAGGGGGAACAGCCAACAATGAAACAACGAAACGCGCGCGCTCGTGGTGCTTCCATACGTGAGGTGAACCAGCGACGCACATGCAAGCATTCTGGGAAAATATGCAATCTAGGTTGCTCACAAACCTGTTTCGACAATAAGCCGCTTCTTACCACGACCGCGAGACCGCATCCCCAGAGAAAAACAACCGGGTGTCGTTTACAAAATCCCGTGCTCCAAGTGCCCGGCATCGTACATGGGCGAAACAATGAACCTCCACCAAACAATAAGGCAACATGAAAATGACATCCGGTTAATGAATTCGGAATCCAACCTCCTCGCTGAACACTTCGAGCGCGCCGACCACCCAACAGCCTTAGAGGTGGTCAGCGTATTGGCCGTGTAGTCAAACCTGTTCAAGAGGCGACATGTGGAGTCATGGCACATCCTGCTCACAAAGGCGGCGATGAATAGGACTCCAGGAACGCTCCCCTCTGCGTGGGTTAGTTGACTGCGCCACGTGCTAACAAGGGGAGAGCGAAGGCAACACCCCGCTGCTGCTGGCACACTTTAGTCACCCCTGAAGAAAGGACCGAGTTGGTCCCGAAACGTTGGGAAAAATTAAAATATTGGTTGGCGCAAGTTTTCTATCACTATCTCCAGAACCCAACCAGACGGACTTCCGGCGAAGATGTTTTTGTTGAAGTTGTTGAACTGCGGCCCGTGTGAGGGCTGGCGTGCTGTATGTTATACGGTCCCTCACCCTCATTCTCAAGTTTGTTTCGAGGGTGGAGATTAAAGCTCCTCGCTTGTTCTGTGTCCTTATATTGACGGAACCGATTCATTGTAAGCCTTCCCTGACGAATTGAATACCATTCCCGAAACTGTTGGCAAAATAAGATTTTTTTAGGTATTCTTAATCTGCGCTGTAACTGTTTTTTTTTTCTGCGTCGTTTTGTATTCTTGATCTCAGCTGTTTGCATTTTTTAGCTTTTGTTGCGCTCTATTGCTGTTGTTGTTTTTTTTTGTTTTTATTTGTTTTTTCTTCACTTCAGAAATGGTGCGTGTATTTTCATTTTCTCTCTTTTCTGCACCTTATTTTAAACAACTTGCATTAAAGTGCTTCGCGTGTCTCCCTTATGTAATACCCTCCCTGGAGGTCCTTTACGGTAGGGTCCTTTAGAAAAAATCATTTTTGCTCGTATAACTAACTTCTTTGACAAATAAAACATAATAACAAATGCACAGTTCGGTTTTAGGAAGGACAGATCGACGGAAACTGCTTTACTAACGTTAAAAGAAAATATTTTACGAAACATAGAAAGTAATTTGTTCTCGTTGGCTGTTTTCATAGATTTCAGCAAGGCTTTTGACTGCCTGGACCATAGCATTCTTCTATCCAAAATACAAGCTTACGGGATCCGCGGCACGTCCTACCTCAGCAAAAGGTTTCAGAGAGTGTTTGTCAAAAACTGCAGCTCATCCCTTTTTCCGATAAAGAGTGGCGTACCCCAAGGAAGTGTGTTAGGTCCGCTGTTGTTCAATACATACGTTAATGACTTGGTGAATATTGATAATACAGTAAAACTAGTGATATATGCTGATGATAGTACTATTCTTATTTCTGGCCCTAATGCTGATGGTTGAATCATGCAATGTAATGAATTTTTACGTAAGCTATCTACATGGTCCAAGTTAAACAGACTTCAAATCAATTGCACTAAAACTAAAGCTATTATATTCCGCGCTAAAAACAAATTAGTTGAAATAAATCACACTATAACCTATGACCGCCAAGAAATTCAAATCGTTGACAACCATAAAATATTAGGTGTACATTTTTCCTCGCATCTAACCTGGGATGCTCACATTGATCACCGTCGTAAAAATCTTTCCTCGATTACAGGAGTTATATCGCGCTGTCGTACAGTACTTCCACCCAAGATAAAACTTCAAGTATATAATGCTTTGTTTAACTCCCATTTAAGATACTGCAGTCTAGTTTGGTGCACAACCACAAAAACCAATTTAAATAAACTCCTGGTTTTACGGAAAAAAATCATCCGTTACATAGCAAATATCGAGCCCATGGAAACTACAAAGGGTGCATTTGAATCATTCAATATCATAAGTGTAGACAAGCTGTATGAATTTCGCCTATTACAGTCAATCTTCTTTTCCTCCCCCGAAGTTACTAACCTTCTAACGTCCTTGGCATCCTTAGAGCGACGAAATATTAGCGTGCAAACAAGAAATGTTGATGCGTGGGCAGTTCCTCATTTTCGTACATTTTATAAATATCAGTCACTTACCCATAACCTCCCTACAATACTAAACAAATATGGACACACAGTGGGCTTGAACAAAAAACAATTACATTCCTATTTTGTGCAGTTGTGATCCATTAATTTTTGTTTGTTGTTTCCGCGTATGTGCTTTTCAGTTGTTTTATTTTGGTTTCAGTTCATTACTGGTTGCTTTATGTGATTGACATCATTATTACTTGTCACAGCAACTGTTTTATTATTTCCCTATTTCTGTCTACTTATGTACTATTCATCTATTATGTATCTATTCTTTACGCTGCTGCCTTGTAATGGTCTCTTGGGCCTCGTCAAGCTTTTGTGTAGCTTTTAGCCCAAGAGACCATCCAGTTGTTTTCTGGAAAATAAAGATGTATTTTATTGTATTGTATTGTATTTGAATTAATAAATAAATAAATAAACGAACAGTCGCGTTTTTCGTAAGGCTGTACCTATACATTGTGCGGATACACATGAATCCCCTGCCCCATAGTAACGGCCGCTCACACGCACAGCACAAACCGTCTGAACACACATTCCATTCCAGTAGAGTTTCCAGTAAATTCATTGTCCGTAGCATGTGGTGCTTTGTTCAGAACGCGTTTTCTTCATTGGATAACGGCTGGCTTCCACTGAAGGAAGCATATGCGTCAGTGGGATCGGCATTCCAGGAATGTGAGTTTGATATGCGAGTCTAGTTTTCCGAGAAGAGCTGCATCTAATTCAAGCCGAGAAATGGTCGGAGTAAGCTTAGGCTCGGCAGATGACGTCACTGGAATCGTTCCTAAATTTACCTAAAAATGGTGCCTTCGATATCTATACTACAGGCATGTGTAGAATGGCCAAACGCATGACGAGGGGGGAAGCAAAGAAAGGGTGCACTGTGGCATCAAACCAGCCCCACCCTGTGACTCATCCGGGTGTGGCAGGACAGGCGGGAAAAAGGTATTGGTATATCTAGATTAAGCTTATTGTTATTAGCTTGGTTCCCCCCTATTAAACCTTGAAATTCCGGTATGTATACCTATAACAAAATTAAAGACGAGACAACATGTCGTCTGCGGCGCGAGTTGGAGCTGCGTACTCAGCATCAGGAGGAATCCTTGCTTGAGTACGTGAGGGCGATGGACGAACTCTATCGTATCGCAGACCCCTCAGCTTCAAACGGCGAGAAGGTAGAGCGCGTCACGCGACAAGCTCACCTTACCTTCGCAGCCTACCTACGGAGCGTACCGTTCAGGGACTTGGACGAACTCGCCTCGGCAGCCAAGCGCATACAGGCGGACATACTCGCCTCCCGCGCGTATCGGCCACCCCCGCCAGCGTCGCAGGCACTTGAGCCGCGATGCGCCTGGAACGGAGACACTTTCCGCACTCGTTCCCGGGGAGCCGACACGGTTACATTCACTGACGGGCAATTGAGAAACGGTTGGGAACTATCTGACCGAGCTCTCGACCCGTACACGTATGCTATGCGGGCAGCACACGCTGCACGTGGCCAAGGTACGCAGAATCGGGACCGACATACCGACCCGAGGACGCTAGAACAAAAACATCTGCGACGGTTCGCCCGGCAGGGAGGAACGGTCAAGCGGCGGGCGGCGACAACTGCCCCGCCCGGCAATTTCCGAATACCCTCTGCTACCGGTGCAACCAACGAGGGCACTACGCCCCGGAGTGCAGACGCCCCGTGAACCGAGAGCACGCGCGTTCAGGAAACGAACGCAGCCGCCGGTTAGCAACGCTGCATAGCCGGCGGCGTCAACAGCGGTGCTCAGTGAGTCACACGAACTCCTTATCCCGCTGGCTTGTCGTTTGGAACCACCCAGCGACACGCCAGTACCGCTTATTGAGCTTACAGTGGCACAACGTAAGTTCATGGCTTTGCTAGACACAGGAGCGAGCGTATCCGTGTTTGGCGACGAGGTATGTGAACATCTCCGTCGGAAGGTACTAGTAAAGGAAACGGCACACCCGAACCACGCCGTAAGGGAAGATAAAAGAGGGAGAGAAATAAAGGAAGGAAAAGGTGCCGCAGTGGAGGTTTCCGGAACAATTTGAAACCACCTGGGGACCTTTAACAGCACCGGTCACAGCAGTTTATAAGGTGGGGAGACGGGGGTGGGGTTGGGGGGGTGAAGAAGAAAAGAAATAGACGCAAGGCCTGCTGGGTAGCTTCCATTGTTTAGAGACGCTAAGGTCAGAATTTTGTCAAAGCTGGGTTGGCCATTTGAGCCGACGAAAGGTGGTGGAATTATTTCGCAGCATTTGAAAGCAACGAAATGAAAGCCGAGTCTTGCCCTCCAGGGCCGGCAAACGCTCTTCAGTGACTGTCCCACTTGCTCGAGAGTGCGTGCAAACGAACGATGGAGCCACATTTTCGTGCGTGCTGTGGAAATATAACCATGAGGCATAAAAGTAAAAAAGTGAAATCAGTTGCTTGGAATAATTATTCAGTGGGAAAATTTTCTACCTTGATTAAATCATTTTTATGCGGTAGATGAACAATTTCGCCACTGCAGTACAACTGCTAACCTGGAGTCTAACATGAGGAACCCGGTGAGGTGATATTGCATGACCATAGCTATCGATATAATGCTCTCTATAGATCGAAACGGGCAAGGATGGGAATTGACCCCAGGGACCCTAGTTCAATTGCACTAGCGTATGATTCTTCCAAAAGCGGAGTGGGGCCCATGCTCCGCACGGGGTTGGCAGCTGCTCTCCCGGGCATGCCACAGGTTTCATGCAAGAAGGACGAAAAATTCCTCTTCCCTTTCCCTGGCCGCATGCCCAAAGGGAGAACGAGGTGTAGAACACCTCATCCACTGCGCGAAAGTAGTGGCGGTATGCTGCCCGAGAGAGTGAATGACTGCGACAGAACGTTGAAACAGGTTTGCATGTAAGGAAGGCAAAAGTGAGCATAAATAATAAAAACATTTGGTGGTTCTAAGGTAAACTGTGGTAATGCGGCTATATTTGTAATTATACTTTAGCCCAAAATGGTTGAAAACTGCCTTGTGTGCGACGTGACACGATCTTACCTACACGGTCGTCGGACTGTGCTCTTAACACGACACTTCGTGATGAAGTTTGCTGGGGTTACGAATGGCCGGCGGCACAGTGTAACCTGTGTGAAAACATCGGCGTGCAGTGCAAATGTCCCTTCGGGAGCGTATCATTTTTTTTAATTTCCTGCTATCTATGCGGACGTATAAATATTTACGTGATGATTTGGTGACAGAACACGCACAACTTCCTCTTCATGGTGGTGGGCTGAGCCAGAGAAGTAGTTTTCGGTTTAGGTTTTGACGACATGGCATCCCGAGATTAAAAACAAGAATCATTGACGCGGTTAAATCACGGTTGATTCACGGTGTATGAATCCCTTCTACGTGTCAACGCATGAGCATGTCATGAGCATGTCACTTCATGTTGCGCCAAAAAAAAGCATGGCAGGAGCTTATGCTTCTTAAAGCAAGCAACCCATATACAGTCGTGCCACTTTCATATGGACAGTTTTGTTTCCGACAAAAACTGTCCAAAGAGCAGGTTGTGCATAAAAACAAAACATTCAGAAAACCTTTTTGATTGCTTTATTTCCTTTTTTTATAGTGGTGTTCAGTCAATATTCGACAAATGCTTGGCAGTATCAAGTTGAAGTTTGATCAGAAAAATGCTGTCATCATGACGCGTGTCATAGGTCATGACATGCTGTTGTGCCTGAACCCTCATTCCGCTGGCCTGTCTGGAAACCAGAGCCGTGGGCCCGCCGTCGCGCAAAGCAAGCCCGGACTCGCCGCCATGGCACGGCTTGCAAAGAGTCATCCTGGCTCGGCGGCGTAGACCCTTCCTCCTCCTCCTCCTCCTCACTAGCGTCGGCTCGAGCCAATCCGAACGGTGGCCTGTGGCGTGACCTTATTGGAGCAGAGGAACGTCTGGTGCAGGGGAACGCAACGGTCACCGGCGGCTATAAGAGGAGAGCCGCACTGAGACGCGGTAGCAGACCGGCAGCAGACGCGCCATCGTGCCAGAGATACGCTCTCCGCAGGGCCTCGTCCTAGCCCGTTGTGCTCACGGCCCTTGTACACATCTTGTAAAAAGCCTTGTAAATACTGTATATAAACGTCAGTTCACTCACCGTCGCATCGACCGTTCTTCGCTCAGGTCTGCTCAACAGAGGCAGCAGATTGGGAAGCTCAAGTCACAACAGTGGTGGCAGCGGTGGGGTGTCCAACAGACATGCATTGTTCTGATATACCGCTTAGCTATGCAACTGCCCCACTTTAATGATTCCGTGTTTCTTGCTGATGATTTTGCTCGCGGTCCCTTTCGATCGGGAGATCAGCGGTACAAAACTGGATCAAGTTTCAAATGTATTGTACTGTCTGCACCTATAAATAGTGCGCAAAGAGCAAAATTTTCGCTTTTAAACATGTACAGCCGGCGTACGGTATAGTGGAAATTACGATGCATGGAAACCACTTACTTAGCCATGCATGTTAGAAGCTTTCACTACAGTGCAATGTAGCCGAGGACCAAAAAGAGGCGCATGGAAGTGTTTATTTTGTCCTCTGCCCTCCTTTCCGTTGTGTGGTCTAAAGTGGTTAATGGATCACTTGGCTGGCATTAAAAGCTGTCTCATCCTCTACGACGAACCTCTGCCTTGCTTAAGCCAGCGACACAATCTCTTCGACAGACACAACAGGGCTGGAAGCTGCACGCTCTTTCGTATGCGCTTCGCTTCCGCTTCACCTCCAACACCGCTCTGTTTTCTATGACGACGAAGTTGTCGCGCCACTTATATGCGCTGAAAAGTGCGAATAAGGCTCTGCAGATCCGGAACCATTTTTAAAGAAATTTGAAATTATAGTGTGACAGTCGTACATGTCCCAGACATCGATGAAGAGTTTTATATCACGCAAGATTGTCACGTAGGTTTTCTGAAAAACTAGTAAAAATGTTCTCTGCCCTAAAATAAATAACTCAAAGTATTGTAACCATATTATGCTGGCAGTGTTTTTGTGAATGATCATCATCAGACTGACTACGCCAACTGCAGGGCCAAGGCCTCTTCCACGTCTCTCCAATTAACCCTGTCCTTTGACAGCTGCTGCCATCGTATCCCCGCAAACTTCTTAATCTCATCCGCCCCCCTAACTTTCTGCCGCCCCCTGCTACGTTTGCCTTCTCTTGGAATTCACTCCGTTACCCTCAAGGACAAGCGGTTATCTTGCCATCGCATTACATGCCCTGCCCACGCCCATTTCTTCCTCTTTGATTTGGACTGGGATGTCATTAACTCCCAGTTGTTCCCTCACCCACTCTGCCCATTCTGCTCATTCTATGGAAGCATTGTACTACAGAGCAATGCTTCCACATTATTCAAAAAAATATTTTGAGCATTGAAAAGTCGCTATTTTTCTTCATTTTTTAATGGGATCTGCTTTCGAACTAGCCTACAAAACTCAAAGGGGTGTCACATGAGCGGATTTTTTTTTTCAGAATTACTGAGAAAAATTACTTTCGATATTGCGATAGAGGGCTGCAAATTTTCTTGGAGCACTCGGAGACCGTCAAACACTAAGTCCGGTGCTTCTGGCGTGGAATGACTCGCGAATATGATTAAGCGCTGGGGAGAGCAGAAATAGGTTTACTTTTCGCGCTATAGCCCGCCTCCGAAGACGCGCCCATACGGGTAAGACTCGGTAGTCTCAATTTCGTGTTAATGCTCTGTCGTCGATTTGGGGTGACAGTGCACAGCCTGGCGGTTGGCTCAACAAGACACCTGAAATCGATGACTACGCGTTTTGCATGGATACTGTGCCAGCGATTCCACAGAAAACCGGTTTCCAGATTGCAGAAATAGCACACATCTACTCGCCGACATTTCAGGATAAATACGGCAGAAATCTGGACTTCCGGGTCGTTCCTGTGGCTTTGTTTGTGTAGGCATTGCTTGCAGACGTGCGGTTTCGACCTTCCTTTTCTTAATACTAGCCTTCACATCGCTGGAAGAAGGGTGTTGTGCGCTTCCTCAAACTGCAGCAACTTCGTTGCAACGGGATGCAACTTGTTCCGATTACCGTCAAGCAGTGAGCGGCGAAAACAGTCCGCCGTTGCGATCCGATGACACCATACTGTCTGCGACGTTCTCCACCGACTGCTGTAGGCTTTTGTTAGCGGTATAAGGTGTTTGACAGTGCGGTGGAAGTTAGGAATGTGGTAAAGTAGGTCGTTTTCTTTCCTTGAGGAGCGCCAAGTTTTTGCTCGGACAACTTTGGCTGTGTGTTACAGCTGTTCACACATGACGACGTAGCAGCACGCGGTCGTAGATTTCCAAATATGAGTCTTCTTACCGCGTCACTTCAGCGTGACAAGATGCTAATGACTGAAATATTTATTCTGCAGGCATTTGCAATGCATGCTATTTGCTTGAATCCACAGCCAACGCATGAGGCCTATGCGATCAGACCGTATGCTGCCGAAACGGCGACACCGGCCACGGCGGAGACTCGTTGACTGACGTACGTCGCAAATCGCACTGTCACGTATGTTTATGAGCACTTGTTGGAATTTTTATATGAGAATTTTTTTGGCAACTGTATGCCCAAATTATCTACCACGTTTTTTTTATGCTGAGGCAATCAGCTATGAAAAACTTCAACTTATGATAACATATAAGTTAAAAAATAGCAGCCAACATAGTCCAGATGTTTTTAACCTTTCATTGTACAGCACTTAGGAGAGCTTACATCTGAGTCGAATCTTTTAAAAATGGTTTGGTTTGGTATGGTTTGGTTTGGTTTGGTTTGGTTTGGTTTGGTTTGGTTTGGTTTATTGGGGTTTAACGTCCCAAAGCGGCTCAGGCTATTAGGGACGCCGTAGTGGAGGGCTCCGGAAATTTCGACCAACTGGGGTTGTTTAACGTGCACTGACATCGAACAGTACACGGGCCTCTAGAATTTCGCCTCCATCGAAATTCAGCCGCCGCGGCCGGGATCGAACCCGCGTCTTTCGGGCCAGCAGCCGAGCGCCGTAACCACTCAGCCACCGCGGCGCGGTAATCTTTTAAAAACGATGTTGCTGTGCAGCAAAGCATGATTTGCAATTTCTTCTGACGGCTGAACAAGCATGTGAAGTAAATGAATGTCTACAAATACTCTACCATTCTCTGCCACGATTCTTTTCATACTGAGTCAATCAGCTGTAAAAAAACTTCACTTCAACTCAGGATAACATATAAGTTAAAAAATAGCAGCCAACATAGTCCTGCTGTTTTTCACCTTTCATTGTACTGTACGTAAGAGAGCTTACATCTGAGTCGAATCTTTAAAAATGCATTGTTGCTGTGCAGCAAAGCACCATTTCCAATTTCTGCTGCGGGCTGAACAAACATGTGAAGTAAATAAATACAACTATAGCTCATATATTATGCCTTCCACGCTTGCATACAGGTATATTCGACAACATTTTCAGTCTTTCTCATTTCAGAGATCCCCTGGATGTGATTCAGGAGAGAAACCAGGCACTAGCAGAAGGGGGCTTCTTTCTTCATTAAGTGTTTTTGAGATTCATCATGCCTGCCTTCACAAAGGTCCCCTCAACTTACAAGGCAGCAGCTTTTAGCAATGGAGGCAACATACTCCAAAAACATGTTGCCATTCAGAAGCATCTCTGAGAGAGTCGTTGGCGGCTTCAAGAAGTCAAGATTCTGCAATGAATGCAAAGGCTGGTCCAGCGCCTCCTCTATTTTTGCAATGCCAGCCGCATCGCCCGCTTCGCAATGGGAGCCGTCGTCGGTACACCTCACTTCAGTTGGTTGCCGCGCTGCGGCGCTAGCCAGATGGCACGACTGCTTGCTTCATGCTTGCGTCTGGGCGCGCGGTGGTGATAGCTCTGTCCTACTCCTGCTCCTGGTGTCTGTCAGATTCTTGCTTCCTACCATGCTTCCTACCCCTTCTTGTGTACCTCTCGCTTCATCCGCGGCGCGGCGCTTTTTCCAACGGCAATCGGCTGGAGCGGCAGCTTTGCTCGCCGTTTGCAGAGGTGGCGTGTGGCGTTCGCGCCGCCTCTCACTTGAGGATGGCGGCTGGCATGCTTGATGAGCTGTTCGAGGTGTTTGCGCCACTCATTGCTGTTTCTTGCGAGACGAATAGAGCGTGTTAAGTTGTTACGTGCGCTGGTTTCATGGCACCATTGTAAGCGAAAATTCTTTTTGTGCGGGGAAATGTTGCTGTCCGCGACGCTGACGAACTGTCCTCGGAGCAGCAGTAAAATGGTACCGTTTAATTATGTGCAGTACGGCTGCCAGTTTCACTTTTGTGTGAAGCCGGAGAGTTTTTAAACTTGTTTATGTGGACCAGAGGAACTTCGATGCACAGACTGTTGCAAAAAATAGTGGTGTTTACGAACATTTATTTACACATTCTTACAACTATTTACATCCATAGCATATACAATATGTTGCATGTGTCTGCTGCTTTCTGCATTACAGCTATTCGTATTTGCAGTCATTTACATTTATAGCATTTGTGTCTATTTACAGTCAAAAGAAGTTTCCATTGCAGCGGAATCACTTTCGTAGGCGCTAGCAGGACGAAGCACCTCATGAGCGAGCGCAACACAACAGCGAAACAAAACACCCATAATGCCCGGATGGAGCCGCAGCTGACTCTGGATTTCTGGGCTAGCTCCATCGTCAAGGATTTATGCATGGCTGGCCTGGCTCAGTAGTAAACGTGGGGGCATCTCTTCCCACACCTCTGCGCCCTAAAAATTAGTTCATATATACTCACAGTTTAAGCACTTTGCGCAAGAGTGGCTTTTTCGCGTATAACTTGGCGACAGACTTTTGGTCTGTAATGTCAAGGGCATGGTTGCTTAGGAGGGGCCTAATGAACTTCGTGCACAAAAGCTCTAAAAACATTATTCTGTGAGTAGGACCTTCGTTCTCGCACACCAGCAGCACAGGAGCCTCCATCAAAACTTTAACAGCGTGGTCGACGCTCATTCTGAGTGGCTTGCTAATCGCTTTTCTGTGTTGCAGCACAACGTCCACAAAGGCCTTAAGCGCCATCAACACAGAAACAAGTTCCTTTGTTGGGTATTTCAGGCCTCCACAATCCTGGTATTTGATGAAGCAGTCGATCGGCGAGTCTCCGACTGGCTTAATAACAAGTTCAATACAGCGTTCGCAGCTCCAGTTTTCTGTCATAACTCGAACGATGTAACCGCCTATCATCGCGATGCTGGCTAGCTCTAGATCCGCAAGGCGATGACTTGGAGATATGCAGAGTTGCAGTAGTTTTTCCTCTGGGGAAGTGGGGAAAAAACACTGTACCGAACAACTGCTGGGGCTCACTTTAGCAGAAATGGCAGTGACGCTGCAGAATGATGTAGAGCAGTTTACATTGCTCGACATCGAGGAAGACACGATGCCTGTTTTTAGCATCTTTTCCAGTCCTGATATTACACTGGCCACGTTCATAGTGTCGTTGTAACCTTCGCAAAAATCCGAATAATGCCTCAATTGGGTCGCTGGAAAACTTTCGAGTGAGGACAAATTTGAAACCCTTGTCCTTCAGTAAAAAACGTATGCACTCCACATTCGATGTGGTGGTGACCAAGAGTGCATTGTGTGTCTCATTGCTGAGGTAGCTCTCCTGACTGTTTTCTTCCTTAAGCCTCAACAGGTAAGGAATGAACTCGTGCTCGAGCCATTCTAGTCTCGGATCATCGGCGTTGGTGAACGGTCGGGTGTCCGTGTCGTTCTTGTGAATGTGTTGCGTTGTGTTGCTGACATCCATGAGGAAAAACCATCGGCGCATCATCAGCATGAATTCGACCGTTGGGCCTACTGACGCAAACTCCACATCGCATGTGTGTCCGGCCTGACTTTTCATGTATTGCAGGGCCGCTGTAACAGGAGGGGAAAAAATCTGCACAGCAGTCTTTATGCTCATCTTCTCGATCTTTGACGGATACAGGTGGCGATGCGTGAGGAACCTCACCGGCTTCACTGTTGAGCCTCGCTGCATTTTTAGAGATTTTTCAGCGGTGTCGATGTAATCTATATGGCGGCCCCCATATCCTTTGCCAGGAACTGCGACCGCACATTCTTGATGATATGGCTCTGGTCGAAAGCAAGGAAGATGCGCCTGGACTCGTCCAACGGGTGTGGAGCAATGGCCGTGGCAGACCCTTTGCAAACGATGCCCATTGCAGCGACATTGCTTTTATGGTTGTCCGTCACCAAGCGCACGATCTCAAAACCAATTTCTTCAGTTTTCTTGATGACGTACGTCATTGTCTCAGCAAGCTGGACTCCGGTGGTAACTTTCGTGAAGAAGTAAGTGACAGGAATCTTAAAGCGCGCGCTAAGACCACAGAGCAAAAAACAACTGACCTAGGTATACTGTAAATAATCAACGTAAACAAAGTGAAGCATAAGGGATTATGGAAACGCTGAAGCACTGCTTCAGATACGCTCCCCCCTCCCCCCCCCCCGTTTTCCTTTCTTTTTTTTTGTACATTCCTGAAGCAAACAGTTGGCGAGTTCTTCATTTTCGGTGCCCACCAAGTGCTCCAATTCTGCGCTCATGTCAACTTCTCCCAAAAAAGTGTCACGCTGCTTATGGTACAGCAGCCGTTCCTTGATTCGCATTTCATCCACTACTAAGCTGCATACTGTTGCCTGAGGAGCAGTTAGGGTCAGCAATTCTGCTTCCAGCCTGCACCTTACGACATTGCTGAACCCGACTTGTCCGGCTGTGAATCCAAGGTACTTTTGCAAAGTACTCCTGCATGGCAAACGAAGCAGGCCTTCGGACCGCAGGTACTCATATGCCTTTGTAGAGAGGCTACGGAGGGTGGCCGAAATCTGATTGTCGCTTCCGACCATGACGGTCGTTTTCGTCCGTAGTTTTTTACTTGGTCGTGTATAAATGATGATTGCAGATCATTTTCCTCGGAAGCTTCTGCAATTCTCAAGAATACGTTCACTCCAGAATCTTCCTTCAACTTGCGCACCTCCTCCTTGTAACGTTCCATCGTTTTCGTAAGGGTGTTTATCTTTTTCCGAAGAGCTCTTTCTTTACGCTTCCATTTCCGCCGTTCCACCAAGATTCTCAAACTTATTTTGATGCTGTCTGTTTGACTGATGTAGCTTCTTATCACCACTGGTGGTACGTTTCTGCGCACGGAAACTCTGTTTACTTCCCTCCGACCACTGTCTGGCAGTGAAAGCACATGCGTTGCAGCATACATAGCTTGCGGGTGGGATGCAGTGATGAGAGGAGTGGTGGGTTCCAAAACTGTATTCACAGCAGGCGACCTCACGACCGACGGGCTCGCAGGTTCCGGATTGTGTTGTCGAGATTCGCCTGCTGAACCGGCAGTTTCTACGCCAGGTGTAATTACGGGCACAGCGTTGAGTCTTCCTGGCTCCGTAGATGCTCCTTCTACCGGTGGCATAAAATTGTGCGATGTGTTGGCCAAGGCTGGTATTGAAGGGGCAACAGAGCTAGCTACATCCACATGGCCACCGCTGATGCAAGGAACAGGTCGACCTAACTTATCTCCTGCAGCATCATCAGACAGCTCGTCACACGGGGTTTGGAGCTCTTCCTTGCGAGGCTTTTTGATTGGCACGCTGATCTCATCGAGTTCATGTCCCGCCTCGAGCAGATGTTCAGCCAGAGTAGGACTGCAGCATACAGGCGACCTCGCTGCTTGCACGTGCGGAACACATGTGCTGAGCATGCTCGGCACCGACCCTTTTCTCAGTGTGCGCCTCTTGCAGCGCTCTCTGAAATCTGAAGCAAGAAAATGCTTGCTGCAAACGGTGGAGCGAGCTGGCGCGTAGTTGGGCGGCCAGTCTTTGCGTCCGATCACTTTCAGCCACTGTGCACGCATCACATCATCACTGGGAATCTCGTGGAACGAGACATTAGCATCGATGCTGTCTGTCCTCGACCTGCACGATGGCACACAGCAGAAACGCATCGTGCACCAAAAAATGGACGCCCACAGACTGCACTCTACCGCCTTGCGAAAAGAAGCAAGGAATGCGAGGCAACTGCTAGCTTCCACGCTTCGCATCTAAATGTGTGAACAAGTATCTTATCTCGAGCAGTTGCTGAACTGGTCGGCGCGGGGATTCGCTTCGTTTACGCGCACTCATCCAAGTCACGGTGGCTGCTTCTGAACACGTGCTGAAACGGCCTTGATTTTGAAGCGAAAGCTTCACTACGGGACCTCGGGCTTCAGTCGTAGACCGTGCAAGTTTGACCTTCAGCTGAGTTAGAGGTCAAACCATGAAAAAGAGAAAAAGAAATTGAATCACTCTATGACTGGAAGCCGAACAGATCTCCTTTAAGAGCCGCTCAGATAGACCACTAGGCTATCGCCGCAACCAACACGCCTCGTGTTAAACTGCACCGCACTCTGCATTGCACCGCACCGCACTGTGCATTGGAGAGCGTCGTCGTCATCAACTTCCACCTTCTCCGTGCCTCGGCACTGCCTGCTGAGCCCACCGTCGTCTTCTACGTAGCACAAATCCGTGTTTTCGCTCAGATTCGAATGTAGTAAACATTCTCTGGAGTTTTTTTTATCTGCCTACATTACTTCAAGCGCTTTTTTTTTAAGTTTGCATCGTTTTATCAGCCCTTAGTTGCAGTCAGCACCGGGCAGAACGTCCGTGGAGTGAGACGGCTGCAGTGATTTTCCTACGCATTTACTGATTGTTTCGGAAGCCCCCCGCTCCCGTAAACCATAAATATGTTTGTCATAAGACGGGGAATTTCGTTTAACCGTGCTGGAAGAAGGGCATGTACCCGAAGGGGAACGTCGTCCATGGCTGGCTTGTGGTGGAACTAACGAATACTTCCACACGAAAGGAAGTTGAGTACGCTTTCAGTTGTGAATTTCGAAATCGAGCAGAGCTTCAGGGGAACCCCCACAAATCCGCATGGCCTTTTTACACGGAATTCAGCTGACTGATTGGAAGCGGATAAGATGAAGAACAAAACTCTTGAAAAAGGGGCAAACTCCTGTTTCGACGTTTCAGGATATTTCCTACATGGCCGACGAGTGCACCCATATTAGTGCACACGAAATCCTGAGTCACTGCATACGCTGCCCACTAGCTCAATTTTGCAACGCGAAAACATTTTTTCGCAAAGCACCGCGCTTTCGAAGCATAAAGCATCCAATACGGCTGCGTGAAAGTCTTATTTCAGAAAAAAAAATTAAAAGCGACTAGGTAAGAACGACACACGTATATTATTATAGCAGCAATGGGCATGGCTCACAATCCGCGCAGGATCGCGCAAAGTGCGAGTTGGAGACCAAGAATGCACTTCTCTATTATAGTCTCCCACGCGTCTGGTATTCCCGTCGAAGCTGCGTGCGAAGTTGCTTGAACACCATGGCACGCCCGCCTTTACTACATGTGTGCAACTTTATTCAAACATAAATGGCATTATTAGATTGATAAATTTCACCTGTCAAAGAGACTGGGCCTTCAGGCATGTCGTAATCCAGGCGTGTCGCAATGCAGGCCTCCAGATTAACGTATGCTCAGGTGTCAATGCACGAGCGGTTTTCCGTCCAGTCTTTACCAAATAAAGCCGAGACAGCCATGGATTGAGCACCCAATCATCTGCTAGGCTGAAGACCACGATAATTGAATCCCACCATCGAAGCAGTTACAAAACTGAGGACAAGCCGATAACCTGGTAGTGAGGAAATGTTTTGGCATCAGTTGCGGCGCCGTGCATTTGAGAATAGAGTTCACTTTTCGATTCTTAAAACAATCGCAGAGGCAGGCTGCCACGAACAGAGAAAAATCTTTATAATGTCGTCGTAAAGGTGACAGCTCGCCCTGGTAAAAGTAGAGCTTCGACTTGAAAGCCATTGCTGCCTTGTAGTTTGGGACAATGCCTTCTAGGGAGAACTTACCATCCCTTCTTTATTTCATTCCCCCACTTTCCTTACTGAATATGATTGAATCGCAAACCAATATAGCAAAATGTATTACTTACTGCCCTTACCCTAAAATTTCATATTTCCGCCAAGCAGATTCAGTAGCTCTCACGGAATGTTTCAGTGTTGTAGCTAAAAAATATACATGATTCGAATAGGCCAACAGAACCTCCAACGCCGCTGCGCCGCATTCTCTGTGACTCGTTTTAAAACCAGCGCCTGCAGCGACTCCGCGATGATCGGCGCCACGGACGGCTGCGCTCTATGACGCGTCCAAACCTGACAGGCAGCCTGCTGACCGCGAATAGAGTCACTGGAAAAAATTTCAGAGTACCGCATTTCTTTTTCCCGCGCCGCCGACGCGGTCATTGGCCCAACCGTACCGCGTGGTCTTGGGGTGCCATATACCTTCCAAGCGCCGGTCGGGCCGGCTGAGAAGAGCGCAGGTTCCCGACGTTTCTCGTGTTGCAACTGTCGCTCTCGTGTTTGATACTGAAGAAATAATGCCTGGCTGCTGCGCCTTCGGATGCAGCAGCCGAACCGAGTCCGGAAAGACTTTTTTTCTCGATTCCAGCCGGGAAAAATGACCGAGAGCGTCGTTCTGCGTAGTTGCACAGAAACGGCCTGGAGAACTTCAAGTTTTCAAAAAACACACGCTTGTGCGTGGTAAGTGCACCTTGCTTGTGCTTTTTGGTGCTGTTTTAGAAGGTATGTAAGCGCAGTGCACGCGGTGTTAGCGATAGGATGCTAAGAAAATAGGTGTTCACAGCAAGTCCGTCGCGCATGTCGTGCAGCGATCGTTCGCAGCTTGCCCGCTTGACGCGGGTACACGTGTACGCGCTTGTTACTCAACACACGGGGCTCTTCCGACTATTCCGTGCTTGTGGCACGCGAAGGCACATTTGTCGCGCGAAAATTCCGCGTCCTAACGTGCACCAAGCACTCGCACGATCTTTCCGCGCCTCGAGTCACTCGACCCATGGCACTTGTTTTTCGCGGACCTTGACGATCGCAGTCAATAAAAGCATGGTCGGGCATGTCCTACGTCCACATAACGGCCGCTTTCTGTTCAATTGTGTTGGGACTGATAGAAAAATAGAAATGGGTCAAATGTTAGCAATCCTTGAAGCTGCGTGTTTGCGGCGACATGCGTGTTTACATCCCAAATAAGCTATTTTAAGTGTCACTGCGTAAACTTAGAAACCATTATAACGTATTCTTTTTCTTCGCCTCTTTATTTGGGTGTTTCAGCTTATTATTACAGCTATATTCCATGTTTTTCTTGTTCCACATATTTGAAACAGGGCTTCACTCGAAAAAGCCCTGGGAGCCTCCTTGGGCAGCCCAGCGTTTGGGTGACCAGCATCACTCTTCTAACTGTACAACAAGCATTTGCAGGACCACTTTTGTGCTGAAGACTTCGAGAAGCCTAGAGTGGATGGGAAGAAGAAGCTAATGTCAAGTAGTTTCGTCCTGCTTGAACGAGACGGCGGTCCCATGGCGGTCCACGATGCTCACTGCCCAAAAGCACGAGCTTGTCTCTTTGCTGCTCGGAGCGGCGAAATGTTTCCTTCGTAGCTTGCTCCGCGGAAGGGGAAAAAGAGGCGTGCACAAGCTCCCGATAGCAGCGCTAAGATGCTGCTCACAATCATAGTACAGTTCCTGCAGTAAACGCAACCGCGGAGTAAAACAACCGCTGGCTCCTTTACTTCGCACAAAATAACAATATTTTTTCTCTTCTGAGTAACCATTGTCTCCGAGCACGAAGTATTTGCGCTTCAGTGAACACTCAACCCGATATGTCACCGAATATCAAGCTCTTTCAACACGGCGACCTTCCTGCGACGCAGTCGGCATGGAAGGTAAATGGCAGTGGCCGCTCAGTGTTGCCAGTCAAATTCCGACCTTTGCGGTACTCTGAAATTTTTTCCAGTGACTCTAACCGCGAAGGATGCAGAGCGCCGCCTCACGAAGAAAAAGAGAAATGATAACAAAGTGGCCTCGTCCGCTTTTTGTCGTCTGGCGCCACCCAGATGGTCCTCTCCCCCACAGATGCATAGCAGGCGCGAAGGCTAGCCTACGGGGGAGAGTAGGAAAGGAGGACAGGAGAAGGTTCTGGATGGTCGGATCGGCCCTACTCGGCAGGCATTGTAAAAATAGAGGAGGCGCTGGCTGGTCTAATGGCCGCTTGGTCTATAAGAGTCAAGAGCAATAATTATACTGTAAAACTGGTAAGTTTAAAAGGCCAAAGAACACACTGTGTTAGCGGACATTCCACACTTTTTGGTATCAGATATGTCTTAGGAAGGGTCTACCAAGGTCTTTTAACGTACATGGTATGCCGTAGTGCTAACGCCAAAATAAAACCGGATCGGAATGCCTTTGGTTCAACAGTTTGTAAGGCTTAATCAAAGCAACTTGTAAAAATGCTAAAATCAACTCGGATCAAGGTACTGTCTGTGCTAGAAAAGCCGATGCAAAGTTTTTGTACGCTCTACCATACTATTTATTATAATTTACTATTCCTCACTCAGACCTCCTGCATTAAACATATTTATTACATGAAATAAAAAAAATTCCTGCAAAAGTTTTTGCAAGAAGGTTATATCAAATGTTATTCCCAACACAACAAGAAAAGATGTCTATTATCAGCTGAAAACTTGCCCCTTTCGCAGTCAAGCAATAAAGCTGCTGATGTCAAGAGCGAGTTCTTCTTTTGGCTGCGGTCTCTCTGTTTTGTCCTTGTGCCTGACTTTATTTTTGTTACGGTGCCTTGCTTTGACATGAGGTTTTCATTAAGAAAAACACAAGACAAGATCCTCTTTTGCTTCGCTGTTAATGTTATTACCTAACTATGTTACCTTGAAAACTTTGCATCGAATGCATTTCCACATTTCCCTACATCTGCATTAACAGCTGAGGTGCCAACCATTGAGGACATCTGTCCCTACACGGGTTGGTGGTTCTCCTTCCACTAGGCTTCAAGCACAAAGTACACGACAGCAAAATGGCTACAGGGTCTCATCTGCCTTGATGGGAAGCAACACTGATTTTTCATTCTGAAGCTACTGAAGGTATCAATAGATGCCATATAACAAAGCATTTATTTTAGTACTTTTTCATCTACATAATGTAGCAACCAGCGTTAGGAAATCAAGAACAGGAACTCTTAACATTCGGAGCGGTAACAGATATATAATTGTCATGTAATGTCGTGCCACTCGATGCAGGCTGTGAGATGCATTGCAGTGCACATTTATGCTCGGTTATACCTGCGTGTGAACGGGATTCCCTCGTATGCACCGAAGTCTCAGTAAGTGGACGTTGGCATAGCGGCTGTGTCACTTGCCCATCAAGGCCCTTGACGCCCATTAGTAGATGTTTTCAGCCACATAGTATCGGTGCATGCTTGCTGCGGCATAATTCGGGCAGGCAGAGAGAAAACAGTAGGGCTGAAAATTCAGCACAATAGTCATGCAGTTGCATTTTTGCATTGCAGCTGAATTTAAATTCAGTTGCTAGAGCCAGTCGTTTAGCATACCAGCTTCTGCAATAATTATGCCATAAACCACAGCAGGTATTCACCAAAAGCAGTTCTGACAGGGACATGTACGGACAAAAAAGTAGATCGTGTGCCTTGCTAAGGTTGTGAAGCACTAATAATTGCGTAGACTTTCTAGAGGAAGAACTGAACGTGATGCATGTGCAAGTTTTAGCACAGCAACTAAAACGCGTTGTACCTTGCTTGCAGCCAACGGCAGCTCACATGTTACCGCGCGGCAAGAAACCCGTGCAGCTCAGAGGCAGTACACGTGAAAGCTTAGCAAATACTAGGAAAAGTACGAAAAATTGTACATTGCGGGGTACGTCCCGAGGCGACACATTGGCTATGAGGAACGGCGTACTGAAGGGCTCCGGATTATTTTCGACCACCTGGGAAACTTTCACGCGCGCTGACGTTCGCACGGGGGCTTTTCGCGCTTCGCCTTCATCTAAACGACGTCGGTATTGAACCCGGGTTGTCGGCTCAGCTGCACAGTGTAATAACCACTAAGCCAGCGTGGCGGGTGTAGAAAAAGTACTGATAGTCCTCCAACAAATTGCATGACAAGAGGTCGTCACCGTCGCTGTCATTCTGCTACAAAGTGCGCAGTAGTGCGGTCGTACTTAATGCTAGGCTAGGGTTGCTGGCAGATCAGGTATTCAGCTCCAGATAGCGCGAGACCTCTAGGAAATATTTACTCTCATATACTGTGGAGAAAAATGTAGCAGCCGCACTATAACAATAACAACAGGCGAACATTTCAGCGAGTGAATGAAGAGGCCTAAACTTCAGCGCAAACAGACGACGCACGCCGAAACGTTCGCACTTGCAACGCTTTTTCGCCCTTTACTTCAATCCGGAACGTTAGACACGGACATAATAATGCACGCAGAGCATGCTGACCTTTTTTACGACTTCATTCACGCATATTAATACATCAAGAGCCGAATTCATGCTTGAGACCGCCGTATTTCAAGCAGAGCACCGTGCAAGCGCTCGCCGAACGACCCAGAAGTCGATGTAGCCAGTATGCCTTGCGGCTCGTTCAGATTGAGCACCACATATTGCCAGGCATGACAGCAATTAAATGCCGTTTGCGAGGGGGACTCGAAAATCAAAGCACCTCCTGCTGTAGGTCTCACTAAAGTATACGTATGGACAATGGGCATATTTTTTCCCGATCCGCCTCCTCGACCCGATGTTGGGGCGTTTTAGCGCACGAGCAGATCTAAATGAAGCGACACAGCACAGCGATACATGCGCCATTCTTTGCTGCGCGCCAGAGACAAAAGTGGCACTTACAGTATTAATGAATATTGATTTGCAGCACAAGGCAAACAAATAAGAAAGACAAACTGTAGTCTGTTCCCTTGCGCAGTCTTTGTCTCTCTGCGCCGGAGTTACCAATTAGCCCTTACCCGTACCTAATATGCTTTATTCGTCTTTTTGTGTGGTTCCTACCACTGCAACGATTGAGCCAGCAGATAGCAACAGAGTGACAAAACACGCCACGTATACGTCCTATAGGTCTGCACACATTCCTGGTTTAGCAATAAAGATCACTCTTGTAAGTTTGTAATTCGGAGGTCGTGGGTTCGGATCCCACCGGCGGCATGTGGTTGTTTTTTCTTCTGCTTTTCTAATCAATTAGCTTTAAGCGACAATATATTCAGTAATATTCTTACTTGATCAACACCACAAAAAAATAAATAAAATTAAAAAAAATCCCCTGTGCTCCTTGGTTTCTGTGGCTGTTGGCTTCTTTCATATTTATAACGAGCCCCTCATTCCCCTTCCCTTGTTTGCTTAATTGCTTAGCGAGGGTCTCGGTTCTGGCAGCCTTGACGCCATAGGAAGCATAAGAGGGTTCTCACACAGCTTCCACCCTCGCCGTTCGATGGCGTTCTACGCCACACCAGCGGTAACTGAGGATGTTCCACGTCCGCCGCTTACGAACGAGGGTGGCGCTGATGAACACTCTCAAGGTTAGGTTATTTGTAAACATAAATACCCCCGAAAGCAGAAGGTTTGACAGCCGTCGCCGTAGCTCAGAGGTAGAGCACCGGAGGCGTAATTCGGAGGTCGTGGGTTCGGATCCCACCGGCGGCATGTGGTTGTTTTTCTTCTGCTTTTCTAATCAATTAGCTTCAAGCGACAATATATTCAGTAATATTCTTACTTGATCAACACCACAAAAAAATAAATAAAATAAAATAAATCCCATCTGTTCCTTGGTTTCTGTGGCTGTTGGCTTCTCTCAAACATACTTGAATGCGCCATGAAAGCTTCCCTGTTATCCTGCTGGCAGGTCAGGTTTGGCCGGAGCAAAAAGCGCGGGAACCACGCCAGCTCGCTGCCACAGAGCGTGATACGCGACACCCGTCAAAAGCTCGCTCGCCGCAGCGGCGCCTCTCCTTTTAGTGCGTGCACGCCGCGCTCCTGACCACTGTTTCCTCACTCTTCGCGAGCGAGGGCCGCTGGCATTCTGCTGTTGTCCCCTCCGAACGCATCTACTATCCGCCTTACACCATATTTAAAAGAAGCAATATTTTAAGACTTTAAGAAAGTACGCACAAATCGTCTCTTTCTGTCGAAATAAATTCATGTGACCCAGCCGCCTCAGCTATACTGAGTTGCTTAGTTAACCGGCGGAGGTATTTGTGACTGTTTTCGCTGTCGCGCTACGGTAGCAGAGTCACAGTGACCCGTGGTGATAGTTGGACTCAACGCAACCTATCGAAAACATTTGAGCTCTGTATGATTTCGGTGCATACGCATTTTGCGTACGTGTGTGCGCAAAGTTGTCCGGACTTAAAGGTTTCTATGAGCGTTGAAGCATTGTTAAGAACAGGCATTGGTAAGATGCGTAACAATTGTAGGCGCGTTCATTTCAATTGTTGCGTAAACTAACATGCTTCTTTAAACCTATGGGCTATCATCGTTTCGTTGGTTGTAAGGGTGGATCAGACGGGTGGACCAGATCGCAGATGGTCCGGTGGCACCACCTGCCATGTGATACAAATCTCACTCCTTTGAGTGGCATTAAGCCACCGGCCCCAAGTGCGCCGCCGCTGGATCGTGGTGCAGACTGAGAACACCGGCTCCTATTTCAATCCGCTCGTTTAGAGGCGGACCTGGTAAGTACACGTACGCGCCCACCCGCTGAGAAGCGGCTCCCCGGATTTGCTCTGCGCGCGTGATTTTCACGACGCCGCGCTTTTATTCTACACCATTTTACAGTGCGTGTCTAGTATTGTCTTCCTTCCACTGCGTGCATTGTGCATGCACGCGTTTCAAATTTTCGCAGTTGTTCGGGTCGTTTGTGTATAAGCCTGCTATTGTTTGCCGTGCTGTTTTTGCTTCAGTGTGAACGCGGTTGAAACGAAAACAGCGACGAAGCGATCCCCACGTTTCTAGCGCTTGTTGACAGCTCTCAAGCTCTCAGCGTATTGTGTGTGCTACCTCCTGTTTTTGTACAGCTGCCGTACACCGGTGGATAAATGAGTTCGTGTTTGCATGACAGTTGTAATTCTAACGAATTAAAAAAATAGTATAGGGAGTGCACTGGCAAAAAAAAAAGAAGTGTCATTTAGGGGATACCAGCCTCGGAGGCTCAGTGGTTAGGGCGCTCGGCTACTGAGTCGGAGTTCCTGGGCTCGAACCGGGCCACGGAGGCCGCGTTTCAATGGAGGCGAACCGCAAAAGGCGCCAGTGTGCTGTGTGACATGTGTGTGCTGTGTGTCAAAGGCAGAGGTTGGCAACCTAGCCACCTCTGCCTACCTGGGTCACACTATTCCATCTGTGACCCAGGCTGGTGGAGGCTTCGAACAGTCAACGCCGTCAACGCAAGACGAACAGTTTTTCTGACATGGAGGTACTAACGCTCGTGCATTTAAATTTAAATTTAGACATTGCACAAATATCAGTTAGGGGAAAAATATTTGTCCCTACTGAATTTCCCAATAGCGCACTTACACATGAGCATACAGTATAAAAATCTATTGGAACTAGGGGTGTGCGAATATCAAATTTTTCGAATACGAATCGAATACGAATACTTGATTACGAATATCGAATCGAATATCGAATAATCAAGGAGAGATGCATTTAACCACTACAAAACTTTTATTTGAGCACCCAGGAACATCACAGTTCCACTATCGATGATTAAATGAGCACAAAAGGTGTGTGTGGCTGCACAAAAAGTATCAAAGTCTCCAACATTATTCTTAGGAGAGGAATTATCAGAGAGGATGGCTAGTACACAGCATTAAGGCTAGCTTGCCATCAGCACAAAAGCGCATTGCTGGGATGAACATAAAAGGGTGTCGTGAAGGTTAACCAGCTGCTCCACATGGTCAGGCAGAAGTAGTTCCCTCCTAGCTGAAACGAATCCTCCAGCCACATAAAATGCCCTCTCACTTGGCACTGACCAGCCACGTATTGCGAGGTACTTCGTGCACAGCTCTTACTATAGCAGCTTCGAAGGTATAGCCACAAAAAAGCTCACCGGCGCAGTCAGTTACGGCACGGCCCTAGGAGGAAGGAAAAATTCGAAGGAAAAATATTCCTTAATCCATGCGCATTGCTCTGGGCGCCGCCATGTTGTTATGTCTCTGTCGATAGGGCTTGCGGACCGAAATGAACGCCGGTGCTCACAATGAATATTCGGCTAGATACGAATATTCGCGTCGGGTCGAATACTCGAAAGAACACGAATACTAGGATTTCGAATCGAATACGAATACTAAAAATATAATATTCGAAATATATTCGAAAATTTCGAATATTCGCACACCCCTAATTGGAACCGAAACATCGGCAGGTGCACGTTTTTAACAACTGGTGCAATAAGCACAGGGTATTTCTACAGGGAATTCTTACTGGTTTACATTTGTTAAAAATTAGTTTCACATGCACTGTGTCATACCAAGTGGAAATTGTAATAGAATCAAACCGAGCAAGGTTAGTGTCAGAATCGTTAGTGATTGCACAATAACACACTTATGAAGAATGAGCAAAATAAAGGTAATCATTCACTGGACACATAAGAGAGAAAGGCTATGTGACCCCAAAAGTGTAACATTTACATTTCAGGTAAAGTTTTAGGGTGACAAGATAACACTCTATTAATCTTCCTCTACTTCATTATAGACTCAGCGAGAAAACCTACTACCATTTTCGTTCATAATGTGCTCAATTCTTAGCTACAATTATCTTTTCACTGAAAGTTGTGCCCTTACAATTGGATTTCTACATGAAACCTAAGCATTCCAGTATTTCGGAAACTGCACACGCTTACCCGAGAACCTCCCCCCTCTTCAGGAGCTGAGCTGTCCGGGTCACTTGGCACAGTTGAAGGTACTGGTACCTCTTCCGAATTTGATGAAAAAATTCCACGAGTCCGACAGGCATCTTTTGACCCACTCAATAGAAGCTTAGCCCCACTTTTATTTTCATTATTATTGAGGTAGCATAGAATGTTGTCATCATGGACGGTACTTTTGTTGCTGTGCCAGGAATAGCAACACAACTTTCCACGTTAACTCATCTCGCATGTGCTGCACTAACAGCATAGCACGCTGCTTAAGATTATCAAACGACAGTTGTAAATCATTAAATATTGCATGGGAGCTCCATAAAACCCAGTAGAACAGTGGACACAGCAGATACAATTCGTAGGGAGAGTCTCAGGCATATACTGTATAACCTCGTGCAAAGGCCCTAGGCCCCGCCTGCTGTTTTTTATTAAATAACTGTGAAAAAGCTGTGGTTGTAATGTTTTTAATTATAATATGGGCCGCACCTAGAAAATCCACGCCCAAAATTTAAAAAGTATGTGGCTCTTGCAAGAGTTTTTAGGGTACAGAGTTTTTCAATTGTTTTTTTAAAGAAGAGAATGACCATTACATGCATGCAATTTTCAGCACCTGTTCATGAAATTCGGCATACATTCAACGGAAGGTTAGCTGTCCATGTTAGTTTGATAATTAACCAAAATTGGCTTAATTACTTTTTAAATTCTTACCTTTGCAGTCATAACGCAAGTACAGTTTTACAAGGAATCATTATATTCGAAACTGATATAACCATCAACCAGGAGTTGAATATGTAGAGTTCTGCCATTTATTGGGAATCAATGAGAGGAAAACAGGGGACGCCATTGGCTGAATGCTGGCTGGGCAGGTTCGCTACACAGCGCCTTACCAACCACAAGCCCCAAAGTATCCCCTAGTGTCGGTGTCAGGAACCATTTTTGGCCCTGAAGAGCTTACTGCTTTTTAGTAGTCTTAGCATAGTTGGAGTTTAGAACTGCGACTCTTCACAACTGAAGATTTAGCCCATATTACTTTTTTTCACACAAATTTGACATTTAGAGAAGCAAAATGTGCAATGAAAATTTAACTTTTAAGTGATTGCATAGCCAATGGCTAAGCACTTCTCTTTTATGACTTTTATGACCACTTTATTCTCCTGCCGTAGCGTGTTATGGCCGATGGGAGTAATCGAGTGCAGCAGCGGCCATAATTATTGCGGGCTGTTGTCATGGCAGAACTATGTGGCGCTGCCAGCGGCACTGCTGGCTGTGGCCATACCTTCACTTCTCTGCGAGCCGTATGTGGCTCCTCCGGCTAAACTCTCCACATCTGAGTTATGAATGACATTTTTTTACATTTTTCAGTAATTGCTTGCTTTCATGTCACCTAACTCCTAAATCTGATCAGGAAAGAGCAATTCAGGCTCCGCCCACTCCGATGCGCGGGAGGTGACATAGACCTGACATGCATTTTTTAAGCTTTGTATGTTTATCCACATTCCTTCTAAATATTTGGTTTGGTTTATGGGGTTTAACGTCCCAAAACAATTCAGGCTATGAGTGACGCGGTAGTGAAGGACTCCGTAAATTTCGACAACCTGAGGTTCTTTAACGTGCTCTGACATCGCACAGTACACGGGCCTCTAGAGTTTTGCCTCCATCGAAATTCGACCTCCGCGGCCGGGATCGACCCCGCGTCTTTGGGTTCAGCAGCAGAGCTCCATAAGCACTGAGCCACCGCGGCGGCTATTCCTTCTAAAGCGACGACCACAACATAACTCTCTAAATCAGTGAAACTGCTTTTCGCATAATTACTGTGGGAATCACTGCTCACAGAACCTCTCTCACAACAGCATGACGTGACACCCTTGCGGAAATAAAATGAAAAAGGTTCAGCGAGGTGCACATTAGGGCCATGTCACTGTCTACTCATCACTGCGACCAGAGCTTCAAGTGCTCTTTTGTGATACAGCTTGGGGATAACAGGACACGAAAGCAAAAGATTACTAAAGAATATTAAAAGAACCGTTGACTTTTCCGTAGATGTTTCCACTGCTTCCAACTTTAGTGGTCAGTGGCTTTAAAACTGCAGTTTCAACATCATCGATAAAGGTACACAAAAGCAAACTAACAGGTTTAGTTATTTACCCTACTTGTATTGATGACTACTTTCCCACGCGATATCCCGTGAGCGTGACAAACAGACTTGTTTGCAGTGGAGTGTGTGCCACTGAAACTATGTAACTTGGTGATATTACACTCCGTATCCTCTAAAGGTTTTCCCCCTTAATCGAGCCCTTTCCTTGTTTTAGCAGCAGCTCAGCAACAAATTTCAATTTGCTGGGGAGACCTAGGTGGCTCTGGGACTCTATGTCAGCCTTCAGTGCACGAAATGAACGATTTGAACCTTGCATGTTTTCTCCATCTCTCGCTGCTAGAAATTTTCTAACATTTATGGGGTCACCCGCGAGCAGCCGGCCGGGAAGGCGCGCTTCCGTGCCAGCTATGCGCGGGCGTTCTCGTGTCCCCAACCCGTGGCGCAGAGTCACAGCCACGGCGGGTTCGGACGAAGTAGGCAACGAACAGAGTACGCTAGGAAACCGTTTATTAACCTAGCGCAAGGCAAAGCACACTGCGGAAGAATGTTCTATCCGATAATAGATGGTTCAGCAGCTTACCAAGTCGTCGTCGACTGGCGTTGGATAATCCGGGAGGGCGCGGGCAGAACGGGGGTCGGCAGGGTCAGAGCGGCAGTCGCACCGCGGCGAGAAGAGAGGGCGAGTCCCTCGTTCCCGCGCGAACTTCGCCTTTTAACCCCTACGACATTACCTCCCTCTTGAGCAACTTGTTGCAATCAAGAGGGGTCGTTCACCCGTCCCTAAGATGCCAGAGCGTAGGCGTGACGTCACGTCCGAGCTGAGGGTGAGGAGAGTTGCCGGGTGCCCTCCTCTCCCCATTCCCTGCGGCGGGCGCTCTCGTCTCGTGACTCGGCGCGGGGCTGCGAGGGATATCTGTATATCCCACATCCTCCCCTCCTTAAGAAGCCTCCCGGACAGAGAAGCGGGCGCAACGTTACTTAATCTTCTCCGCCATCCAGGGATCGAAGTTCTTCGGCTCCCGCTGGTACACTTGTTGATGTCCGCGCCACGCCCGAACTGATCAGCTGGTCCGTAGGCTTGGCCACCCGCGAGATGCCGATGTCGACAGGTAGCTTGCTACCGGTCGCCGTCTTCCGATTACGCGCGGCTGGGCCGCTCCGGTGAATATGGTCGACGGCCTCCTTGGCCCCGGCTTCGATTGCTTGGAGGCCAGGTCCGTGGCTGCGTCGCTCTGAGAGACCGGGTCAGGTGGCTTCAGAGGCGAGGGCCGCGGCGCTTTCATGTCCGCGGTTGGGCCGCCCTGGCATACTTGATCAGCTGGCCAGGGCCCAGGGTTGAGGTGGTAATGAGGCCACGGCTGCTCTGACTTCGTTTTGCCAGCTTGCTCTTGGGTAGGCGGGTGCGGCGGCGTACAGTCGGCAGGCGTTAGGCAGGCGGTTGGCTCCGATGCGGCGTGGCAGGTAGCAGGGGCGCCCAGGTGGCAGCAGGGTGGCGGCTTCAGGTCGCGGGCTGGGCGTAGAGGCGGGCCATGGGCGCGGCGCGTTGCCGAAGCTGGATGGTGGCTCTAGATGGTTCTAGTTGGTGGTAGTGGCGAACGATGTCGTTCTGATGCGCCCTGCTTCTTTTCCATCTGCGCTGAAAAGGTCAACACAGATGTAACCAACTCCCGCAGCGCGTGCTGCGTAGCTGTTCGGCCCTCACGAGAGTCATGAGGGCTAACGCAAGTAAGTCTCACGTAACATTGATCGGCATGAGCGGCCCGTACGTTCATGCATTTAACGAGACTGCTTGTCGGCCTGCGCCCTCGCTCTAGTCCGCGCAGGCAGATTTTATTTCTGCCTACGGCGCAAGTTATAGCGGGACGCGGAGTTCGCCGGCTGATCGCAGCGCTCGTTCTCCGACTGCGGCGCGGGTCGGGCTGTGTCCTGAACCCACTCATCTCGCTGCACGTAACGTTTCAGGTCGCATACGTGCACCGGTCCGCCTGTCGGTTTCGACCGCAAGTCCTCGAGCCTGTAAACGAGCGAGGAAAGCTTCTCTCGCACGCGAAATGGCCCGATCCATTTCGGCGCCAACGAGGCCGCGAACTGTCTGCTAGCATCGCTGAGAACGTGTTGGCGCCGAAGCACCAGATCGCCCACTTCGTAGTGAACATCCCGGCGCGAGCGGTCGTACTGTGCTTTCTGCTGCGCCCTAGCAGTGCTCAGGTTTCGGCGAGCCTTGTGTAAGGCCTCCGTCATCTTAGCGCGCAGCTGCGTCGCGTATTCAGCTCGTGCTGACGAAGCGACTGGCGTCTTCCTGCTGTCCGTTAGAACCCGGTCCATCGGATTTAGCAGCTCTCTACCCAGATTGAGAGAAGACGGCGCATACCCAGTCGAGCGGTTAACGGTCGAACGCAAAGCGAACGCGATCTCCGGCAGATAGGAGTCCCAATCTTTGTGCCTCTCAGAGTACGCGACAAGCATGTGCTTGATGTTGCGGTTGACTCGTTCCGTGGGGTTCGACTGAGCATGATAGGTGGTCGTTTTCTTGTGCTTAATGCCGAGTGCAGCGCACGAATCTACGAACACCTTCGCAGTGAAGTAGGACGCGTTGTCCGTTATCAGCTGCTCTGGGAAACCGAACCTGGTGAATACGTCCATCAGCTTCTCCATGATCACTCGTGCCGTCAGCTTTCTAAGGGGGAAAAGTTCAACCCACTTGCTGAAGTGATCCGTGACCACCAACAAGAATTTGTTCCTGCTTGGTGTCGTGGGATACGGTCCCATGATGTCACACGCCGCGATTTGCCAGGGAGTCTGGCTGTTAATCGGCTGCATGAGGCCGGGCGGTCGTCCACCCCGGGGCTTCACGCTTTGGCACACATGACATGAGCGGGCGTAGCGTGTTACGTCCCTTTTCATGCCAAGCCAGGTAGCAAAGCGACACAACTTAATGTAAGTCTTGGGGCCGCTTGCATGCCCAGCGATGCACGAGTCGTGAAAGTAGCGTAACAGTGCCGCTCTCAACACCCGCGGTATCACCACCTTGAACGCCTCACTTGTGTCGTTCTCGGATGGGATATACCTCAGCAGGACGCCGTCGGAATCCAGCAGATAAGAATCCAGCGCGCTCACAGCACTACCAGCTGTTTCCAAGCGCTCCGCACCGACAGCAAAACCAGCTGTCCCCGTGTGCGCGGCGGCCCGGCCGCCCGGCTCCCTGAGCCCATCGAACACTTTTCGACAAAATGAATCCATCTGCTGAGCTTCGAGCAACTCCTTTCTGCTAAACACGATCCCCACGGAACTCTCGTAGTCCACGTGGCTCACGCTCTCGCCTGGGGTCAACGGTCGGTCCGTGTCCCTCACATCGGCTACGGCTGGCGACAATCCCTCACTCTCTCCCTCTGTCGGGCGGTCGGTCGTGTGACCTTCCTCGCTCTGGACAGGCGCTCGCGAGAATGCGTCAGCCACGGCGTTGTTCTTCCCTTTGCGGTAGCGTACGGTAAAGTCGTAACGCTGCAGCAACAGGGCCCAACGCGCCAGGCGGCCGCTCGGCTCGCTGAGGCGTCTCAGCCAGGTGAGCGCCATGTGATCCGTCTCGATCACAAATGCCACCCCGTCGACGTAGTAGTCGAACTTCCGCAGAGCAAAAACTATCGCGAGACATTCCTTCTCTGTCACCGAATAGTTCTTCTCTGCCGGCGTCAGTGAACGGCTCGCGAACGCTACCGGTCGGAGGACGCCTTCATGCTCCTGAAGCAACACTGCTCCTAAGCCCAGGTCGCTTGCGTCGGTTTGAATCACAAACTCCCTGTTTAGGTCGGGTAGCTGCAACTCAGCCGTGTCCGCGAGCACCTTAACGAGGTTGCGCAGTGCAGCCTCTTGCTCGGGACCCCAACTCCAGCGCTCTCCCTTCTTCAAAAGCTTTGTCAAAGGTGCCTGCAGCGCTGCGCAATCTGGGATGAACTGGCGATAAAAGTTCGCCATTCCCAGGAAGCGTCTGAGACCAGCTAGATCTGACGGCGACGGAAACTTAAGCAAAGCCTCGAGTTTATCCTCGCACGGCAGAATGCGGCCTTTGTCGATCGTGAACCCCAACAGTGTTATTCGGGTCGCGGCGATCTGCGCCTTCTTCGGGTTCAAAGTGATTCCCGCGGACCTCAGCCTCTCTAGGATGTCCCTCAAGTGGCGCAGGTGTTCCTCGAACGTTTTCGAGTACACCACGATGTCGTCTAGGTATGCGAGCGCGTGGTGCCACTTCGCATCTCCCAGAACACGGTCCATTAGGCGCTGATAAGTAGCGGGTGCTCCTACCAAGCCAAAAGACATTCTCTTGAATTGGAAAAGACCTCTGTGACAAGTGAAAGCAGTCTTCTCCTTATCACGCTCATCCATTTCAACCTGAAAGTATCCGCGGCTAGCATCGAGCGTAGTAAAGTACTTCGCCCCACCTAGGTTGGACACTAGGGAAGAAATGGTTGGTAGAGGGTACGCATCCTTTCTCGTAACCTCATTCAGTCTGCGGTAGTCCACGCAAAGCCGATATGTATCGTCTTTCTTTGGAACTAAGACTACCGGGAAGCCCCAAGGGCTGTTAGACCTCTCAACAACGCCAGTATCGATAAGTTCGTCTAAGGCGCCGTCCAGTGCTTTTCTCTTAGCCAAGCTGATTGGTCTAGGATTGCACTTCCAAGGCAGTGCATCACCCGTGTCTATTCTGTGCCTTACTAGTGTAGTCAGGCCAGGCCGGTCCGTGAATGTCGCGTTGAATTCGTAGAGGAGAGATGACAAACGTGCCTTCTCCCTTTCCGATACGCTGTTCACCTCCGACAACAAAGGGTGCATTGCCCTCACTGGCACGGTAGAACAGCTTTCTACCGCGACAACATTCTCTGTGGGCCCTCTCTCAGCGGCGACTGTCCGCTCGCATGCTTGTTTCCGGGCCGGCGGGGGTGATTTTCCACGGTCACTCCCCGCTAGCTCCGCGTTCGGAGCCGTAATTGACTGCGAGGCCGCGGGCGCTTTTGCAAAAAGCTTCAAGGCGCCGGTGGTGCGCTCTCGATAGCCTCCGCTGGCTATGTCTATCACAATGCCTGTCTTGGCTAGGAAGTCTCGCCCAAGAATTACAGGAACGGATAAACAGGGAAGATGAACGAGGCGTTGTCGCCGCACGCGTCTTTCCCAGCGAACCACTATCCTAGCTGCACCGCTGGATTGCGCTGTGCCGCTCGCGAGGCGAAAAGTGGTATCGCACTCTCTCAACCGGATTTTGTTCTGGCGGAGATGGTTTAGCACTTCGTCACCGAACAAAGAAGCGCTTGCCCCTGTGTCGAGTAACGCGGTGAATTTCTTTCGGGCTATCGTTAGCTCGATGAACGGCGCTGGCAAGTCAACAGAACTTCCTACGCGACATGCCAAAGGCGCTAATAAACCGGGGTTCTCTGTGTAAGCCGCGCGGGATCGAAGGTCGATCACCGGCGGCTGTAGCCGTTTCCCGACTGTGTTTGGTCACGGGCGGGGAGGCGGCCACAGTCGCGGGCGAAGTGCCCCGGTTGGTCACACCTGTAGCAGCGGTTGCTCGGGCTCCGACGGGCTAGGCGCTGGTCGCCACGCTCCGGTCGGTCGTTTCGATCTCGATCTCGCGGTGCGGACGGTGGGGGCCGCTCGTGCGGCCGCGTGTCGGCCTCGCGATCTCGGCTACAGGTGCTCCGCTCTGCGGCAGCGTGTGCTGTTCGCAGCGCGTAGCTGAATGGGTCCAAAGCGCGGTCGGACAATTCCCAACCCCTCGGGACACGCTCGTCAGCAAACTGTGCTGTCGCTTCAGCTCTAGACGGACTACGCGCCGAGCTGCCATTCCACGCGCAGCGCGGCTCAAGTGACTGCGATGCAGGTGGCGGCGGCCGATACGCTCGCGCAGAGAGGATGTCTCCCTGAATGCGCTTCGCCTCAGCTGCTAGCTCGTCCAGGTCTCTAAACCTGCCTCCTCTCAGGTAGGCCGCGAAAGTCGGGTGCGCTTGTCGTGTGACACGCTCAACTTTCTCCATGTTTGTGGCGCGAGGGTCAGCGAGGCGATACAGTTCGTCCATCGCTCGGACGTACTCTAACAAAGACTCGTCGGGGTGCTGGGTGCGGAGTTCCAGCTCCCTCCTCAAACGCCACTCGTAGTTTGCGGGGAGGAATTCGTCGCGGAAGCTTGCGCTAAACTCCTCCATTGTCCTCGCTCGGTTGCCGGTTAGTCGGTACCAGCGGGCCGCTTGCTCCGTCAAAGAGACAGGCACAACACGCGCGAGCAGTTCGGCGTCTGCAATTCCTGTCGCTTGCTGATAATGCAGCAGACGGTCGAGGTACTCATTAGCCCCTGTTCTGTCGTGGTACCCCGTGTAGGTAGGTACGTCTATCCTAAGACGGGGTGCCTGGGCCGGGGCTTGCAAATTGTTTTGCAACATACCCGCTAAGCTCTGCATAACTTGCATCGCGTTCTGCAAGAGCACCTCGGATGACTGCGGACTAACGCCCCCGGAGTTGGGCGCAGCCGCTGATGGCGTCGAACAATGAGGCGTAGGTGCCCTATTGTTCGCACCACGGAGCGGCGAGGTGCCCGATGTGGTGCCCTCCGTACCAGGCCTAAGTCCTGCCGACGCGCCCGGGAATGCAACTCGGCTATTCCGCGTGGAACACTCAAGATTTACGCCTTCCATAGGCAAGTCAAGTAGGGAGCCCTGGCTCTGTGCCGCTAGCTCTGACAGCATGAACAAAGACTGGAAGTCAGGCCTATCAGCTGCCATCCTTTGTTAGCGCGTCGACAGTCGTTCGCTCCAACAAAGTAAACTGCTCAATGCCTAGTTCGCCCCACGTTCGGGTGCCAAGATATGGGGTCACCCGCGAGCAGCCGGCCGGGAAGGCGCGCTTCCGTGCCAGCTATGCGCGGGCGTTCTCGTGTCCCCAACCCGTGGCGCAGAGTCACAGCCACGGCGGGTTCGGACGAAGTAGGCAACGAACAGAGTACGCTAGGAAACCGTTTATTAACCTAGCGCAAGGCAAAGCACACTGCGGAAGAATGTTCTATCCGATAATAGATGGTTCAGCAGCTTACCAAGTCGTCGTCGACTGGCGTTGGATAATCCGGGAGGGCGCGGGCAGAACGGGGGTCGGCAGGGTCAGAGCGGCAGTCGCACCGCGGCGAGAAGAGAGGGCGAGTCCCTCGTTCCCGCGCGAACTTCGCCTTTTAACCCCTACGACATTACCTCCCTCTTGAGCAACTTGTTGCAATCAAGAGGGGTCGTTCACCCGTCCCTAAGATGCCAGAGCGTAGGCGTGACGTCACGTCCGAGCTGAGGGTGAGGAGAGTTGCCGGGTGCCCTCCTCTCCCCATTCCCTGCGGCGGGCGCTCTCGTCTCGTGACTCGGCGCGGGGCTGCGAGGGATATCTGTATATCCCACACATTAAACCTCAATTTTCTCTTTCTTGCTGTGGACCGATAGCAATTACACAAAATAAGCACAAATACTGGCAGAAAGCTTGTGTAAAAATGTTTTAAGGATTAAAAATCCCTCTAGATCAAGAAAAAATGAAAGATTTAATTTTACCTGTGTAGCCGCCAGCTCAGTCAGAAGAGAACTATTCACATCTGTGCCTACTGGCAAGGAGCATCCTGCTTCAGCCTAGTGTGAGAGAGATAGGGTTAGCATCTCAATACTTTTTCAGCGGTAGCTAACAGTTACAACAACAAGGTTCTTAACAGAGAAATAAAGAAACGGCAGATATTTTAAACATTACATAAAGCGCACCAAGAAAAGACGGTAATGAGAGATGTCATGTGAAAACTAGGTAAACTGTGTTAAAGTGCTGCCTTATCTCAAACCATCCTGCAAAAGAAAGTTCGACCAGTCTATCACCTGACTGAGAATCTGTGTCATTCTCAAATGCTGTGCAGGACCACCTCAGCATATTCTCACCTCAGGCAGCATATTCTCACCTCAGGCACCTCAGGACCACCTCAGGCATATCTCTTCGTATAATAATCACATGATACTCCTTGTGCCACACACTATGTAAACTACACTTAGCCATTGTCCAAAGCAAGTGGAGAGGGATGCGTTCTCAAATTTTTAAAGGACGCGGAGCATGCTGTGTGGCTGGCGCAACAGATAAGCCATCAGTCCAATAAGTATGCGGTCCTGGGTTCAAGCCCTGGCAACCACAGAACTCTTTTTTCCCATAACCTCGCTGACAAATAATCCCACCAGCTGATCGTTCAGTGAGGGCGAACGAAACCAGCGCAAAACCCTTAGAGCGTCGCAGTACCTTGGGATTCACTATTTCACTATTGCGACAAGTTTTGCAATATGTCAGTTACTCTTAAACCTGCGAGTAACCTCTGGATTTCACAGTAGCTGCAGGAAAGAGATGCTTAATAATTGGACACATGTGCACAATGCATGAATGTCCAGTTATAGGCTTCCATTATATAAAATAATAAAAAATAGTGACCTTCTGCGAAAAGCTCGGTACAACAGCACATGGGTCTCAACTAAACTTGCACTCACACAAACTGAAGCGCTGGTTGGGCAAAGTGTTCACGCTGCATGCATCAAGCATCTGATTCAGAACCGTGAATTCAACTGGACTGTGCATTTACCAAGCCTTGTGGGTACAATGAATGACCAGCACTAGCTGGTTTGTGCCACTGGCAATGCGAAGTGAATGAGGCCGTTTGCAGATGGTTGCTGGTTATTTTTTGTTCGGGCAATCACCGTTGTTCTCCTTTGCCCATCCAGGCGTGTAACAAAACTGCGAGCAACAGAACCGAGGAATCGTGAGTGTCTAATTTCGCTGCCACAACCGCTGAAGGTTTTCTGTGCAGAAGGGAGCGAGTTCTCCAAATGTGTCGTGGTGTCAGATGCACGACGACATCGAGCCAAGTTCTCCTAGCATGTACGCTTCTATGCAATGCTCTTAGCAGCACTATCTAGACTGTCCCCTGCATCCCTACGCAATGCCCTCACGACTGTCGGAGCAAAGCCAAAATACCCAGGATTGACAACAAAGGTATGATTTCACCAACTTAATGGTGCTGTTCTGTCTGTAGTATTAAAGCCAACACTCACTGCTGAGCCGCTTTATAAGCCCAGGCCAAAAGAGCGTTTGATGTTGTGAACTCCACAGTGGGTTAAGTGCAGGGTCCATTAAGGGGACTATCAAGTCGATTTGTATAGAGTATGGGCGCTGTCATGACCCAGCTTGCGACCCGCGTTTGACTAGACAACGAGCCCAAAGAAGGATAGCGCGCTGAGAAAGTGCCTTCGGTATTTTCTCACGCTTCGCCGGTTGGGGATGAGCATTCCCGGCGAAGGACGCCCGGGAGCAGCGACCGACGACGGACGGAACCAAGGGCGCCCGTTCGGGGAAATAAAGGCACGGAGCCGAAGGGATTAGCCGTATCCGTCAAGAGCCGACCACCCCGTAGACAGCTCGACGCCGCAGTAGGGGCCCGCGGCGTCGCAGGGACATGTGTTTTCGCTGACACGGAGCCGCTTGTAACCCTGTTGCTGCACTGCCGGAATTCGCAGCGGACTTGCAATTCACCTCTCCCGTTCCCACGGGTTGACTCTTCAACGAGTTTCTCCACGTGCTACAGTGCTGTGCAGATGTGATTGGTGCCCAAGTTGGGGAAATGTGCCTCGTGTTTGATTGGCCCCGCCTGATGGAGGGGCGGAACCTTAGGAGATTTAGGACGGTACTGAGTGCGAAAGGACGCTCTGGGCCCTTTCGAAAAGGCTCATCCAGTCGCTCGACGTCATGAACTCTTAAATTTTGATTCTTTGCTCTTCTAATCTTCAGTATGTAATTAAGTTTCTTAAAAGTGCCATTAAACCCGCTTGTTTTTCGTTTTCCCAAACTTCGAAGCTTCAGTCTTTCCTCAGCCCGAAGACTGAACACGCTACCAAACGAAGCCCGGGTTCGAGTTAGCCTGTGCGCTACCTCAACTGGTGGCAGCGGTGGGATGCTGCTACACATCTTATAACAGCGCTGCTTTGCCTACATTCATTCCAGGCCACACTACCATATTTGCTTTCGTAATTTGGTTAGCGTTATACCACAGGCATGCTGACTTCTACCATTTTGAGCTAAAATATAATTACAAATATTGCCGCGTTACCACAGTTTACCATAGAACCACTAATTTTTTTATTATTATATATGCTCACTTTTGCTTTCCTTACATGCAAAGTTGTTTCAATGTTCTGTCGCCTTCATTCACTCTCTTGGGCAGCATACCACCGCTACTTTCTTACAGTGGCTGAGGTGTTGTGCACCTCATTCTCCTTTTGGGAAAGGGAAGAGGAATTGGTTGTCCTTCTTGCATGAAACCTGTGGCATGCCCGGGAGAGCATCTGCTAACCCCATGCGAAGCATGGGCCCCACTTCGCTATTGGCGGAATCATCCGCTTGTGCAATGGAACTAGAGTACCTGGGTTCAATTCCCATCCTTGCCCGTTTCGATCTAGAGAGCATTGTATCGATATCCATGGTGGTGCAATCACCTCACAGGGTTCCACATGTCAAAGACTCCAGGTTAGCAGTTGTACTGCAGTGGCGAAATTGTTCATCTACAGCATAGAAAAGACGTCATCGATCTAGAAAATCTTCACATTGTATATATATTCTAAGCACCTAATTTCATTTTGTTTTTTTTTTTTACTTTTACGCATGATGGTACATTTCCACTGCAGGCACGAAGATGTGGCTCCATCATTCGTTTCCACGCACTCTCGAGCAAATGAGACACTCTCTGAAGAGCGTTTGCCGGCCCTGAAGGACTAGACTCGGCTTTCATTTCGTTGCTTTCAAACGCAGTGAAATAATGCCACCAACTTTCTTCGGCTCCACTGGCCAACACAGCTTTGACAAAATTCCGGCATTAGCGTCTCTAAACAATGAAAGCTACCTAGCAGGCCTTGCGTCTATTTCTTTTCTTGTTTCTCCTTTTTTCTCCCTCTGTCTCGCGTCTCCCCACCTCATGAACTGCTGCGACCACGCGCGGCGCACGGGACAATAGGTGATGGCGACTTCGCCAAACCCGGCGAACCAGGCACAGACATTCGTATCAGGGCCTCGGCAACCGCCGTCAAGAGCGACATGGCACAGACAGCTATCTAGCGCTTGAAAAAAGGAAGCCCAAAAAGAATGCGGCAAACAACGCGCTTTACAAGTCTTAGCCCTTTCTGTAGCTCTACAGCGCCGCAAGCACGCTGGCCCAAGCTACGTGTACGCACTCCATCAGCTTTCAATCAATCAATCAACTTTATTCAGCATTTTTTTTTGTCCTGAACAACAGAAAAGAAATGCTAGGGTAGGAGCAAAAAGCCACAAACTCAGTAGCTTGACGGGGCTCCCACCCCTAATTGACAAGGCCAACAGACTGTCACGTCACAAGCGTCGCCCTAGTAAGAGCGCACGCTCCAACCAAATACTGCTGCAGGCGCGCGTTAGTAACTAGATTCGAGCGACAGGGATTTGCATATTGGTTACAGCAAGAAACCCTTATTTACTTCTCCGACTTGTACTGCATAGGGGTCGGTACTGTCGTCGTCTGAGATCTCGCAACACTGCGGGGTACCGGTGACGTCAGACGTTCCACTTCCACCGCCCGAAGAGGCGACAGAGGCCTCGGCCTCCGACATGTGCTTCATCAGCCGTCGTTTTTCTGTTTTTCTGTGCGCGGGCACATCCTGCTCAAGGGGGCGTCTGTACCTTGCAGGCATGGCGCGAGTCCTTCCCCTCCCTCTTGTCAGAGACCGAAGGGAGATGAAACAGCTTAGCAAAAAGCACGACGTAGGTGTTGGCAAAGAGTGCTCACAAACCGCCCTGCCTGCCTGAGTGTGCAACACAGATAACGTGCATGGCGCCAGCAGCAGCAGAAGAAGAATGTGTGCAGTCATAGGTGCAATGTTGCCAGTAATAGATTGACGATACAGATAAACCACTGAAGTTAAATATGCTGTGCACCATTTGCCTTTCTGTCTGATTTAATTAGCTGGAAATAAGCTTGCATTCCATTTTCAATATCGGGGTCAAAATACCACATTAAAGCGCGGTGACTCTGTGGTTAGAGCGCTCGGCTCGGTCAGAGCCGGGGTACCCTGGTTCGAACCCGACCGCACCGGCAGCGTTTCGGTGGAGGAGAAACGCAGAAGGTGCCCGTGTGATGTGCGATGTCACTGCACGTTAAAGATAGATCCCCAGATGGTCGAAATTCTTTCGGAGACATCCATTACGGCACCTCTTTCTTCCTTTCTTCTTCCACTCCCTCCTGTATCCCTTCCCTAACGGCGCGGCTTAGGTGTCCACCGCGATACGTGAGGCAGTTACTGCACCATTTCCTTTCTTCAAAAAAAAAGCATGAAGGATAGCCTGCATTCCCTCTGTAGAATCGGAAATTTCACGACTCCCTGCATGTGGCCATGCAAAGATAGCCAAAGTAATTGTGGAGCAAGGACAGCGATCGATTTAGACAGCTGCCCTGATTTAGACGTACGCTGTAACCTACGAATGTTTTACGGCAGTATCAAAGTGACCGAAGCTGTCCGCGTTCCTTAGACCCGAGCGAGATGTACCGGCATATTAGGAACCCTGCATGTATACCTGCACTAATTATAAGTAGTTCGACATTTTAATATGGAGGTCGCACGGCGAATGTCTTAGACAATTTAAACATAATAGTTTTGAAGAACTGCTCTTGACCACTTTCATTAATACTTCCATGCACATCAATGAGCAACTCTAACCAAATAATTGTTTACCCTGTAGCTTAGACAGGGCCGTGACAGCAAGTACACGATTTCAGCCATAGGCCTATCATCTCGAGGCTGTCTTTCCTCTGCTCGTGAGAAAGGACGCGAGATGTCAAGCGTGTCATCCTTGCGAGCACTCCGCTCGCAAAAGAGCAGCAGTAACAGAGAATGGAACATCGCGAGTTCACTCTCTATGTTTATGGCGACACTGGTTCAGTGCAGTTCAGCTATTTTACCATCGCCCGGTCGGGTGATTACACGAGTGCAGCCGGTGTCAGAGTGAAACGGGTAGGGATGGGGATTGAGCACAGGATACCTGGGCCGACTTGCTCGAAATAAATTCCAGCCACTTGCTCAACGGCAATGTTAAATTAATGCACTTGTTTGGTGAGTGGGGTGCACTACGTACAGGTTGGAAAGATCCTCGCGCTCGCGCTCTGCAGCCTTGCATTCATATTAAACTTCCGTTTAGCGGCTGGCTTACATTTCTTTCGAAAAGCCAGCCATGGGGCCTGTAGCGCACGCTTTTGCTGCACGCGCTTCAAGCTGGGTCGCGACTAACATGCTCGGCCACTGATCCCAAGCACCGCTCCTCGGAGACACACATGGCACACCAATGAAGCGAAATAAGACGCTGTATATCGTCCTGACTAGTACCCAAACGGCTACCCATACAAGCGGCGTGAACACTACACTATATTTGGCGAGCATTACAGTGCACGCTCGATCTAGTTCCCACAAGGAGACATCTACATATATGGCAGCGTCCACCATAGCTGGAGCTTGTAATTCGTGTACGCTATGTAGCGTTGCGGCCATATAGCGCAGCATATAGCGCAGCAGAAATTGACATCTTTTGCCATATATGGCCACGATACCGCTCCCTTTCCTGTGACTACTGACTACTGTGGTTAAGGGTGAACTGGCATATGATTACGTCGCAGGCTCACAATAAGCATGCAGTCATCATTGTAACGAGTCGATGAACTGCAGTCACGTGCACGTTGATGCCTGTCTCCAGTCACGTGCACGTTGAAGCCGCTTCGGGCCCAGACATGGCACCTTTTGGTTTTCGTCTTTGGAAGTTTAACGTCCCAAAGCGACAGAAGCTATGAGGGGCTCGGTATACTGAAGGGGTTTGACAATTTCGACCACCTTGGGTTATTTAAGGTGCACTGACGTCGCACTGTGCACGGGCCTGTACTACCACCGCCACGGCCGGGATCGAACCTGCGTCCTTCAGATCAGCAGCCGAGAGCCATAACCACTGAGCCACCGCTTTCAGGTTTTCTTTCCCAGCTTTCCTTTCAAACATACCGGGTGTTTCAGCCAACACTTTCAAAAATATTTTAATAGGTCTTTTGGGGTAAAAATATGGCCCCTGCGGCACAGTGTTACCAGTGTTGGCAGACACCAGAAAAGCGGTGTACTATTTTGGGTAGTGAGTTGGTTCACTAATTTTTAATAATTAATTTATTAACTAGTAGAGCAATGCGCCTAGTTGCTATTAGAGATTTCTAGCCGGTCGTTAGTAAGAGCCATATCTGTTTTTAGAGTTTCCAAAACGCGGTTACCCTCGCCGCTATGACTCGACAAAATCTGACTGCATCGTGCGAAAATACATGGGATTTCGAATGCATGCAGGCAAAGCAACCCCTCCAGTGCACGTAACTAGTCGAAAAGCCCAATTTTCTCGAGCCACAGCGCCAAGGGTAATCGCGTTTTCTAATTTCAAAAAACTTATGTGGCTATTACTAAAGGCCGACTACAAATCTCTAATTGCAACTAGGCGCCTAAGTCTGCTAGTTAAGAAGTTAATTATTAATAATTAGTTAGCCAGCTTACTAAAGACGATTCACCAGCTCTCTGGTGCCCGCCAAAGCTGGTAATACTGTGCCGCAAAAGCCATATTTTTACCCCAAAAAGCCTATCTATGGAAATGTTTGGAAGTGTTTGCTTAAACACCCTGTATATGGTATCCAGCCATATGACTCGCATATAAAGTTAACGCCCGCGCTGCAATGGCAAAAAGCTAAGGCGATCGAGTGCCGTCTCAGCGAGTGTATGGCGAAATGACTTTGTTTGAAAACAATCAATATGCTTGATGATTGACTGGCAAATTTCTCGGCGAGACAACGAAAACGCCGGACTGTTCCGAAGACAGTCGCCCTCTTAACGGCGCGGGCGAGTTTCTCCTTCCGTAGTTGATTGTAACTTTTTTCTGGGTAAAAGCAGTCTCAGTCAGCGAACGGCTGTCAGATTCATGATCAAATTAAACGTGTCAACGAGGCGTCCGCCATTTGCAAAGCGCCATTTGCAAACATTCCATGGCCTTTATCGTAGTGCCTAAAAACTATAGTTTTTGTGCAGCCAGACAGCCGGTTGCAATAAAAAGTACGATTTTTGTGCATAAAGCGTAATAAGATACTAAAATTGATGCGCAGAATTAAACATTCGCAGATTTGTAAGAAATACATTACCTGAAAAATCCGTAACAGTGAAACACAAGAAATCAAATACGGCATGTAGGTCCTGCGACCTTCGTCCCATCCAGGAGGGAAAAACAAATTAACCTTGCATATTGGGAAGAAAAAATGGGGTTGACTGATTTTCCCGTAAAATTTAAAACATTGGCGGTGCAAGAATCTCAGTGAAAAAGAGAGGCTGGAAGAAGAGCTGGACAAAGTCTGTATTGGGACAGCGAAAGGTGGCAGCAAAGTTTAAAAGATATTTTTAAAAAATTCCCACTTTATTTCACTTCAAAACGAAAAAAGTAAGGTGTGCAGGTTCTACAGAAAGGCGTGAGCCCATGCAAAAAAGTGTTCCCGCTGAACCCGTTAGGCTGAACCGATCCTCGGAAAAAGTAGTAGTGTATTATTACAAAAAATTCGGAAAGGAAGGAAAATATGTTGCTGGCCCCGGCAATTGCCATCTCATATCTTAAGCATCTGAGCTGAGCCTGGCGGAAATAAAGGGACAAAGAGAGGATAGCGAGGTGACTTACAGAGAGGAACGATAGCGATGAAGGACAGGGGCGAGCTTTGCAAGCTATTTACAAAATATACAAAGGTAAACAAGTTTGTGCTGCTCGCGCGAGAGTGTCCAGGTGCTACCCCCCTCCTCCTCCCCCGAAACAGCATGACGAAAATTTTCGATTATAAATTATTTCGGAATTTTAGGCGGATACCACATGGTCATCCATGTATACTAATGCTTTATGCATCATTACAAAGAAGAAAATATGCACCGAAATGTCTGCAAGTCTTGCGTGGGAGCAAGAGAAGTGGTTAATTCTTATGCTCAGGTGATAAAGTGGTAGTAATCTTGTGACTCAATAGCATTCTTTGTATGTATGCACTCAGTATGCTTATAGAGAGTGTGGGAAGTTTACACTTCACACATTTCAGTACCAATGTGCAGTGGTGCTCATGTTTGCTTTCTATAATGTTCTGTTGTTTTATAGAGTTGCCAAGCCTTGTTGAGTCTTTGAAGACTGCAGGTATGGCGGTGATGCAGCGAACACTGGTAAAGCTGGACTCTGGCCATCCCGTAAGTTGTAAACAACTGTTGCAGTGAAATTTCGTTCAAACTGTAGCCTTTTACTCGAGACGTCTGCTCTTCCCAATCAACAATGGGCCTCTTCGATTATCCACCTCTGGCTGCCCGCGGGCTGGCAGAGTTCAGAGCCAGGTTCTTGTTTTTCTTTGGTTGCTGTGCGCACTTCCGGTGGCTTACTAGAAAGCATTCATTTTTCTCTGGCTGGGCGATTTCGTACAGCCTGCGGGCAGCCAGACTCGCCGAGACGATTTTGAGCTGGCATCGCCCGGGCCGCTAGCAGATGACAGAGAGGTAGTACGGAAGTTAGGAGCGCGCGAGTGCTCATATAGTCCCCATATAGTGCTCTTCAGGCATCGCCGTTGCTGACTCCAGCTCAGATAATCCTCCTTTCACTTTGTCATTCACTAAGCGTATTAGGAACGAATCCTTCTCGTGTTTCTAAATGGATGGGATGGATTGTCTACAGCTGTTTGCGTTTGCCAAGTGTGGTCATACCTGAGCTGGAAGGCACAGGAGTCGTATCAGCTAATAAATTTGCACTTATAGAATAGATTGCATGATGTCGTTTTAAGCTTTGGCATTTGCGGTGAGCTTTGTGATATCAGATTTTAAATTGAATTTGATCTCTATCTCCTGAAAAGCAGTACCTACTGTTACGCTGCGGCGGGGGCAGGGATATTGGTTGGTGCTATCTTCACTAGGTGCAAGTCGCATATTTAGTTCGTTTTTTTTTTTCTAAATGGCCGCATTTAATGCTTTCGCATTAAAATCTGCGCATGGTTGTCTTTGAGCGCAACGGCACGCCGCAGCTCGAGTGATCGCAGTCGTGTAGTTCGAGCGAATTGAACGCTCAAGGTCACGGCGGGTAGAATATGAAAGCTCTTCCTTGAGGCCGGACCAACTGCGGCGTATGCCTGCTAAAAAAAAATGAATCTATTTTTGTAGTTTCGTGAAGTAGGTTTGGTTTGGCTAATGGGTTTTAACTCTGAGGGACGAGGTATAGTGTAAGGCTCCGGATAATTTCAGTCTTTCTTGCACTGACATCGCACAGTACACGGGCCTCTAGCATTCCGCCACGTTAAAAATGCGGCCGCCGAGGCTGGGATCGAACGCGCATCTTTCGCGCCAGCAGCCCAGCACCATAACCACTTAAGCTCCGCAGCGTCTTCAGTGAAGTATGCGTCGATCAGTGAAGTCGGAGTCGAAGTATGTGTAGGTCTGTCCGACTTGTTCTGCCAGAGGGCTAATAAAGGCTGAAATTGGGCTCCTCATTGTCATCACAGACAGCAAGCTTATAGTACCTACCGCAGTTCGTGAAAAATTAGGGCTACTTTTAAAACAAATCACCAAATACCGAATCTCGGCCGTATTAATGCTCCTTAAAAGAGCAATGTTGGCTTCATTCGCTGAAAAATCTCACCTCAGCTGGAAAAGTGAACTGCGACACACACAAAGTGCAAATGTCCGGACGCTGATCACGAGGGTTGCTACATGGCTTAACGGGTCGACTAACCACATTGCTCGTTTTGTCGTCATTTTGTTTGCACAGACAGCTGCAACCAAACTTTGGCACCGTGCATGCTTCGCTGACTGCCGCAGGCCGAGCTTACCGCTCAAAACTGGTCTTTCCTTTAGGCTGGTAAGAAATGAGCAAGGAAGGAAGCGCCTCTGCTCGAATATCAGCACACGACTTAGGAGCGGCCCAGCTCCTTATCGCTCGTTGTTCCTGAGGAAGAAACAAGGAAAAAAGAAAATAATGGGGGGGGGGGGGGGGGGGGGGGGTATACATCTTGTTTGGCTGCTGACTTACCAGTCCTCAGAGCGCTGCGCTGCCAAGAGTTGTCATTATATAAGAGAGCGCGGCAAACTTTCTGGCAGCCTAAAGCGTGTGCATGCGCCCAAGCGACGTGCACAACACGCAGAAATTATTGGCCTTGCAGTTCCCCGTACAACTTACAGCACACCCCCCTCACTGTCACCGCTGCTCGTAGGCTCTAATCGTGTCTCCAGCCTTTTTGCAACTACCCCCCCCCCCCCCTGCCGTCTTTGAGACAACACGCGCGCACGCAGGAGGCACACGTCTCCCCGAGCCTCGTCACCGGCACCCCCCTTCCAGCTGTCAATCAAAGCGGACTATATCCCGCAGCCTGGGGAAAATTGGCGGGCGTTGGCTGCATCGCCGGAAGGCGGGACATGCACGCGTTCAGCAGCGGCAGCGATACTCGTCTCCAGCGGGTGTTTTGTACGCTGGCGTAGCAAGTACTGCCGAGCACGTGGAGCTTCCCCTTCATTTCATGCCAGTCTGCTCAACGCCCCCCTTGGGCTACGTGCGCGGGTGGTTATTACCAAATGCTATGCGGTGGCTGTCTTGCGTACATCCTCGGCCGCGGGACCCATTCTTTGCGCAACGAAATGGGAAAATCAGGGGGACAACCACGCAAAATTGGGCTTTCTTTTGCCCGTGGAAGGGAATGGTGTCATTTCATGGTTGACTGGGACAATGTTCACATGCATTTTGCTGCAGCACTAGCAAGCACACACTTACCACACGGGTTGAAAGGATATTGTTGCGGTACTCTGTTCCTACGCCAGCAGGCTCTATGCTGTTGCGCTGTTGTTGTGTTGTGCTGTGTTGTGTTGCGCTTTATGGCGCATAGGCAGCTAAGGCCATCTTGCGCCAGGCTACGGTATAGGAAAAGCTTTCTCCAAAATTTTTAAGGACTGTGAAAAATTATCGGTGGTGTACATGGCATAAAAAGATTGTACTTCCTAGTCATAACCGAGGAAAAGAAATTTAGAGGAGGTGGCTAGTGTTAAACGCCTTAAAGAAGATCAGGTAGCCTCAGCGGCTATCGTTGGCTAGGCAAGGATGTCGAGGCTCGCAACCAATGAAATAAAACCCTCAGCCTTCTTCTCAGGTATGAGAAAGTGGCTGAGGTGTTTCGTATAATAAAGCTAACCAGGTAATCAAAATTTGGTTCTTGAGTGCGCCTGCTTCTTTTAACAGCCTATAAACACAAGGTATGTTTGCAATGGCAATATCATCTAAGAACAGTGTTGGGCGAAAAAGAATGCATTCATTATAAAATTCAGATAAGTAATTTTTTCTTAGTTTTCCCATTTTCGCTAAAGAGAATGAAATGTGGTTAACCGTAAGTTCATGTCCGCATTCTTCGCAAGCTGGTTTGTCTTGTTTGGTTACCAGGAAGTTGTGCGTACGGTGTGTGTGACCTATTTGGAGACGGCAGACAATCACATCCTTGAAACGTTCGTGGTGCATATATGACTTCCATTCACTTCTAACCAGCATCACCAAGTTTAGTTCATTATTCACTTCGTTGTTCCAAGCCGACTGCCATTTTTTTCTTAGTTTTCGTTGTACTAACCTGATGCAATCCTTAAAGGGTATATTAACTTTTTTTTTGTCTGTTATACAATGGAGCATGGCTATTGGAGTACACACACCGAAGAGCGATAAGATGATGAATCACTTAAGACCTTTTATTTCGGTACATGCATCAGTTTGTTTCTACTGAGCGCTCATAACCTGGTAAGAAAATAAAAAAACAGTTACGAACGGATACAAAATGAGCTTTGTTATAGTCATTGATGGTCTTGGAGCGTTCTGGCTATGGTGCATGCGATAAATCAAACGTGAAATGCAAGATACCGAGATCGCTCAGGCCGGGCATATGTATTACGTGTGGCATGGTATCTTCAGATGATGTTAGCACAAGATGCAGACAGGCGGAGAGGCTATATATTAAAGGCCCCGCCTTCTAAAGAACGGGTACGCAAGCCATGGTCTCGCCCGACGAGTGACAAATCCAGTCTTCTAAGAACACCGGCTTATTCTGGATATACAAAAAGCATTTTGCAAGGGCACAACATTGGACGACAACGTTACAGTTTCAATATAAACATATTTTAAACTCTTCGTGTCTAAGAAACAACTGACAATATAAATATTCTCACAAGCTTGCAATTTAAAATTTAAAGAAGGAATATGCTCTCTTCATGCATGTTTCAAAAATGTAAACAAAGAAACTGGAGTCAAAGAGCAGAAGTTGTAATTGCAAACTGGCAACACAGGAAATTGAGGACAGATATTATGGGAGGGACTAATTTGAGCTCATGGACAGTGGCAGCTAGAAGAAAGCCGGCGTATTTTACTGTGATGAACTTCACTGTCCTTCACATTATACAAAGGTTACCGCACAATCCAGAATGTGTTTCTTCGCACAGTAGACCTCTGAATGAAGTCATCCTCTGTACACCTCCTTAGTAGTGCTACGGGTGGAACCTAGGTGGTGGTTGATAGTGCAAATCGGCTTTTTCTTATTAACCATCATAGGACAAATTTTTGATAGCCATATCTGATGGAGCTCAATCCGTGGCAAACAACGTGAGTCGAACTTCTAAGCGCGGGCCTCAGCAAAAAAAGGTGGTCGGCTACCGAAAGCGGCACGGATTAATGATAGTACAGTCCGACAAAGAGGGTGGTTTTGTAGTGCTTCCCAAAGGAAAGTATGAAAAGAAAGCTATTCAAGCCATAGAGAAAAAATTCAAGAAAACTAACTTTAAGAAGAGACTTCGGAAGGGTACAGCGATCAAGTTGTTGCAGGATCTTTACCTGGAGTCACTTGTGAGTAGTGTCAGGAAGTCGGATATGTGCACCCTGGAAGCATTCTTCTCATGCCTTATTTCCCGTTCAGAGCTATAGTGTCAGAAGAGGGTAGCTGGCAGTCAGCTATAGGAAAGTACCTCCAGAAGCAGCTGACGACATTGACGATTGAAGATCCCTTTCTTGTTAGAAGCTCTCACAAGATAGCAGAAGAATTGAAGCAAGGGCTCAGCATGACTTCAACAGCCACCTTCGGGTTCTCCATTGACACAGAAGATCTGTACTGCTCCATACCCCACAATGAACTGATTAAGGCGCTTAAATCGGTAATTGAGGACTCGGGAGAAGTGCGGTTTCAAAACAGGGCGGGCGTGAACAGTAATCGTTGTTTAGCCCTTTTAGAGTTTTATCTACAATTAACTGCCATTAATTTTAACAACCGGTTTTACACACAAAAAGCAGGAATTTGCATTGGGTCGTGTGTGGCTCTTGTTCTTTCTGGCATTTTTCTTTCCTGCATTGACAAAAGCTTGCTCAGCTTGCACCCTAATCTTCGCATATTTAGATATGTTGCAGATAATTTGGTGATAATGGACAAGCGCATGTTTTATCTATTAACGCGAAGCTGTTGCTGATGTTCTCGCATCGTTCAAAACAGTAGCAAAAGGCTTAAAGTTTGACTTTGAACTCCCTAGTGGAAATTGTATACAGTTTCTTGACCTAAAAATTCAATTCTTGGATGGGCATATATGCTGGATGTACAATCCTATGTCACAAAAGGCACTCCTCCCTTACAGTAGTGCTCTTTCGAAGATAATCAAAAGAGCAATAGCCATGAATTGCCTCAATTCCGCTTTGGAAAAGTCATGTCCGCATAAAATATTTCAAAGTGTTCAATTTCAAACTGACCGATTGCGCATGTCCGGCTTCCCTCCAGATTCAATGTCAGCTGTTGCAGAGACGCTGCTACAAAAAAAAGCGCATCAAAGAGACAGATAAACAAGATGAGAGGATGGCAACTCAATTAATTCTGTATCGTCAAAGAGTTTCCCATAATACTAAGAAAGCTGCAAGCAGATACGATGTAAACGTGCTCTTCTCCGCCCCAAGCAAGCTATCAAAAATGTGTCCTATGATGGTTAATAAGAAAAAGCCAATTTGCACTACCGACAACCAACTAGGTTTCACCCGTTGCACTACTAAGGCTGTGTACAACATTCCGCTCACCTGCAACAGAGTGTACATTGGTCAGACTGGACGCTGTTTTAATGGGAGACCTAGGGAGCATTGCACTCTAGTGAAAGAAGGGAAGAGCGGTCATCTTGCTATCCACTGCCGGGACTCTAAGTGCAAACCCATTTTTCGGAAAACTAAGTTTCTTGTGCGTGAAAAGGATCGGATGGAAAGAGATCATTGAGGCATATCCCATCAGAAAAGCAGCTGGTCAGTGTGTCAGCACCGCTTCCTTGTCTCTTTTTGATAATGAACTAACGTTTTTGGACCTTTGCGGTTGATTGCCACGAGGCGGTAGTAGCGCTGCACTTAAGCTTTGGTCTTCTCAATAAAAATCAGTTTGAAGTGCAGCATACGTCCTGTCGTACTTGTATTTCTCGTCCCCGTTTTTTCGTGCTGCTACTTTTTTTCAAGATGGATCAATACCAACTGGCCCACTTTCTGTGCTTTTGCGTCATTGGTCAGGTGCGGCGGAAACGTCTGGAACCTTCTGGAGGCTTCTCCGCTGGTGAGTCACGGCCGCCTCCTAGCGATGAGGAGAGGATGAAGACAAGTGCGCGCAAGGCTGCACACTCTCGACTCGTTGAGAGGGGAGGCTTCTCCACGATTCTCGGCGCGCGCACCGCGCAGCGCTGGTTTCACAAAACTGTGCGCAGATTTGCGTGAGACGAGCCTCCCAGCGCGTTTGAGTATTATCCAATGCTGCCTACGAAAGGGCACCAAAATTTGCCTTCGGAAGCCAAAAGCTTCACCACGAGGGTCGGAAGCGAGCTTCGCGTATGCCGTGAAACCGAATGGTGAGTTCTGCGCATGCGCAAAACCGAGTGACGTCACGTGCAGCGCAGGTGGCCGCAGCCGCCGCCGCGTCACTACTTAAAAAGGAACTGCGTAGAGACTGGGAGTCGAACCAGGGCTTTTGGCATTAGAAGCGGAGACGCTACCACTCCGTCGCGAATGCTCAAGGTTTGAGCATGAATAAAGGCGCATCTAGTGGGTTTCATAAATAAAATAAAAATGGAAAAATGAAAATAAGTAAAAAAATTAAAAAACCATAAAAAAGAAGTAAGAAATTCAATGAAAAAATCTAATGTGAAGAAAAAACCAATGAAACTAAGAGAAAAAAGGAAAACAAGAACAAAAGGAAAAAAATAAAGTATGAAAAATTTAAAGAGAAAACAAAAAACAATAAATAGTAAGCAAAATTAAACAAAAAAAGAAAGCAAAAAAAATTAAACAAAAACAAAAGTAAAGAATGAAATGAGAGAAATAATAGGAGGTATTCACATGACGTCATCCGCAAGGGGCGCTAGCGGCCGGCGCGGCATTCGCCATGTTGGTGGTCGCGCGCGCGGCCGCCGCAGCCAGCCGCAGCGTTTGAATAACTGGTGATGGGTGAAATGTGAGTGTATATCGCGTCTCGCCGCAGATAATTTCTGTCCGACCGGTGCCGCCGCGTGACTGAGTGAATATTCCGTGAACTGTGCGAAGCAGAAAACAGCGGGCACGCTCAGAAGGTTCTACTTTGTGAAAAGGTCGGCCCCCCGTAGGAATGCGGAGGCACCGGCATGGTGTGCGACGTATACAAGACTGCTGCCGCGCGTTGAATTCACCGGTATCGAGGCCCACCTTGTGCACGGCTTAAGTTTGCAGGCAGGCCAAGGAATTAAAGGATATAAACCTATGAGAGGGTGCAATTACTTGACAAGCGGGTGAGTCCAAGAGCCGTGCTGTGGGTGCCGACGTCCGCGGTGCCGACGGCCGAAGTGCCGTTTTTGAAGAGGTGAGTAATTCGAAGGGTCTGTTCACTTAGCTGTAGCTTAACTTGTCATCTCTTTCTGCTGAAAGTGACGTGTTACAACTGAATCTAGCGGAATGGCTGCACACTGCGTTGCTGCGAAAACGGTCTTGTGCATACGGAGCAGCGCTACGTAGCTACAATCAAAACTGCAAAACATTCTCGCTGTGTCTGCCGTTCGTGCTGCGAGCGCATGGCAGTATTTGTTTGGCCGTTCTGTCGGGTAAATAAGGCAGCTATGACGCTTTGCCTTTCTGCTGAAAGACCGTACGTCTGAGAAGCGTCAGCAGTTCGCGGACTACAGCTAGGCGCTTGAATTATCTATTTCTGCGGTGGCAGTTCTGGAATTACGGTAATCAATCGTGCTGTTTATCCACAATGTGCCCTGCATGACTAGCTGACAGTTATCAACTGATATTAAAAGCTGCAAGTCGTGTACGTTCTTGCGTGCAGCGCAGCCAGCCAGTTTTGCTGCCGAGTTGAGGCAGCTCGGTTATAACACGGCGCAGAAGAATTCTGCTGCAAGCTTCATGCACAATACGCGCTCCACAAAGATAAGTGGTCGCTGACGTATTCAACAACGTACAAATATGTTACGGATCACTAACAGTTCAGGCCGGGTACCTCACGGCGCACCGTGACACTGCGCGAGCTGGCCTGAAACGACCGCAAACATGGCGCGCCTGCCGCGACGACGCTCGCGCCGTCTGGTAGCGCGGCCTCAGTGAATACCTCCTATATATGAAAAAAAGAAATAGAAGAAACACAGTGCGCCAGGAAACGCTCCAGCCCTCCAACTTTCACCAACTGTAGGCGGCGCCGCCGTTGAATCAAGATGGCTGTTAGAACGGGCGGTGGTAGCCGCACAGGGTATTACTACCCCTTTACCTTGGCCGCCGCGGTGGCTCAGTGGCTATGGTGCTCGGCTGCTGGCCCGAAAGACGCGGGTTCGATCCCGGCCGCGGCGGCTGAATTTCTTTGGAGGAGAAATTCGAGGCCCGTGTACTGTGCGATGTCAGTGCACGTTAAAGAACCCCAGGTGGTCTCAATTTCCGGAGCCCTCCACTACGGCGTCTCTCATAGCCTTAGTCGCTTTGGGACGTTAAACCCCATAAACCAAACCAAACCAAACCGTTACCTTGGGACCAGCTGGCGCCGGACGCGCCGAACCTCCCCGCACGACGACCTCGGAGAGAATTACATGCCCTTACAGGGAAAGGGTCGGGGCGCTCGTGAGGGGGACGGGGTTGTCAGAGTGTGTGTTGTGCTGTTGACTTGCCGTGGTCGGTGATGTACAGTGCCACCTTTTCTCCTCCATGGAATAAATGGTGGTTGTTGTGTTGCAGAAAAAGAATGTGTGTGGTGGCGAGTGATTAATAACGCCGATCAGATCACTTCGTTGCTACAATGGCAACCGTAAAGAGGCCTCTGTCAGTAATCAGCCTGGGTCACTAACAAGTTTTCTTAATTGCACGATTTAGTCACGTTGTGTTCATTGAAGGGGAGCGCATAGTTTTAGCTATATGCACTTCGTATTTGTCGGTGCAAAACACAGAACCGATGACAAACTGGAGACAAACTGTAAACGTCCGCCCTGAAATCGGAACTGCACACGATATAGTGGCCACCTCCAGGACGTTTTTAGTGATGCCAAGATCGCCAGAGCTCCGTCTTCCTATGTGACGTTCCCGCCTGTCGGGGATCAGTCACAATGCAACACAATATTTGTTGCTATCTACGGGTTCTGCTGAAGCGAGGAGAATTGAACAACGCACAACGCCTCCGAGTCAACCTTATTTATTCACTCTCTGCCTGAAGGTGAAACTGGGGGTTCCGCTCACCGCTGTCTTGTATAAGGCGTCGGTGCAGTCCGGCCAACCGGTGCCTCGCTCTCGGCTGCTCTGGCGGGCTGTTACTCAGCCTGGTGACGGTCCCACGTTTCGGCGAATTGGCCCGGCGACCGCTAACGGGGGCTTCCATCTTGACACTGTCAGATCTCCCAGGCGTCTCGGCTGGCGGTTCTATGGCGGGTCGAGGCCTCAGGCTTCTTGGGAATCTCGGCTGGCGGTCAGTTTGCTACGGACCCCTGAGGTCCGGCTTCGCCGACTATAGACCAGCGCGATTTGCCTCCGTTCACCACGCCGTCTCTGCTCGTTCTGTCTTTTGTCTCTTCTGTCTCCAACGCGTCTCTCTGAGGACTCTCTTATTTTCCTTCGGTGTCCTCCTCGCCCAACGGTTTTTCGCCGTCGCTGCTCATGCAGCCGACCAAGGTCGCCCGCCGATTTTTCCACGAAGCCGCGGCCACTACGACGCGAAGGCCGGCGGCCCCGTTGGGGATGCGTCGAAGGGGATCAGGTGTCCCTCGGAGGGCAACGGTTCCCCTAAACCGGCGTCTCGCCTCCTCTGCTGGGAGCCCTCCTGGTGCTAGCCGCCGGCCTCCCCCGCCACCTCAATCCGTTACGCGGTCTGTCGGGGCCGCCGCTAGTAAGGCTGTTGCGTTGCAAGACACTGCTGGCCTGTGTGCCCGCGAACTCCGGGAAACTGTTTGTGCCGCGAGCGTTCCAGCCAACCCTCGGCGCCGCAGGGTGCCGGCCTCGTCGCGAACGCGGGGCTCATGTTCAGCCGAAGACGCACCCCTCTCGAACTTGACATGTTTATGAGGGTCACGGCTGTCCTCTCTCCTCTTTAGCCCTCTGGCTACTTTGGACGTCTTTCTGTTGCGCCCGCCGGATTCCACACAACCGCCTTCGCTGACGGGGCAGGGCGATAATTTTGAAGCCAGACACAGTGGCTCTGGTGCTAGTCGGTGGAGAGTTCTTTTGGGCCATGCCTAGGCCTCCCGTACACAGTCCTTCACACCTACACGGCGGGAAGTCAGAAAAATACAAGCACTTCTCGGGTTTACTGTTGCATTTTGAACGTAAGAGAGCTATGAGAAGATACTGTATAACAGTAAAGTCTAAAAGGGTTCACGACCGGGTATCACTTTTGCATCTGCGCACCTGCCAGCCCTACTGAAAAATCCGGTATGAATTTTAAACCGGAACCGCATACCGGGTTATTGTACAGGATTTGCGATACCGGATTACTGGAATGTCCTGTATAAAACAGGAAAGTCCTGTATAATACAGGACTCTCCTGTTTTGTACAGGATACTCCGGTATCGCAAATCCTGTACAATAACCCGGTATGCGGTTCCGGTTTAAAATTCATACCGGAATACAGGACAGTCCTGTATTAAACAGGCTAGGCCCGTATTATACAGGAGGGCCCTGTATCACAGGACAAAGGCAGAATAAAATGCTTCAAATATATCCCACTTGGACTAAATCTGCCCAAAAACTGGGGCCATAAGTGTACATGCCAAATGCTGAAATATACAGAGCCTCAGAAACTGGTAATCTGCGATTATCAGCAACTCGCATTGCAGTCGATGTGCCATTGTGTTATTTGCTCCCACCTTTTACCAAAGTATTGGTAGCTTGGTGAGTATTATAATTCATCAAAAACTCCAAAAGATGTTTATTTTTTCCGCATGTCTTGAACCAGCTCACTAAGGTAATAATTTAACCCTTTGCGACGATCTACCGGCGCTGGGGTCTCTACAGGGTGCTGGCCAATGAAGTAGTCAAAAGCACCTGCAGAAAAGAACATATGATTGGTAGTACATAATGCCCCCAGCTTATCATTTAATTGCGCACTGACACACAACATAATGCATTGAGCACTGTGACATGCAACTTACGGCCAATGGCTTGTAGCTTTTCAGGGGTCATTGGCTTTCTGCCCACTGTGGAGGCTTCTGACTTCAGGTTCCAATGGCAAGCTTGCCCTGTAACGCCCCTTTCCAGGAGTTGTGGAGTCGTCCAAAGGCTGCGTCTTTACAGAAACGCGGATCTTTGGGTGCCACCATAACTGCTGCGCACGTTGCCGAAGGAATAAAAATTCCATTCCCGAGGTGGACCTGTATGCAATAACAAATGCATACCCCAGTAGCACAAACGGGGCTCTGAATTGCGGGCCCCCGTGGGCCCAGACAAGCCACAGACAAGCCAGGCGTCTCAAGACGCCAGGCCCTGAGCATTGGCAATGCTCAGTATCGTGAATGCACCTCCCGCCTTCCATATTTGAATCAATAATGTATTGAAAATCTGCGTCGTAACATTGTTGGTGTGTAAATAGGTTGCTCAGACGATTGCGATGCTTGCGTGGTCATTCTCCATTATTTACGGCACATACCGCAGCATCGATGCGATGCGTGATGTTTGTTCAAGGTCTTGAGCCGCTCCCCCTCAGGACGCTTATCAATGATTGCTCTCGCACGTATACACCATGTGCCTCTGTAAAGAAATAATACAAACTATAAAACTAATTTTAGTCGTGCTATCATGAAGGACAAGCAATTTCGGTATGTAACTGAAAGAAAATTTTGCGCTATTTCGTCCCTCTACGCTGTGCAGTCTACAAAGTTTTAGTTAAAAAGACACTGAACAGTTAGAACGTTTCTGTTGACGCCGAGCATATAACCGAGACGGAGGCAGTACTTAAAGAACAGAGTGATTTAAAATGCGTACTTACGTCCTAGCAGCACGACGTCGCCGCCATAAAATCCGCCTTCCACCGGTCAAATGTTCACCACCGGCCTCCACCGGTCAAATATTCACCACTCACGTCTTTCGGAGCGAAGTCATTCATCACTGAGACAAGGATGATAGGGTTCCACCATATTTGCACTGGACGTACGCATGAAAGGCGATGTCATCTTTGATCATGGATTGATCAAGGCAACACGAAGAGAGGCGCAAAAAATTGTATAACACAAATTCAACGCCAACGAGCGAGTGCCAGCGTGTTTTCCCAGCTACCTTCATCGCTTGACACTCAACCCAGCCGCAGGAGAGAAGTAAAAACCTGTTCCAAACAAACGCAGGAAAGGCGGGGGTGGGGGGGGGGGGGGGGGCACTTTTGCAGAAAGTCACCGCGAAGCGGCCGGGGACAGTGAACAAGCAGAATCGGAACCTCCTCGCCACTTCATGGAAGTCGCGGGGAGCGTGGTCGGGAGGGCGGTTAAAAATGTTCGGTCGTGGGTTGACAGACACAGAGGAGCCGAAGGGGAAGGAACAAAGCCCGATAGAAAAACCAGGTTTTTTTTTGTTGTGACGGACCCAGGAAAAGCAGAGAAGGCGGTGATGAGAGAAAAAAAAAAGTTTTAAAAAATTTGCGTAAAGACGGGTTACTCGTGTAAGGTTTCTACAGGTGGTTTTTGTTTTTATTTTGTTCTCTCGAGCGCTGTATCTTCTAGCTAGCACGAAGCGTCGCCCTTAAGGGAACACCGCAAGCTGCCGGCTCCGTTGAATTAACCTTTTCTTGTTCGTCGATAGAAATGTTCTGGGCGATTTGTGATTAGCATGCCTTCCTGATAAAGTGAAGGGTGCGGCCGCTCGGGATGGCACTTGGACAAGTTGCGTTATCAATGGGCAATCACTTGACGAAGAAGAAGTGCAAAGAATTCCTGCACGAAAACCAAGAATTTTCTTTCTTCATCGATGCGTCGCTACAGACTGCCGCTAGCGAACATTAAAAAAGCTGCTGCAATGAACGCGACAGTAACAAACCTTTTGGAGCCTCTGGCGCAGTCACCGGAGGCTCGCCATGTTTATCAGCCAGTCGTGAAGTTCTGCACTGTGAAATCCAGAGTAATCTGCGCAGGACTTACGAAGGCTGCTGGCGGATATATACTAGCCGTGTGCCCGCACACAGCCGCCCTGACTTTGTCAGGGTGCTGCACGGGACGCCAATATGGCGGTTGCCCTCAAATCACCAAATCATGCACAAACTGCATGTTTTGCCACTGCGAAGCTCACGCTTAGCCCTTTTCTTTTCCTAGCCCTTTCAACAAAACCGTGTATGTGTTGATTATCGCACTTATGCGCGCGCTGCCCCCCCCCCCCCCTTTCCCCTAAAAAATATCTGCTGGCGTACAACAGTCAATCTGCAGACCAAGCACCAAAACCGCGGCACATATCGCTCTGAATACAGGCTGGTATGTCCGGTTTGAGCTCCGTACCGGACCAGTCTGTCCGGTTTGAGCTCCGTACCGGACTGGTCTGTCCGGTTTGAGCTTCGAACCGGGAATGGACTGTCCGGTATGAGCTCCGTACCGGAGCGGTCTGTCCGGTTTGGGATCGATACCGGACCGGTATGAACCGGTATAGCCATCAAACCGGACGGGTCTCGCCGGTATGAGAGTGATACCGGACCGGTATGAAACCGATATGTTCCGGTAAAATCCGGTTTGCCGCGATACCGGATTTTTCAATGCCAGAGCCATGCTCGTGATTCTTCAATCACAACGCCGTCAACGCCTACACCGGATTTCCTGGAGAACGGGACCTTTAACGCTGTCGAGTTAAAATGGTGCGGCTTTAATTGCAGCTTACGTCATGACGAGGTACAATTCTGCGAGCATTACAGTTTCATTGCGAAAGTGGTTACAACGACCAGCCAGAATTATCATCCTAGTCGTTCAATTCATCATCATCATCAGCCTGACTACGCCCACTGCAGGGCAAAGGCCTCTCCCATGTCTCTCCAATTAACCCTGTCCTTCGCCAGCTGCGGCAACCGTATCCCTGCAAACTTAATCTCATCCGCCCTCCTAACTTTCTGCCCCCCCCTGCTATGTTTGCCTTCACTTGGAATCTATTCTGTTACCCTTAAAGGGCCCCTGATCACCCTCTGGTCGAAAACACTCTCTACCTCTCTTGGAGCAAGCCTCCTCTACTTCCGCTCCCTCCTCAAGATTTTTCTCTCCCGCCGCCTCATCGAGTAGGCTCCGCAAGGCAAAATCACTCTTCCCCTTCCGATGTTAGCCGGAGGCGTGGTGTCTCGTGGAGTGCGTCACAAGTCTACATCATGGCCACAGCTTGAATAGAATTCTTTTCTTGGTTTTTTCTTGCTACCCGGTCAATTTGAGGGGGAGCGGCGGGTCTCCCAAAGCCCTCTCTATTTTTTCTTTGGGTCTCCTCGCGGTGTTGCGTCGCGTTTTTTTTTCTCTGTTCTTCCTCTCACCAGTTGCTTGGGTCGTGGACGTAGTCGTCCGGCGCGAAGTGTCTTCCGGAAACCACCACATTGGTTACCGTTGTGTCAGAAAGACCAATACGTTTGAGCCAGACACGACTCAACTCATAATCTCTTGGAAATCTGTGCCGGATCGTGGTTCGACTCCAGTCGCTGCGTGCGCATCCAACGACGAAGCAGCGTCGTTGCATTTTCTCCGCACACTAAACGATCGAGAGGCGCGATCGGCTCGGCCACCTAAACTTGTTGCGAGCGCATCCTTTCATACATCTGTTTGTCATCCCCAGTTAGCGAGCCACCTCCATGTGTGTTTGTGTTCTGTGTGTTTGTGTCTTTTCTCCGCTCCTAAGCTCATGTTGTTCATTGGAGTCAAGGCGTAGGCAAGATGCACGAAGGATAAGCGGTGTGTGTGCCGAGAGGTCAAGTGGGCTAGCGAGGGAAAGGCTCTACTGCACAAGTAATTAAAACCTTGTTTTGGGGGGCTTGCATGGAAGAAAAAAAACTGAGAAGGGAGCGCCCACGCAGAACGTCTCGTGACGTGATCACGGCGGGGGGGCGGAGTCGTACTGACCCACACAGTTTTACTATTTTTTACTTTTTATAGCTAGAGTTCAAGGCTGTCACCGTAAGCTCCCTCCGCAGTTTTTTTTTTTTGTTGCTCCTTCATGCGGGTTTGTAGGCATGTTCCAAAACAGAAGGCACTGCGGAAAGCGTTGTGCAGACGACGCGACGCCAAGGCTATGCCCAACCTTCTCCCGTCAGTCAGAACGATGCAGGAATGGAATGCCTTTAGCGAAAGTAACTCCCATGACGTCAAAGGGGTTCAGAGTAGTGGGGCGGGGAGATTTTTGTTGAAGGAAAAAAAAAGAGGGCTTTGATTTGAATTTTCGCAGCTTTTCGTGGCGCGCATGGCTCTAGTATTTTGCAGAGGTTATCTTCGATGCCTCATCTATGCAGTGGGTTTGTTTTTCAAAAATGCCCGGACCCTGGTCAGTGGCCCTTTAAGGAGCAGCGGTTATCTTGCCTTCGCATTACATGCCCTGCCCAAGCCCACTTCTTCCTCTTGATCTCAACTAGGATGTCATTAACCCGCGTTCGTTCCCTCACCCCCTCCGCCCGCTTCCGATCTCTTAACGTTACACCTACCATCTTTCTTTCCATAGATCGCTCCGTTGTCCTTAACTTGAGCTCAACCCTTTTCGTTAGAAAAAAAGAAAAAAAGTCGTGCCCCTGCAAATGCGCACGACCGTCGAAGCTGTGAGCGGCTTGCAAAGGGGCGCGGTCCGATGGACGAAATTGCTGGTTTCCGACTTGGTTTTGCGTTTTTCGACCGCTCCCCGCCGCCTTTCTTCTTCCATTAGAGGCGCCTCGGTACACAACGCACCTACTGCATCACGCTGCGCATGTTTTGGCCACCAGAGCAGAAGCCCTTGCGCTGGTGGCGCAGGCCGGAAAAGCTGGAAGGCGAGTGTCAAAAAATGGAGGGGACACTTCAGCTCCGCCTTAAGGGTACGACGCGATGGCGTGCTGGGGCAGTTTCCATATATGCAGAAGGTCATTCTCTTCGTAATAGATCCCTGGGAGTCCTCACACTCCTCCTGGCGCAGTGGTGCATCGGTTAAGCGATGCGCCACTGCCCTGGGATGGCAGGCGATCCCAGCGGTGGGCCTTATGCAGGCCAAGGTTGCTATTCCCGAGAGACTAATAATTAATTTAACTGCCACCTGCTCTGGTGGGCAGGTTGTGACGGTTCCGCAAGGTCACGTGACGTAGCTGGCCCACCTGCCTCCTAGGTTGTTCTCTGGGCACCACCTGCCAGAGTCATGCTCGTGGTTTTTCGCTCACAACGCCGACAACGCCAACATTAGGTTTTCTGGACAACGGGGCCTTTAACGCGGTCGCGTTAAAATCTGCCTGGCCATATGATATTTTGTCGGGCACTTTCTTCAGAACCTAAATACAAAGAAGTTTCCCAGTAGTGCAGCCGTATTATTTAGGCGCTCTTCCTGGTTAGCGAGTATGTGAAGCTCTCATCGCTGAGTTTTGTTAAGTTCATTTATTTTATCTTAAAGCCACGAGGGTCTTCTAACCCCTCCCCTCTCTAATTCTCCGCGCCAGCTCATTACGAATATCCTGGTGTTGTGCCTACCTTCAGCGCGACACTAAGCAAAGAAGTCGTGGCTGCGTGACGGCAACAAAAGGAGCCTTTTTTCCCCTCAGTAATAGTTTATTTTTCTTCCTGTTCGTATAGCTCTTAAATAAATCACTGCTGGGGAAAAAAGGCTCCTTTCGTTCGCATCACGCAGCCACATCAGTAAAATTTGTCACGCGCGTTTCCGGGCACGCATGTCCTAAAGTTTACTTTTTTTTCGCATCTTGATTATAGCAATGGAGTGCATATTGCAAGCGCGCAAAACGACGCAGGACGAAGAGAGGAAAGCACAGGACAAGACGCGGAACTTCAACTAAAGTTTACTACGGGAAAACTACATTTATACAGGAACCGTAATCACACCTGATAAACAGCCGAAACCATCAAATAACACAGGCACGAGGGCGCGCGTGGCACAAGTTCGCATCTAGATAGTTTAACTCTTTCTTAGATAAAGATACTGAAGTGGAGCTGATGCAACGGTCATTTTCTTTTTTTATGCAGTAGGCTTCGAAGATTTCCCTGCTGAGCTGGGTCGTCATTTTTTTTAAGACAATTGTGTCGCGGAACCTTGGTGTGCAATTACTACAATGGCGACAATGTTTTGCCAGTTCTCCGCCTCCCGCCAATGATTCAACAGCGGCGCGATGCTCCTGAAGTCTGACATTCAGGCAACGTCCAGTTTGCCCTATGTAGCAATTCCCACATGTGATGGGTATTTTGTACACCACCCCCGTTTTGCAGGGAACGAACCTGTCTACGTGCTTAGTGCGGCACTCGTTCTTTTTTCCCCTTCCCTGCACCATATTGCACATGCCCGAAAGCTTTTTGGGCGCCGTGAAGACCACCGGGACATCACATTTTTCATGGCCACTTTTTTGAGGCGATGGGAGATCTGGTGGAAGTATGGCATTGCCACGGGTCTCCGGCGTTGCGGTTCTTCACTTGGGCTGTGCTTTGGTAGGCAACGAGCTCCCTTGGCAAGGGCTTCTATCACCGAGGTGACCATCATCTCTCGAGGAAAACCAGCACTACTCAGACGTTATAACTGAAATCGCACGCTGTCCTGCATTTCATGTGGGCAAGACTTATCAAGAGCAGCGCGCAGGCAGTTTTTTGCTATTCCCCTTTTAATAAGCTTTGAATGAGCTGACTGGTGGTTTAAAATACCTTTTTTTGAGCGAGGCTGGTACCTCCAACACACCTGGGTTCCACTAGCACTGGTGACAATACATATGTCCAAAAACTGCAAGCATCCCTGCGATGGCAACTCATGGGTGAATTTCAGTCCAAAGGCACACTCACTGAAGATTTTAAGGAATCCGTTCACTACTGTAATAGCCCCTTCTGGAGATACCCCTTTTAACAAAATGGCATAATCGTCAACATATCTAAAAATCTTAGCCGAGTGGGCTGTGTCGAGGCTAGCATATATATGTATTGTCACCAGTGCTAGTGGAACCCAGGTGTGTTGGAGGTACCAGCCTCGCTCAAAAAAAGGTATTTTAAACCACCAGTCAGCTCATTCAAAGCTTATTAAAACGGGAACAGAAAAAAACTGCCTGCGCGCTGCTCTTGATAAGTCTTGCCCACATGAAATGCAGGATAGCGTGCGATTTCAGTTACAACGTCTGAGTAGTGCTGGTTTTCCTCGAGAGATGGTCACCTCGGTGATAGAAGCCCTTGCCAAGGAAGCTCGTTGCCTACCAAAGCACAGCCCAAGTGAAGAACCGCAACGCCGGAGACCCGTGGCAATGCCATACTTCCACCAGATCTCCCATCGCCTCAAAAAAGTGGCCATGAAAAATGTGATGTCCCGGTGGTCTTCACGGCGCCCAAAAAGCTTTCGGGCATGTGCAATATGGTGCAGGGAAGGGGAAAAAAGAACGAGTGCCGCACTAAGCACGTAGACAGGTTCGTTCCCTGCAAAACGGGGGTGGTGTACAAAATACCCCTCACATGTGGGAATTGCTACATAGGGCAAACTGGACGTTGCCTGAATGTCAGACTTCAGGAGCATCGCGCCGCTGTTGAATCATTGGCGGGAGGCGGAGAACTGGCAAAATATTGTCGCCATTGTAGTAATTGCACACCAAGGTTCCGCGACACAATTGTCTTAAAAAAATTGACGACCCAGCTTAGCAGGGAAATCTTCGAAGCCTACTGCATAAAAAAAGAAAATGACCGTTGCATCAGCTCCACTTCAGTATCTTTATCTAAGAAAGAGTTAAACTATCTAGATGCGAACTTGTGCCACGCGCGCCCTCGTGCCTGTGTTATTTGATGGTTTCGGCTGTTTATCAGGTGTGATTACGGTTCCTGTATAAATGTGGTTTTCCCGTAGTAAACTTTAGTTGAAGTTCCGCGTCTTGTCCTGTGCTTTCCTCTCTTCGTCCTGCGTCGTTTTGCGCGGTTGCAATATGCACTCCATTGTCAACCACCAACTAGCCCGCCTTCACTTGTTACTTGATTATAGCAGCGGAGATGAGAGCTTGTCTGTTGTGTTCACTCGTCCATGTCTTTCGGCGTGCTTTACGCCGAACTTGGTTTTCCAACTAGCCCAGACCCATGCCTTAGTGGAACATTTATTGCCTTTCCCGACGACTACCGAGTGAGGCCCGGCAAGCCAGTGTGTCTTGGCTTTTACAGGAAGGCGGCCTGTGCTGCGCCGACTCTCCTTTGTTAGTTTAACCGGCGGGGACGATGGGGCTGAAACGAAGCTGTTATCAAAGGCTGATTTTGTCAGTCTTCTTTGAGATGAATTTGTCGCTTTTAATGTGTATTTTTGTTGATGATTAAAAAAAAAGTTTTAGGGAAATTTGTCCTTGAATATGGCAGCTACGAATCTGCAAGACGCCGACGCATCGTATCATCGATCTACGCCCAGTCATCACCACCCAGAGCGAAATTACTCAACCGTCTGCACGATTTTGTTGCAGAACAAGCCGCTAAGAGAAGCTGTTGAGAAAATATGACAATTTAGTTTCACACGTGTTCTCAGCTGTCCACCCCAAAGCAGTGTTGCGACGGACCATTTCGAAGAGAAATTAGCCATACTGTGTAGAATTCTCCGTATACCGTGCAGTAATAAGAGAAATGGATCCCGAAAATGTTGGAAAATCTAGTGTTTATTACGCAAAAATAGTCATATTTGGCAAGTCATCCTCGGCGCTGCTGGCATCCCCGAGAAACTTGGAGCGTTGTGGACAGTCCTTACGATCGAAAAACAAATGCAGCATAATGCTGCGGAATTTGGCGACCTCGATACTCAAAATTAAGACTGCGATGGAAGACCAGAAATTACAGGATCGCACTGCAGTGTGCTTAAGTGCGGTATTGCGAAAGCCTTTCGCTTTCCTCTCTTTCTCCCGCACTTTTTCATTCTAATTTGTTTGCTTATTTTATTTTATTTTTTTTATTTTCATTTATATTCTTTTGTATTTTCTTTTACCGCCATCATCATCACTATCACTGTCTATCTCTAGCACTGTCACTATCCGCTGCTGTCATTATCATTACCATCATTATCACTGTCTCTAGCTCTAAATGTCACTATCAGTAGCTATCATTATTTATTTATTTATTTATTTTACCCTCAGGGCCTTGCAGGCATTACAGAGGGGAGTGGGCATAAAATATAGAACAAAACAATCGAGAAAAGGGAAACGGGTACATCAAAGATTAGTCCTGTGTATACAATGTTAGCTAGACAAAATACATTAGTGCAGAACAAAATCGTCAGAGTTTACACAACACCAGCCAAAGCTTTGCGAAAATTATTTACGTCAGTAATAGATACAATTTCACCTATCAATGCCTATCTATCACTATATTTAGTAACTATTTATTAACTATCACTACTATCATTACATATTTATTTATTTATTTATTTATACAGAATACCCCTAAAGGCCCTCGAGAGGGTATTACATAGGGGGGGGCACAGGCAATTGAACAGAATAAAAAAAAACCACAAATATAAAACAAACAACAAAAGCACAAATAAGACACACTGTATGAAATAAGTAAGCAAAAGAATCAATCAAAGGCACAAATAAGACACTTTGCATGACATAAGTAAGCAAAAGAATCAAAAGAATGGCAGCGCGGCAAAGAACGAAGATTACTGCATTATTAAAATTATACAAACAGAACACTAATACAATGAATCTTTTTAGTAACAAACCCTGCAAAAAAGGAAGCCATGAACAAAGAAAATAACAATGTATGCGAAGAGTTAAGCAGTAGTTATTGAAGATAGTTTAAAATATTTATCAGGATCAGTGGTGGTTGCGATATGTGAAGGCAGAGTGTTCCAGTCAGATATTGTGCGTGGTAAGAATGAATGCGCATAGATAAATGTCCTGCACGTGAAGCGTCTAACTTTAAAGGGATGATCGCGGCGGTCAAAAATCGAAGTAGGCAAAGAAAAAAAGTCGTTATGAAGTGATGGATGATGATAAAGTTTATGAAAAAGTGACAGTCGTGCAATTTTACGGCGGAGACATAAATCCTGGAGACCTGCGCGTTTCTTTAAGGCTGTGACGCTGGTGTTACGTGAATAATCGGAGTAAATAAAACGAACGGCGCGGTTCTGCAATGATTCAATGTTATTTATTAGGTAAGATTGGTAAGGGTCCCAAATAGCCGAGGCATATTCAATTTTAGGTCGAATTAGAGTGGTATAGGCATGAGCACGGAGGTGAGGAGGAGCATGCTTTAGGTTATGTTTTAAAAGACCTAATGACCGATTAGCAGATGCAAGCATAAGGTTAATATGGTGGTTCCATGCTAAGTCTGAATGAAGGTGAAGTCCTAAGTACTTATACGTGGTGACTAGCTCGAGTGAGCTATTATTTAAGGAGTATGCTGTTTGAATTCGAGACATTCGGTTAGTAAAAGACATCAATTTAGTTTTTGAATGATTAAGTTGCATAAGCCAGGTTGAGCACCATGCTGTTACTGAATCCAGGTCAGATTGAAGGGATTGGCAATCGGTGTTAGAATAAATTTTGCGATAAATTACACAATCATCAGCAAAAAGTCTGATATGGGAAGAAATGGAATCCGGTAAATCGTTGATAAATATTAGGAAAAGTAAGGGGCCAAGCACACTTCCTTGTGGGACGCCAGAGTGTACTTTGCTGAAAGACGAATTGTGGTTATTGACAGTTGTAAATTGAGACCTGGAAAACAGAAAATCTTTAACCCATGCAATGACAAGAGGGTGAATATTAAGCAGTGCTAGTTTCATTAATAACCGGTTGTGAGGTACTCTGTCGAAAGCTTTAGAAAAATCAAGAAATATGGAGTCTACTTGAATGCCAGCATCAATCGATGAATGTATGTCTTGAATGAATCCGGCAAGTTGCGTTTCGCAAGAGTAGCCTTTACGGAACCCATGTTGATATTTAAAGATAATGTTATGTTCTTCAAGATAGTTAATTACCTGCGAGTGAATTACGTGTTCAAGAAGTTTGCAAACAGTGCTAGTTAATGAAATGGGTCGGTAATTTAGTGGTGAGGAACGATCGCCAGACTTGAAAATTGGCACAACTTTAGCTAGGCGCCAGTCCAGCGGAATCACGCCTGATGATAGAGATTGTGAAAAAATAGCGGACAAGATGCGATGAATACCATCAGATGAATTTTTGAGTATTTTGTTATTAAAGCCAAGGTGATCTGATGCTGATGTTGTTTTAAGCTTCTCTAGTAAGGATAAGATACCGGTCTCACTGATAAATATTTCGGACATTGATGTATTAGAAGTGCTGACAGAAACAGGAGGTAGAGGGAGATCTTCACGGGTAAAAACGGATGTGAATGCGTTATTGAAAAGTTCGGCGCATTCGGCCACTGGAACACTGCTGCCTTCCGCGTTAGTAAGAGTAATGTCAGGATGATTAGCGGGGTTTATTATCTGCCAGAACTTCCGTGGATTGTTTGTTAGCATTGCCGGTAGATCATGTGTGAAGAAGTGCCTACGTGCAGATATCAACTCAGACTGATATTCCTTATCACATAATTTGTACCGTTGCCAAGATTCGGAGTGTCTGTTCTTGTCGGCTTGTCTGTAAAGACGCTTTTTCTTGTTATTAAGGCGACGTAGATGCCTATTAAACCAAGGTGCTGTGTTAGTGCAGGGGATACTGATGACGGGTATGAATCTGTCAATGAGAGTAGCAAGTTTCACGCTGAACAGGTTCCAGTTTGTTTCCACGGAGCGTGACGAAAAATCGTGAAGAAAATGATCAGCAAAGACTGACAACTGAGCGTTTATTTCGCCGAAGTTTGCTCGGTTGTAGCACCTTATTTGTTTAGTACGAGTTACCTTTTTATGGGGCACAAAATTCAGGTTACCCGTGATTATGGAATGGTCGGAAAGGCCTTCTAAGAGCGCAATGTTGGAGCAAAGGTAAGGATCACTTGTCAAGATAAGATCGAGAATATTGGCTGTAGTGGCGGAACGACGCGTAGGTTCAGAAATAAGTTGTTGCAAAGAGAAATCGAGACAGGACTGGAGGAAAGCCTGAGCTTCGGGATCATTGGCAGGAGCTGTTAAAGACGACCAGTTAATAGCCGGAAAGTTAAAGTCACCAAGTAAAAGTAAGCTTGAATTCGGAAAACGACAAGTAAGATCGCTTAGTAAATTAGAAAACTGACTTGCGAATGAAGAATTCATGTCCGGAGGGCGGTAAATGACGCCAATGATGGCGACCGTGGGACCACAACTCAACCGAACCCATACCGATTCTATGTACGACGTGACCTCGATAGGCACAGCAGTGAGCACTTTACTGACAGCCAGAAGGACACCGCCACCTCTACGGCCCGTGCGGTCACAACGAAATATGTTGAATTCGGAGTCACAGGCGAAAATGACATCATCAGGAACCATGTCATTTAACCAAGTCTCGGTAAGCGCGATGACCGAGGAGCAGCATGAATCAATTAAAGAAGAAAGAGCTACGTTTTTAGAAAGAACACTCCTTATGTTAGTGTACAGAAAACTGACATCGTAATTGGAGCAACGCTGCGCGTTTGGCCGCCCGGGTGGTTTGCCAGCCACTTTACGAGAACTGGAAGGGATGCGTCAGGCAAGGGACACGCGCACTGCGCTACTGGTTTGATCATCCCAGAAATACGAGACACCATTGATAAGCAGTTTATCAAAAGACAAACGGACCTTGTCACCTTCTTTTTTTACTGATTTGGCATACTTCCACAGTTGGCTGCGTTTCTCACGAACCGTTTTCGAGTAATCTCGCGAAATGCTGAAATCGGTATTTTTGAGTTTATAGCCCTTACTCATAAGTGTTTCGACTTCTTTTTCGTTGAACAGCTTTGCAATAATGGGTCTCTTTTTTTCCTGAGAAAAACGGCCTATGCGGTGAGCACGGGCTAAGGAAGACAACGTGATACCAAGTTTGCTAGAACAGAATTCGTTCACAAGACGCTCAGAGTCTTCCCAAGTTTCAGACTCATCAGTGTCCTGAACACCATAAAAAAGAATGTTAGACCGGCGGGAACGATTTTCCAGGTCGTCAAGTTTTACTTGAATGTTGGATACATCGTGTGTACAACTCGTGGCAGATACTGTGGTAGGCACTGACTGTTTTTTAAGTTCCAGTTCCTGCACACGGGTAGCTAAAGACAGTAAGTCGCTTTGAAGAACTGGAATAGACTCGATTTTAAGTTCAAGTTCATGCACACGATCGTTTAAAGTCTTCATTTCATTTTGCAAGCCAATATGAATTGTAAGAATCTTGTTAACACTTTCGAGGATATTCGTGTGGTTCATCTCAAGCCTTTGAACAGTTTCATATACCAGTTCAAGCTTTTCTTCTTGGCCCTTCGTCATAGGGCCTGGGTTTGTTTCAACGTCCCCACCCAGGACCAAAATGCGCCAAATGTACACTGCCGCCGAGCGGAAACGTTTCAGAATATGGGGTGGCCACGACACTGCTACAAGACAGACATCATCATCACGGTAACAAGAACACTCGTAATAACCAACCTGGAACAGCAGGAACGGTGAGTGGCGAGGCATTTCGTGAGCAGTGCCGTGGCCCAAGGGGGCGGTGAAATCCGAGTGCTTTATGTAGGTGTCCTCGTCAGCTGATAATGTAGCATGTTGCCAGGCCCGACCGTGGAAAGTGTCCAAAATCGGCAGGGGTGCGCACAGATGATCGGATGAGCAGCCGCAGTCGTCCAGAAACCAGCTAGCGCCGCAAGATTGCGGAACCGGTCGGCAAGTCGGTGAAACAGGCAGGTGATAGCCGGTGAGCACCAGCACCTGGAACAGCAGGAACGGTGAGTGGCGAGGCATTTCGTGAGCAGTGCCGTGGCCCAAGGGGGCGGTGAAATCCGAGTGCTTTATGTAGGTGTCCTCGTCAGCTGATAATGTAGCATGTTGCCAGGCCCGACCGTGGAAAGTGTCCAAAATCGGCAGGGGTGCGCACAGATGATCGGATGAGCAGCCGCAGTCGTCCAGAAACCAGCTAGCGCCGCAAGATTGCGGAACCGGTCGGCAAGTCGGTGAAACAGGCAGGTGATAGCCGGTGAGCACCAGCACCTGGAACAGCAGGAACGGTGAGTGGCGAGGCATTTCGTGAGCAGTGCCGTGGCCACTGCTCACGAAATGTTGGTTATCAAGTGTTGCTTAATCAACTTTTACATTTAGTTTTAATTACCACACAACTTATGAATGACAGTTCATGCGGACACTTTAGCGGACAGCCGCTGTCTACACCGTCCGTCCACGCCACACTTGCGGACAACTTCCGTCCACGACATTCAACGAACCAAGAAAGGCGTTCGCCTCAATAACCACTGTCATTTTTCATGGCAGACAGTGACCGGGGAGCGCCTTTCGCCGTGTTGGTAGTTCAGGCTAAAGCCCCTCCACGACGTTTTCCCGGGGGGGGGGGGGGGGGGGGGGGGGGGGGCTTTAGTTCAGACGACCAGCAACCGGGACGCGGCAGGGGAGCGGGGATAGGCTGCACTCGGTGTGACGTAACGCATAGCAACGCTCGTGTCGGGAGGTGCGCGCGCGGTCGAAGGCTGCGGGAGACGAGGCACGCGCGCGCTTTTTTTGTTTGTTTGTTTTGAAAGAGCGGCGCAGATGCCCGGGATGGGAGCTGGCGGAGCCCGTCTATTCTTTCTCTTTTGCTTTGTTTCCTTTTGTTAAGGCGCGCCGCCGCACCCGCGTTGAGGGGGTTCGTAAAGCCCCTTGATATTCAAGGGGCTTTTTTCAAGGGACTTTATTGGGGACGGTGATTCGCGCGCCCTCTTCGCGGCTCGCGCCCCTCCGGAACTTCAAAGCGTGCCTTGATGCTATCGCTACAGACTGCAATGCGCAAGAGAGGGGTTGCGAGGTGGTCGCGTCTCAGCAACTGGCTTTTGTGCGTATATAAAATTTCGCAGCGCAGTTTTAAAAAAGCAGCTATAGCACGCGCGCGCAATGGCTCTTAGCACTGCGTGGGTGCGGAGCGATTACATAAGCTTTAATTAAAAAAAGTAAAGCGGTGGCTGGGAGAGGCAACACCTGCGCGCTTCCGTTCTTGCGCAGGCGTGGGGCCGGCACACAGCAAATGCATTCTAAACTTCTGTTGAAAGACCCCAATCTTCCGTATGTTTCCGCATAATCAGCAGCCACTGCAGCCGTGCCCGGGGCCGGATGGATGACAGGACGGCTACTCCAGCGGTATCAGCATTATGTTTATTGATGTGGATTTAATTGACACGCTATGCGCAGGGGCAAATGTAAAAAGGTGCATACTACAAGACACACAATATGCGGAAGAAGCTAAAACACAGCAAACTTGTAACGAACAGAACATTCGTTATTTGTCACCTTTGCGATGGGGAGCTGGGACCAAAGGCGCAAGACGCGTGCTAAAGGCTCCATCTTCCCACCGTACTTAGTCACAGCAGCGGTTACATTTCTCTCAGAAGCATACATATAGAAAGGCTCTTACGTCGCCAACACTCTTCGAACAAAACTGCAATAAGAGAAGCGATTGCGATTTTTCGCCAATTGTAATGAATAGGGCACATGATTCGATAAATTCGCGTTTACACAGAAGCAGTCTTTATACACGTAATCCTATGAAGACGCATTTACACACATATACAGAAGAAACAGCTAATTAGTGCGCTTGTCCATGCGATTTAAATCAGTCTCTTCTCATTTCTCGGTACCTTCTGACCCCACAACAAGTAGGCCCGATGACACTGCATCTCCTGGACGCATAGACTGCAGAGCACAAAGCAGGTCTGACCGTACATGACAAGAGAGCTTTCGAATAGGGGGCCCCAAGGCTTGGGGGTACCAAGGAAATCGCGGGCCACAGCGCTACATACGAGTGCGCCGGTGAGTTTCAGAATAGGGGTCTCCCCTACGCAGCAGAGACAGGCTTGCGTTTATCGACTGCAGCGCCACTACAGCAAAACAAAAAGATACTCTTCAAAAAGATTTTAAAATATCCGTTCAATTCTTCGTCAGAAACTGTTATTATTGCAGACACGCGATTTAAGAGTAAAAATTATAAGTGTGTGTTTTTACTGAGGCGGAAAACCCCATTCGAATGTCCCACCGAGTCATCTCCACGGCGACCTAACAATGCGTACTCGCTAAGCCTAGCAGCTTTGTAAACATGGAAGCAATCTGAAAATATGGCGCATTTCATCGCTAAAATTTTGTGGTGAGGGCATCTTCAGACAAAGCGATAGCTTCGTGCGCCTTTCGTTTAAAGTAAAATTAATACACAGAGTAGCGGCGACAGCAGCAAATCGATGGTGAAGCGGGAGGCCCCGCTTCGACGGGCGCTGCCATGTTGCCTGAACGTAGAGCGGCGTTGGGGCGCACGCCTGTTTGAACCTCGCGCGTTTTCTGACGTCAAATGACACATTGAGCAAGGGACAGTGAGCAAGGGAGCAGCTGACAGTGACAGTGAGCAAGTGAGCAAGGGAGCAGCTGCAAGATGCAGACGCATCTAAACTGGCTCGTCTTTTTTGTGCAGGCTTTTGCTACATGCGGCGGTCCCTTCTACGAAGATGTTGCTCCACCGGAATCACCGTGTACCTGCCCCCCCAGTTCGCGTGCACCTGTCTTGACCATCATCACACGTCACAGTTCAGCGTTGAATTCGAGCGATGCGAACTTATCGGAACTTTTCCGTGCGCCTCATGGACAAGGCAGAGTGACATCGACATCGTTGGATGCGTCCGGAAACGCCCCTCAGGCGTTCTTCGTCAGTGAGCAAGGGAGCAGCTGCAAGATGCAGACGCATCTAAACTGGCTCGTCTTTTTTGTGCAGGCTTTTGCTACATGCGGCGGTCCCTTCTACGAAGATGTTGCTCCACCGGAATCACCGTGTACCTGCCCCCCCAGTTCGCGTGCACCTGTCTTGACCATCATCACATGTCACAGTTCAGCGTTGAATTCGAGCGATGCGAACTTATCGGAACTTTTCCGTGCGCCTCATGGACAAGGCAGAGTGACATCGACATCGTTGGATGCGTCCGGAAACGCCCCTCAGGCGTTCTTCGTCAGTGAGCAAGGGAGCAGCTGCAAGATGCAGACGCATCTAAACTGGCTCGTCTTTTTTGTGCAGGTCAGTAACAAGCAACACCCTGAATTTAAAAGTGATTCTTTATGTTTGGTCGTGCTCCCTTGCTCAGAAGTGCTATGTGAGTGTGTTGCGGGTTGCTTTGACTCATTTTGTCTACTGGTGCTCTTGTTGAGTGGCGATGTTGAAACCAATCCAGGCCCCACCTTGTCAATGTCTGATCAGTTGGAAACCATCATTGAAAATCAGAAAGTGTCTGCAACTGAGCTGAAATCTATCAGGGAGAAGTTGGATGGTCATATATCAGAATCAAACCGAAGGCTGGCTTCAATTGAAGGGAAAATAGAATCTATCACGCAGACATTAAAGAAGGTAGAGGAATGCGAGAGTTCAGTTCTGGAGCTACGAGAACAGATTGCTTCACTGAGTAGCAAGGTTGATGACCTAGAGTACCGCTCTCGGCGTAATAACTTGATTATCTTTGGGGTCAAAGAAGATAGCACGGAAACTCCGAGGAGCCTGAGGGATGCTGTGTTAACAGAAGTGTTTGAAAAAAAACTAGGTATTACGGTGGGGAGCGTTGAACGCATACACCGCTTTGGCAGGCAAGTAGAAGAAAAGAATCGACCATTGATAATGCGGTTCTTCGATTTTAATGAAAAAATGAACCTTCTTAGGAATGCGAAGAAGCTGAAAGGTTCAGGAATGTCATTATCTGAGGACTACCCGCTTAGAATTCAAAGAGTGCGGAAACTGCTGTGGTCCACTGTTAAAGATAATTGCAAACCTGAGGATAAGGTATACCTAAAGTTTGATAAGCTAGTTTTCAACGGTGAAACATACATCTGGGACGAAGAAAGGAATGAAAGACGGAAACTTGCCGTTTTAAATGAGCGCAAAGATGATTCCGAAGGCGAAGATTCTGCCAGTGCGAATGCTGCCACATCACCGACTCGTGTTGTCACACGGAATCAGAAGCGAAAGACTTATAAATGACCAGCTGATAATGTCAGACCGTTGCGACTCGTTTGCTTCAACGCTCAAAGCATCGGAAATAAGACAGCCGAATTCGAAGGACTTCTTTACGACCTGGACCCGCACATTACGTTTCTGACAGAAACATGGCTTCATTCTGAAATCCCTGATAGCTTAATTGTTCCCCCCGCCTACAGAATATTGCGATGCGACAGACCGACACGTGGCGGAGGAGTCGCGATAGTACTTAAGGAAAGTATATCTTCTGTGATGCTACCGGGTATTCCAAGGCATGAAAGTCTTTTCTGTAAGATCGATTTCTGTGGCCACACTATTGTACTAGGTGTAGTATATCGACCTCCTAACGCGGATGTCGCCTTTCTTGAAGAGCTGTGTGACTATGTTCAACGCTTCCGGGGCGACCGAGTGAAGTTGATTTTAGGTGGCGATTTCAACTTGCCTGATATAGATTGGATCCACATGTGTACTATGGGTTCCAATTCTGGTCATTCTGAGCTCCTTTTGGGCACTGCCTTCACGTGTAATCTGACCCAGATTGTTGACAGACCAACCAGGATCTGTGCCTCTGCATCCCACATTCTTGACTTAGTGTTCATTAGTTCTGCCGTTAAGTGTATTTCTGTTGATGTTTTGAAGGTTGTATCTGATCATAATCTTGTTTCCTGTGTTTTTTCCTTATCAGTTTACGTTGACAGCAAAAAGCGTCCCATTGTTGTGAAAAATTTTAACAGAGCTGATGATGTAGGAATTTTGGATTTTCTAGAGACCCACCTTGACAGCTTTAGAGCTGAGGAGAATGTGAATGTGTTATGGTGTATGTTTAGAAAGATGTGCCTCGACTGCTTGACAATGTATGTCCCTAGTGTTATTAAGAAAAAAAAACATAACCCATGGATTACGCGGGATATTATTCACACTAAACGTCGGCTAAAGCGAATGCGGCGTTCACGTAATCGAAATGAGTCTAATGAGAGCATGCTAGGCAGTCTATAAAGAAACAAGATCAAGCAAGCTAGGGATTCCTTTTTTAATATTACGCTTGGGCGCTTTCTGAGTGAAGCACCGGAGAAGTTCTGGCGATACATTAATGGCGACAAACAACGCAATGTTTCACTAATAGTTGATGGTTCACCTGTCACAGGGTCAAAAGATACTGCTGGTGTGTTTAATGAGTACTTCCAATCAGTGTATAACGATAAAACCTCGAGTTTTCCTTCTAAGCCAGACGACTACATTTCTTTAATGCCAGATGTTAATATCTCCCGCGAAGGTATTTTGAATCTTCTTCTGAAACTTGACGTAAAAAAGTCTAGTGGGCCTGACAACATCCCTCCAGCTTTTCTCCGCCGTTACGCAGAATGGTTATCACATTACTTACATATTATTTTCAACGCTTGTCTGTCTCAGTGCGCAGTCCCATCGGAATGGAAAACCGCACGTGTCGTACCTGTTTTTAAAGGCAGTGACCCATCTCGCGTATCTAATTATCGCCCAATATCTTTGATCTCGACCAGCTGCAAAATGTTCGAGCATGTGATCTGCCGAGCTCTGACGGAATTTTTGGAATCGACCCATTTTTTATGTGATGAGCAGCATGGATTTAGGCGTGGTTTATCTACGGTCTCACAACTGATAACCACTTGCCATGATTTTTTTATTGCAGTTAATAACAAACAACAAATAGACGCTGTTTTTCTTGACTTCGCCAAAGCCTTTGATAAGGTTCCGCACACTAAACTCATTCAAAAGCTTTACACTGCCGGAATCAATCCTAATATTATTGACCTTATTAGAGCCTACTTAGAAGATAGATTTCAATATGTTCGTGTTAACGATGAGTACTCTGATGAACTTCCGGTTTCATCTGGTGTTCCGCAAGGATCAGTTCTGGGGCCTATCCTATTTTTAGTTTACGTAAATGACATAATTAACATGGTTGATTCCGAAGTTAAAGTTAAACTATTTGCAGATGACTGCGTTTTATATTCCTTAGTTAACTCCACACCGGACCAAATTAAGCTTAACAGTAACCTGCAGAAGATCTCAAACTGGTGTAACCAATGGGGTATGTTTCTTAACGTTAATAAATGTTCCGTACTTAGAATTTGTAAAAAGAAAACTGTTCTGATACATCCATATTGTATAGCTGGCGTACCACTTCCAGAAACCTCTTCTGTGAAATACCTTGGAGTTCAGATAACTAATTGCCTAAACTGGGATGCTCACATCAATATTACATGCGGGAAAGCTCTGAAGACTCTGTGGTGTTTGAGGCGTAAACTGTCAAAGGCCCCAAAACATGTCAAACTGGCAGCGTATAAGGCTTTGGTGCGGCCTCGTCTGGAATATGCTTGTTGCTTATGGGACCCATTTCGGCCAAGAATATCTCCAAATTAGAAAGAGTGCAGAGGACAGAGGCCCGTTTCATTTGCAATCGATACAAACGAACAGATAGTGTATCAGCTATGATCAATTCTATTGGCCTAGAATCTCTTCAGACAAGGCGCACTGAAGCAAGATTGAAATTTTTGTTCCTAATATATAATAATCTGATTAGAATAAACACCCATGATTATATTACTCCTGTTTCACGAGCAAGTACGCGTTATAACCATGGAAAAATGCTGCAAGAATTTCGTGCATACTCTAACACAGTAAAACACTCATTTTTTTTTTCAAATCAATAGCAGAGTGGAATGAATTGCCGAAGTGTGTAGTGAACAGCCCAAATGTGGAAACCTTTGTCGATAATTTCAGAGCCTTTTCTATGTGAAACCCATGTCTTTTTGGTTTCTTTTTTTCGCATTATCGTTTGCTCTTGCATGAAGTTTGTGCATATCTTGTGTTTTTTTATTTGTATCTGTGCCATGCCCGTGCTCATGCCTGCTTGGAGTCGAGCGACTCTGCAGTATGAAATAAATAAATAAATAAATACTCGCTAAGCCTAAGAGCACTTTAAACACAGAAGCAATCTGAAAATGTGGAGTGTTTTATCGGTAAAATTTTGTGGTTGAGGCAAGTTCAGACAAAGCGAAAGCTTCGTGCGCATCTAGTTTCCGTGAACGTAGCGAAAACGACAAATCGCGTAAATAGCGAAGCGACAACGACAAATCGGTGTTCAAATCGGGGGTGAAACGAGAGGCCCCGCTTCGACGGGCGCCGCCATGTTCTCTGAACGTAGAGCAGCGTTGGGGCGCACGCTATTTCGGCAAAATAGCGTTCGCCGCTAACGTTAACCCGAGACGCAAGGCGGGCCTTGCGTTCTGCGCATGCGCACTTCGACGACCCAAACTTCTTGGGGCCCCCTATTCTAAAACTCCCGAATGAGACTGCCTTCCTCCTCAATGCTGCGAACACCCAGTATATGCGTTGATTCGATAGCGCGCTATCAAAGCCTCCTTTATTGTACTTCTATGATCCGAAGTCTGAGTACCTCTTCATAGGCGTAGGTACTAACAGCAACAAGTGAAAACTAGAAAACTAAAATGCAAACATAAGAACGCAAACATATTAAGTCCTAGATAGGGCGTACAACCGACGCTGATTAACACTTCTGAAGGGTAGTCTTCGCGCCTTCGAAGTCAAATTACCGGGAGCTAGTATCGAGCTCCCCCCGGCTAATATCTTTTCAATTTGCTGTTCGTGTTCGGATTATCTAGGCCGCGTTTCATTTGCTTCTGATAGCAGGTCGCAGCAGGGGAAAGCAAAATACGTGATATGTGTCCCTTAATTAAAATATAACCAAAATTCACAATAACGTGAGCGCTTTCGGTCATATACATGCGCACACTAAATGCAGCCCTTTCGCGATGCTTGAGATGAGCGGATGCGCGATATCGTGGGCAACGTATGAGCAAATTGCTTTTGTTTTCTTTTTTTCAAACAGTTTACTCCGAAGAACTTTCTCTAGTTCCCAGTCCATAAGCGTGGCATATTTACTTTGGCGCGCAATAACCAACGCGATATGAAAAACAACAATTTTCCACGTATTAATTTTTATTGGGCGTGCACTAAAGTACCGGAGCATAAATTTACCTGGAGTAACAGCCACGACGACTTGATTTTAGCCCAGTCCGCTAACTGTAAAAGTGCTGATGCGACCAAAAAAGTTTATCTGCCAAAATTATGTTGACCCGCGAACATTACACCAAATCAAAAAAGCAGTACCATACCTTTTGGAGGCGCTAATGTGAACCAACCGAACACCGCCGGCAACTCACCAGATTGCAGGCTCGCCCTCGCTTCGGTTCGGTCTAAACATAATTCGGTAAAATGGTCACTGCAAAGTCGGCTGCCTGATGAAAGCTTCCACCTATTCTTTCTTGAATTTATTATCCATTGACAGCATAAAATTGGCAGTCGCTTAGCCCTGGTTAAGTCTGGGTATACAAGCGAAAAGCTGCAGTTATGGTTTGTTTTACGTCATGTCTGTCGCAGTTCGCGCACAATGCACTGGGAGCACCACGATAACGGTGTAGCCAAGCGCGTTATATAGCCCTCCTTGCGCATGCGTAGTAACTGTGGTAAACACGCGGCTGCAACGAAAGGTCAAACGGTGGCGAGGAGGCGAGCGCGCAGTCGTAGCGGCGGTGAGGAGGCGACGCACATGCGCAGTGGCGCGCGGCTGCGCCGAAAAGTCAGGCGGCGGTTGCGGCGGCGGCCGCTCTGACCACCTGCGCCTCTTCTGTGACGTCAATCGGTTCTGCGCACGCGCAGCTGTGGCTAATTCTGATCATGGAGCATACGCCAGACCCGGTGTTGACTAGCCTAGTGAAGCTTTTCGCTTCAAAAGAAACACTACTCACACCCGTCCGTCGGAGCGCAGGAGGTCTCGTGGAGTCGATTCCAGCGCTTAGCGACAACGGTGACGTTGCCGAATCTTGCTTCCTCCATGGCGCAAACAAACAAACAAAAAAAACAGCGTCTGCGCGCAGACGTGGTGAGTAGGCGTGCCGCCTGGCAGGGGAAGCGCGCGCCCTTTTTTCGTGACGCAGCGATGGCGCCACCGGCGGAATCCCGGCTCGCGCCCGCTTCCTTCGACCTTTGCTATGCCTGTGTACGAAGCCGATTCGCTTCAATAATTTTCAGGTGCGCATAACATTATTGCATGTAAACTGCACAAGGAAAAAAAAAGATACGTGTGCATATTACTGTGTCAGATGCAGAGTTAGGAATAGCTGACTCTCTCAGCTCATCGCTGCCGTGGTGGATCAGTGGTTATGGCACTCGGCTGCTGACCTGAAAGACGTGCATTCGATCCCGGCCGCGGCGGTCGAATTTCGAAGGAGGCGGAAAATTCTAGTGGCTCGGCCACCTGGGGTTATTCAAGATGCACTGACATCGAAAATAAATGCAATGGGGGTTTCTGAAGGTGCTCTCCAACTTTTCTACTCACATTTTCTGTCTAAAGTCAATATTTATGCGTTGAGAAAAATTATCTTAATTGGTAATTAATTAATTGCAAAACAAAAAATTGCCTATGATGCGCAAGCCGGTTGGTAGTTGTATGTAAGTCGTTTCCCTGGCCTACCTCAAATATTTTATTTTTTAACCCTTGGCTAAAGTTAGCGTGGACACCCTGTATATACGTACTCAGGACGTACTACGTCCGCCGCTTACGAACGTGGGTGGCGCTAATGAACACTCTCTAGGTTAGGTGACTTATAAACATAAATACCCCCGCAAGCAGAACATCTGACAGCCGTCGCCATAGCTCAGTTGGTAAAGCACCGGACGCGTAATTCGGAGGTCGTGGGTTCGGTTCCCACCGGCGTCATGTGGTTGTTTTTTCTTCTGCTTTTCTAATCAATTATTTTTAAGCGATAACATATTCAGTAATAGACTCAAAAGAAAACATTCGACAGAAGTCTGTCTGGTTGGGAAATTTAATGTTAGGAGAAGGTAAGTGACGCCAACCAAGTAAAATACAGGAAAAACACGACGTTTCGGGACCGGCTCGGCCCCTTCTTCACGGTGTGACTACGGGCGAGCGCAGCTTGGCTTTTTAAGCCCCTGTGTGGAGGACCTGCGGGTCAATGGCCGCAGCCCATGGACGTAGGATGAGGGGAGAGTCCCCAGGGAACGATTAACATTCTCTCGTGTTTGCTGTATGTGCCACGACTCGAGAAGAAGCCTCCTGCGTGGGTTAGCTTCCGTTTCCAATACAATGGTGCTGTCGAAGTCAATTGGGTGGTCACACCCTTCACAGTGTTCGGCCACGGCGCTGCGTTGACGATTCATGTGACGGACGTCCGCTTTGTGTTGGTTCATCCTTTCCGCGAAGTTCTTCGTTTCCCCTATGTACGACGCCGGGCAGACGGAACACGGAATTTTGTACACGACGCCCTGGGCCTTTTCTCTGGGCTGCCGGTTTTTTGGGCGGGGGAGAAGGCGACCGATAGTGCTGGTCGGTTTGTGCGTTGTCAGCACCCCTTCTTTTCCGAGAATGCGACCGAGCGTCTCGCTCACGCCTCTCACGTAGGGGATGCAAACACGTTTCCGCTTCTGGCATGCGTCTGAGGAAATAATAGACCGGATTTTGTTTTGCCTTTTTTGTTTCCTGATAATGCGCCGGATGAATGAGCTTGGGTAGCCGTTCTTTTGGAGGTCAGAAATGACTCGGTTCTTCTCCTTCCTTTTATCTTCACTTGAGGAACATATGGAGTCGGCTCTCTTCAGTAATGACGTCACGACAGATGCTTTGTGCGGGATGGGATGGTTCGAATCGAAATGTAGGTACCGTCCTGTGTGGGTTGGCTTCCTGTGCACCGAGGACTGCAGGCCTTTGTCGTGCCTTGTAAGTAGGACATCCAGAAAAGGCAGGCTGCCCTGCTGTTCATGTTCAACAGTAAATTGTATGGCCGGTTCAACTGAATTTAGATGACTCTGGAGGTTTTCTATCTCTGAGGTTTTCACCACACAAAAGCAGTCGTCTACATAACGGAGGAATAACTTTGGCTTGGGATTAAAGGAGGAGAGGGCCCGGCTTTCGACGTCTTCCATGGTTAGGTTAGCCACTGTGACTGAAATTGATGCCCCCATAGCAGTTCCGGTTGTTTGCTTGAAAAATTCTCCGTTGTAGGTGAAAAAGGTACTGCGCAGACAGAGGTCGAGAAGGCGACATACCTCATCGACGTTGAGTGGAGTTCTCTCGTGCAGCGTTTGGTCGTTTTCGAGTGCGCGGCGAGCGACGGACACAGCAAGGGGAACCGGTACGCAGGTAAATAGCGACACCACGTCAAATGAGACTAGGCTTTCGTCTTCCTCCACGGTAAGGTTCGAGACAAGTTGGACGAAATGCCGCGAATTCTGTACATGCGTGGGTGTTCTGCCGGCGAGCGGCGCCAGTACCTTGTGCAGGTAGTCAGAGAGACGTCGCAGAGGAGACAGGGTGAAGTCTACAATTGGCCGAAGGGGGACGCCAGGTTTGTGAGTTTTAGGTAGCCCGTAAAAACCTGGAGCTGAGCCGTTTCTGGAGATGAGGCGGAGGTAAAGCCATTTGAAATCAGGATGCCGCTTGAACATCTCTGCCAGGGTTTTGTTGAGTGTTGCCTGAGTGTTTGAAGTCGGATCCTTGCGAACCTTCTCATACGCCCCACTGCTCAAAAGGGCTGACGCCTTCTCCTCGTAGTCGCGTCGGTCCATCACCACTGTAGAGTTGCCCTTGTCTGCCGGGAGTATGACGATGTCGGTGTCGTCCCTGAGACCGCGTAGGGCTTTTCGTTCCAGTTGAGACAGATTGCTCGGAAATTTGGGGGGTACCTTGGCGATGACACCAATCGCTTTCAGGCGGACCTCTTCCCTGACGTGCGGCTCCAGGTGCTGGACCGCATCTTCAACAGCCGCGACTAGTTTTGGGAGGGCGGGACCAGATGATATGTTGAATCCATGTCCTTTTGCGAGAACAGAGGATTCGGGCGGTGTTAAGCGACGGGAGGAGAGGTTCTTTACAAAGCCAGGGTTATGGGGGTTTTACTTGGTTGGCGTCACTTACCTTCTCCTAATATTCAGTAATATTCGCCATTGATCAGCACCACAAAATAAATAAATACGAAAAATCCCCTGTGTTCCTTCGTTTTGTTAGCAAGAAGTGGCCGGATTCTTCTCGAATAAAGCAAACTGGTTTATTTAAGGACACAAGAAGTTACGGATACTACAGTAAGATAACGGTCGTTGATACGCAGGAGGTTCGGCGGATCTGCAGGGTTGGGAGGGCTTTTCCGACGCCTCTCGTTTCGTCGGCGTCTCTCGGTCCTCTGCTGGGCCTCGCTCGAAGCATTCGTCGCTTCGTGCTGTTGCGTTCTGGGGCGCGATTACGAGTTTTTGTCTCAATTTTGAGACTCTGACGTCAAAATGACGACACCGCGAGTTGTTGACTGCGGAATCAACCAATTAGCAGCGAGGTTGTGGTGTCTAATAGTAGGGTTCCACCCAGGAAGCATTTAGTTGCGCAATAAGGGACCGTATGCTAAAGTTTTTCTGTAAACACGCCGTTAATAATTTGAAGAATGTTTTATTTCGCTAACAAACTATGTTTCAAACTCAACGACATGAAGCAAAAGAAGAAGCGTCCTCAATTTTGCAATTAAGTGTGCTCTTCAGTCACGTTTGCTGCCGCGAGGGTGCGCTGACGCTGGAAAAGCGTCGGTAGCGGCGGCTAGGCGGCGTGAGCTGCCGCCTGATTCAACCGATTCAGCCTTATCCCTCCACGCACATATTCAGCCATCGTAAACATGGCAGCCACAAAAAAAATCAGCTGATTCGACGGCTGTCCTCTTTTTTTACACATTACGCAGAATCAAAGTACTGCGCAGACGTCTTAAGTGCGCGGAAAAATCTGTTTAAAGGCAGTGATTGCTACGAGTCTGCCGAGAACAATTTGGAAGGAGCGCTTGGCTCGAAAACCGGCGAAGGCAGCTTCAAGGCAAGTTCACACTGGCGAGTTGCAATCGTCGCGCTAGTATTCTAGGCGACCGATTTCGGTCAATTAGTTACGGTTTGCGAAGCACATGTAAAGCGGGGAGGGAGCGTAATAAATCGATTTAAGCCTGTCGCGCGACCTCCGCGACTCGCCAGTGTGAACTCACCTTGCTGCTATCGATGGCAAATGTGCTCCAAGGGCGATGCGTGATTATATTTATTTTTGTTCAGAAAATACCCGGCGACCATGAATAATCACACTGCAGCAACTCCCGACATACGGGAGCAGACCGGTGCAGCTGATGGGAGCTTGCAATCTCACTGCGGGAATTAAGAGCCGGCACGCCCGGTCACTGCGGCAACAATCACTCTTCCGCCTCGTAACCAACTCATGCCGCCCGCTTCGGGTTAAGCACTTGATATTCGTGTTGGTGGTGCCGTTCCGTTCGGATGATGCTCGGATGACGCCGCCGTGGATACTGCGGTGGCGAAAGTTTATGCGAAGGAAGTCCACCTTCGCCGCCGCCTTGTCTTGAGGGGTCTCGCCGGAAAGCGCGCACCTTCTGCGACTTAACTTTGACAGTGGTCTCCGCAACTCACCGCAAACACTTGCACAGTCGGTTGGGCTACGCCGACGTTTACTTCATTTCCTACGGTGTCTTGAAACCCACCGGCGGCGAAGGCGCGCACAGGCACTTGCCGCTCCACTGACCGCGCACTCACCCGCACACCTCCAAGTTCAACGCCGAGTTCGTCGCACAGCCATTATGCTCCTTCCTATCTCAAAACGTCGAAACAACTCGTCCGGCACGTCAAAACCGTCTTCATGCACCCTCTTACACCGCTGCTCGCGCGGCCACCGGCCATGTAAACAACAGCCATTTTCTGTCTCGAGCGGTTTGAGACCACTCGTTCTAGTCGCAAGAAATCGTCTCAATCGGCTCGCATAATTAGGTGAGCAACGTCAACACTTTTGGCGCACTTATGACGTCGGCCGGTGACGCAAAAAACAAATATGGCCGCTGGTCACGACCGACCAATAGGAACGGGGCAAATGAGACACTTTTTGAGACACTTTCCGATAGAGACGATTTTGAGCGACTCGTAATCGCGCCCCCGGGCCAGCCTAGTGGGACGCGTGCCGGCGTTCTGGGCGAGCCGAGCGGGACGCGCGCCGGCGTTCTGGGTGAGCCGAGTGGGACGCGCGCCGGCGTTCTGGGCGAGCCGAGCGGGACGCGCGCCGGCGTTCTGGGCAGAGCGCTAACACGGCCCTTCCAAAAATTGCTCCTGTCCACAGGCGCAACTCGAATTGTGACCGATAGGTGGACCACCAGAGCAAGCGACTCTGCTCCGCTCGAGAAGACGGGCGATCCGCCCGGCTAAAACTCTTTTCTCTTGCGCCTCTCCGCTGGTGTATCCGGTCGCCCGCTCCGCCCCGATGGCCGTAAAAACGCTCAGCTAAAACTGTTCATTGTCTGCTCTCTCCCTCTGTTCTGTGGCAACTACTGTGTTGGTAAAACTAGTCGTTGTGTCAACGACAGGCTGTGGGAACACAGCAATAATGTAAAAAACGCTGCTCGCAACATCGCGATTCATTGCCGTGATTGTGCTTGTCGTCACAAAGATACGGTCACAAGAGAGATCATTGAGGCTTCAGAGATTGCGAAGCTAGGTTCGGCATGCGTTAGCACTCCATCTATAGCCATATCACAAAACGAACACGAGTTTCTTGTACCATCGTGGATTTTATTGTCTTGTTTTCCCGTGTTTTATCAGATGTGGCTACTTTTACTTAAACAGAGGCGCTGTGAATAAAATTATCAGTTCTTAGTCAGCGCTGTGTCCCGTCCCTTCTTACCTCCTGTTTGGGCTAGTGCGCTGCTTTTTTCTAGAGTTGCTAGCTGCATGACATCGGATTACATCATGCCGCTGCGCGCATTAACCTGCGTGGCAGGTTACATCCCATAGTATTGTCTCTGGTTTTTTTAATCTTTAATCTTATATTAGGAGGTATCAGTAGTGGCTCAAGAAATTCAAGCACTAATGTGGTACGACCCAGGACAATTGAGGGTAGCGTAAGAGCGGCTGCCTGACACAATCATTCCATTGAAAGTTTGAGAATTTAAACGGCATTGACCAAATGAAAAAAAAAAATAACCTCAGACATGACACTCTGAAAAGGGAGTTCTCGATACTGCTCGGCCATACATTATAAAAAGTGCTTAACATGAACATGCGTAATAAAAGAAGAGTATACCTATACAACATAGCTGCTGTCTTTCACCTAGGTATTCCTTAGAAGCCTTCACCCGGGCCCTGATTTTCCAGCATGCACCGACAAGCCCCTGTACTAGCATAGCAAACTGAAGTACTATTAGCACCATTGAAAACTACGAAGCGTGCATGAAACGGCACCAAGCAAAGGCTCATTCTACACAGGTACAACGCTTAGAACTGAAAATTAAGGAAGAAAATTGGTTACAAGTTTCCTTCGATTGATTGCGGCAAACTGTTTCCTCAGTGCCCGTACGCCGAAATGATGTTACCACTGTCATGTTTAACAATTCACAAAGAGCTAAAGTTGTGGCAACCACTAGTATAATAGTTTCCATGCTTCAAAACCCAACATGATTGCAATGAGCCACCTGTTCCTTAGCGTGGCCCAGAGGAAGTCGTTCAAAAGTAGGAGTCACAGACTGCTTTTTGAGGGAAATGAGATTCTTGGTTAATATCCTCCACAGACGTGTGCGAGATCATGTAAGTGAAAGGCTGCACAATTGCACTGGCCTCGTCAATTCTCTTCGTACTCGCACTTGGCTGGTTAGGCAACTTCGCTCTGAAACCGAGCCCACACTCTTTTGAGGTCCTGGAAGGCTTCCATTTCAGGCGCCGGTTCACAACCCTGGTATAGCCACCGTCGTCCGAATCCGAGAAGCAAGATGACGCCGGGAGCTTCGAGAGGACATCCACGCTGGTGCCTCAATGTCTGGATGGGTCCACTCTACTACCCACGGTACGCAGCAGCGACGGCGGGCCATCCCCCACCGCATGGGATGACGAGGTCGTCAGAAATGCGACAGAAACACAAATGTAAGAGAGAAATGCAGCGGCAAAATAGGCGTTGCGTTACTATTGCTGTCCTCGACGTATAATGGCGCATACTCACAACAGGTATTGGCTATGACTAGGCGTTGACTACCAGTTTTTTTTTATATCGGATGTAGCAGAAATGTGATGAGGTCAGAAAAAAAAGGATTAACTCAGGTTTAGTGACAGAGGTCGTTGGCGGTGGTAAAGCAGCTTAATCTTAAATTTCTTGCAGGTAATGAACAAAAGAAAAAAAACAGAAATTGAAATATCAAAAAAAGAAAAGTCGAAATAAACAAAAGGGGAAGAAGCGATAAATTATGATGGCAGACTTTTTGATTGAGAACAAAATTTTGAATCACGCAGCAAACATTTCCGTTTCTGCTTCCGCGCACAGAAGCGCAGAGGGATAGAATAATCGCAGAAGACAGGCACAAACTGAGTTTCTATAATGGAACTTCTAGCAGTCGCCTCCTTAACGAAATGAAGCCGCGGCAAGAGCGAGGAAAGTGATCTGTTATTTCTGGCTCAGAACAATATCGGCGCAAAGCGGAGATCGCGAGGCCAGGCCTATAGAGGTAAACATTTAATGCGGCACACGTCAACGTACTCGCGTGAAATAAATTTCATGTTTGCGAAAGATCGCCACACTTTACTTCTCCAAGGAAGCAGATGGAGTTCAGAATCATCTAAAGAAGTGAGCGCTAGTGCGAAATATTTTCGCATTAAATTTTACGTACAATACCTGGCTGCTGTCATGTACGCAGACGTCGGTAAGAAAGAAAAAATTAGACCACTCAGAGATGCCTTCGCTAAGCATTAGCAACTTCGTTGAAATAGAGCCCCTTTGGCAAAGTGTCTTGAAGTGCTATAACGTCGGGTAAAATCCTATTACAACGGAAGATTCAGTGACAGAACGGGGACTCACTTGAATGGCAATTCCACTGTAGCACTCTCGGAGACCTTATTCTGCCTAGAGAGCTGAAGCAGCAACTGCTTTTTCCAGATTGGTGCTCTTAAGGTCGGTAGCTTTTTTGGTTGTTGTTGTTTTAGGCCGAGGCCTACAAGGTCCAGCAAAATCAAGAGGAGACCGGCTACGTTTTTGCGCACGTGCATCGATCTCCACCATGTGTACACAGTTAAAAAGTGACTCTATTGTGACTTTTTTTGGCACAAGTTGGTGACGGAAGCTCTTTTTGTGTTTCCACTAAAGAAATAGCCGACCTGATCACACTTTGGACCGGAGCTGCAGCAGGATCCACAGATGACGCAGGAGAGGCGTTTAATTTACCATTAAAGAATACATCTGTGACACCCTTACCTGACAGATGGACGCAGTGACAGATTTCACCAAACGACCCATGACATTAGCCGTAACCTTTCTACCTCTATGGCTGTAGCTTAAAAGTGAAGTAAAGAGGAATCAGAACTCGTCTTTTTACCGCGGAAACTCGATCTACATGTACCGAACATTGTTCGAAACATCTAATTATTGTCCTGTGTGGCCGATTTTCATAATCTAAATAAGATTAAACGTCCCGATTCCCGCCTTCACCGCATACGGTAGGAGTACTCAACTAACTCGTGGGGTGCACTTCAGGCAGTCGCCTGGCGTCTTCGCTTTCGCTTTTATTTTGTTTTTTAGGTTTCCGTGTATAAACAGATCTAGTCAGAGGCTACACAGCCACAAATTCGGTCCACGGAAATAAAAAATACGCGTGGACTGCTCTCGCCAATCTCTACGTATCACTCTGCCGATGACAGAGCGGCAGGCCACCCCGGGACTGGCTGAAACGTGGGTTGAGTACTCCCACCGTCGGGGTAGAGTTCAGAAAAAGGCGGGAGCCGGCCCTGTAAATCTCATTTAAATTGTGTAAATCGGCTGCGCAGGACAATAATTCGTAGTTTCTAAGAATGCCCGGAACGTGTAGACCGATTTCGCGCGGTAAAAAGACGAGTTCAGATTCCTCATCAGTGCACCTTTAAGACAGGCTAGAATCCACCACAGTAGTCGGCCGCGCTGCCGCACTAGAATCACCATATGCCTTTTCCTTAAAAATTGGAACTGCCTCGCGCCTCGAGCAAAGACGCATGCCACGAATGTCAGACACATTGCATTTCCTGAGCCCTCGCAGTACAGTGTAAATAAGCAGTAGAGTGGCCACCATTGCACAAACAACATGTGTCATCTTTTTCAGAACACTCTTCGCACACCTTCAAATACGATGGACATGTGCTTCCGGCAGACGTGACAATAACCGTTGGTAACTTCACTCCGTCAGCTACCCGAGTGCAGCGATGGACAGAGATTGCCCCTGTAAGAGAAAGTTTTTCAAGCACGCCCCCGAAGGACTAAGTCGGGAATCGACACCCATGACTAGACCCTTAGAGCGTGCCAAGGGCGGGGAAATAGGAGCACTCACCGAGTGATTTCGAAAGGAGGAACACCTCAGCAAATCCATAATACAGGCTGGGTCAGACGATCTGCAAACAAAGCCTCCTCAGCCGAACTGCCGGACGTCAGAAATCATTTTGAAGAGAGGTGAGATGCCCTGCAACGCAGTCTGGGCAGCATCCGGGCTGTTCAACCTGGTGACGACCCTATCCGAAGGGACAAACCGCGGCCGTGGCTTCGTGGCAGAGCACCCACCTCGGCTTCGGGAAGTGGTGGGTTCGACTCCCGCCGCCGGCCGGGTACCCACCGCTTTTCTCAAAATGGGTACAAGTTACGCGCCGGCCTGGTGCTCGGCTTCCTAGGGCTGCATTGCTTGGGAAAGGAGCTTGCGCCTTCAAATCCCGTCACTGTGGGCAAAGAGTGACGTGGACAAAGCGAAAGAGATGCAGGAAGCTTGTTTGGAAAAGCACAAAGTGGCACCACACTTTCCCCCCCAACCCCAATTCACACAAACATAGCGAGGGCAAAAAATACACTTAAGAAAACATTGGGCACTGTCCTGTACTCATTTATTTATTTATTTACCCTCAAGGCCTAGGAGACGTTACAGAGGGGGTGGGTACAGGGGTTGAATAAAATTCTAACAAAACAATTAAAAAAAAAAGAGATAAAGCACACCTCTACAGGCACTCCCGCTTGTGCAGCACTGCTGCCTGCGCCATCTTCGCACCTCTCGGCCAAACCCACTCTGGTCCCCTGCCTTGCCGAGATGGAGAGAGCTTCACTGTCCCGACTCCTTGAGGAATTCTTCGTACGCTGCGGCAATCTCATCGTCCATGTCTTCATTGCAGCAGTTGTTGGCGTAACCGCTTCCATCAGACATTTCGATGTTCCCCATCCGTTCTATGAGGAGGAGCTCTTGGATAAGCCTCTCCTCTTCACTGGAGACCGGCACGCCGTCAGGACCACAAGTAATGGGAAGGCTGTCATTCGCCTGGGCAGCCGATGGGGAGCTCGAAGACGACGAAGAGCGGCCCCAGTTCCTCTCACGAAGCTCGAGGACATTCTTGACCATCAGCGCCGCGGTCGGGTCAATGTCGTTCTTCTGAGAGATCTCGCAGAGCTTCTCAAACACACTGTAGAGGGCACAGCAGTCGGTTTCGGGTAAGCCCACCTTCTCATAGTCCTCCAGGCAGGCGCCAGTAAGCTTCAGCACCTGGATGGTGCATTTGATGTTCTCCTTGGTGAGCGACTGCCGAAGCGCGTGCAACTTGTTGGGAATGCAGGCAGCTAGGTGCTTCACCTTGTAGTAGTGGTCCTCCCGCAGAAACACCATCTGAGAGATCAGTTCGGCAATGAACAGCAGCAACCCGCGTTGGTAGGCGTCGTCAAAATCACCGGATCCAAAGTCGTTTCGCTTGACGCACTCTTTGTGACACCGGTCTAGAAGCATGTTTGTAAAGTCCTCCTCCACGCCTCGAATGTGAAGGTTGCTTCCAAGATGGTTGCAAAGGCGTGCCCCGCTATACCTGAAGTTAGCCTCTTTCAGTCCCTTTTGGAAGATAGTGTCGACCACCTGAGAGAGACCGCCAACGTCGGTAATGCCACTCAATATGCTTGTGACGTCTTCTATTTTGGAGTCGAACTCAGCAGGACACAGCGTGACGTCGTCAATGAAGCCCACGAGCTCCAGCATTGCACACTGCTTCGCGTCCTGGGACTGTGGTGAAGGTGAATAGGGTGGGCAGGGTCTGCAACTTCCTGTGGCAGAGGGACTCTGAAGTGCCTTGGTACGAACACCGGGGCCTCTGGTGAAAGCGTGCTTTTCAGCACGAATGGTTGCATGCTTTTATCACCAGAGCAGCCTGCCGACGCTGGCCCGGCTTTGGGCGATTGTCGTAGCGGTGTGACCGCTGGCCCGGGAACGACGCCGCTTGCTATCTTCGAGGTGCCGGAGTTCCCCCTTGAATCCATGTTCACCCGCGCTTCGGTGCTTGGAGCCTTGCGATGTCACCTCGGAAAAAAGCGCCCAGGGGAAGGCTGGAATACCACAGGGAGTTCCCCTGACCAGGAGAACACGTCGACAGCCGCCCCAAGACCACCGACAAAAGCCCTGCAAAGGGACGAACAAGCAAACAATCACATTCTTTTTCTCCACAGTAATCATTGTACATACCCATGCGGGGGGATTTGCCAAGGTATGGTGGTGAATGCGAGCGTAGTATATGTGCGGAAAAAAACTAAGTAGAATGGTAGAATGACTGAAATTAGAAAATATACTAATTGGTGAAATGTTTAATTGAAATAAACAAATTAGATATGCGAAGAATAAAATAAAATACGCTTTTGGGACATGCGGTAGAATCTTATATGGAGTTAAAAGGGTAATCGACCACTTGCAATAATGTAATCATGAAGGTAGCCGCAAATAGTGCTTAACGAGAATCCTGTGTTGCTCGCAACAAACGAGAGCAGAAATGGTAGAGACAAAGGGTGTCCTAACCTCGAAAGGCAGTTTCCTTCTTCTTCTTCATCTTAAACCATGACACATCCCCTTCTTCTTCCTTTCAAGACATGGCACATACCCACATGGGGAGATTGGCCACAGTGTAGTTTAATAAACCAGGAAATTTGCGTAGGCGATTACGACAAAAATATCAGAGCCAATTGCGTGAATTTGAAAAATGTATCGATGAAAAACGACAGAAGATTATTTAAAGTTAAATAACAAAGACTATTTTGACGACAAAAAAGAAAAGGTTCAAGAATTAAAATTTAAAAGAGTTAGCAAATCGACCTACGGGTTGCAATTATGGAATCATGGAGGACCCCACAAATTGCAGCCAAGCAAATTCTTTTGAGCTCGCAACGAACTATAATAACACTGACAGCGATAACAGGAGCCTGAACCTAGAGAGAGGGACCTCCAGGTAAATCTTCCTCTGAAGTGCGAACTTTTGACAATATAGAGGAAACGGTCTGCCGATTCAACGTCCCCTCTTTAGCCACATAGGTTTGTTGGTGACCACACACAGCTGCACAGATATAAATTTCAACTGGGAATACTGCATCGCAACCGCGTCATTGATACCTCACGGTTTTACACGAACGGACGTTCCAATTATATGCTAAGTGCTGATAATCAGTGGTATTTAGTACGAGACCACGCAACCTCGCTGATATGTGTTGGAAGCACTGAAACCTGGAAATAAACAGCAGACTGAAATTCGCGACGGGATGTGTCACTGACCCGCCAAGAGCTGACCTTGCTAAGTAATCAGCCACCTCGTTTGAATGAATACCTGCATGGCCAGGAAAAGAAACAAAACGGACCTCTTTTAAAGTAGATGAGACAAAAAATCGCAGGAAACGGCTCAAAAAATCTTTTGTGAAGTTTCAAGGGAGACTAAAACTGACAAACAATCAGCCAAGTATTCAAGAAGCGTAGCTTGTTGGGCCAGTTGTTGCATTGTAAGTGGGAAACCAGCGGAAAGGACGCGTTCACAAGCAGGAGAAGTACACAGGACAACGCTGGAAACACAACTGAAATATTCTTCATTTATCACCAACAACAGAACAGGGTGCACATGCGCGAGAGAAATCACAAACGCTATCAAAACAGCAAGAACAAAATTGATGAATCGTTGTAAGATAGCATTTGGCAACCTATGTCCCATTCATGAAACTGTACTCTTTTGCCGTGAACCTGACAGAGCTGTCGCTGACACATTCAGTTCCTAACTGCTTCATTTTGAAGGCTTCTAAGATTTCTCGTTCTGTCTGCGTTTTCCCGCGGCCGATGATTGTTAGAGATACGGGAACAAAGTGACGACGGTTTGGTGGGCGCAGAAAAGGCAGCCTAAACACCGTATTTTATGGCTACCTTTTTAACGTTATATGTAAGACTTTGTGCAGACATGGCGTTACAGCAGGTCTAGATTCTTCACAAGGCGTTTCATCTTTTTTGTGCTGTGACTCAAACTTACTAGTCAGTCTCAGCAATGGAAACCAGGACGTCCCGAGGGTAGCCCGCTGACCTACTGAGTGACAAGCGCACTAAACTGTTTACTGTTGCGAGCTAACTTAATACGAATTTAGAGGTCGGTGTGTGCACACCAAATCGAGCAGCCCGGCCTGTAACCAATTTGATACGGATCAAGACATCATTCGCGACAATAAAAGCCGTAACACGACTGAGCAGGCCGCTTCGCACCAATTTCCCTAGGTTCGATGTTAATGAAATAGGGCGTATGTTGTCTAAAGTTAAACGCTCCCTTTGCATTTTATTTATACATATCATTTATTATTTTATTTCCAGGAACCCCTCAAAACGCTCGTCACGTGGGTATTACATACATAGGGGGGCGGTAAGAAATTCGAACATCAAGATGCAAGAAGGAACATCTAACATGAGGAACTGAACAAAAATAAAACAAGAGCGCAAAACCTGAATAGTCAACAATTAGCAAAATGTGGCAGAGCAATAAAACATGAAATTAACAGCATGAAAACAAACAACGTAATAAACAGAACTAAAAACAAAATCAAACACATCATGGTGAGCAGAGGAGAACAAGAAGAAAACTGCACATGATTTTCATTTTTTAAAATTTCATGAAATGATGTCGCATTCATTTCATTTGCGATCGTGGAAGGTAACCGGTTCCAATCAATAATGGTTTTGAGTATGAACGATTTGGCAAAAGTTGAAGTGTGGCATGTGATGCGTTTGATTTTGAAAGGGTGATCACGGCGTGGCAGCACTGCTGAGGGTGAGTGAAATAAATCATTATGAAGCAACGGATAATGGTAAATTTTGTGAAAAAGAGTTAAGCGAGAGTGTTGGCGACGATTAGAAAGGTTGTCAAGTCCAGCACGAGCTTTTAACGCCGTGACGTTAGCAAAACGTGATTACTCGGAAAAAATGAAGCGAGCAGCACAGTTCTGCAGGCATTCTATGTTATCTATAACGTAGGCTTGATCTGGGTCCCAAATGGCTGAAGCGTACTCAATTTTAGGTCGAAGTATTGTAATACAGGGTCTGTTCTGAAAGTAGTAGGACTGGTTTTTTCCTGGGTGAACGGGCGGACGAGAGGTGGTTTGCGCGTGCAGGATCGTTGAAGGGGGATATTGGGAATGCTGGGGAAAATCGGCAGTCGTCTCTCGGCCGTTGAAGAGAGGAGGTCGCTTGTACTGTGAACCCCTGTCGAAACGTCTTGTCACGCAAAAATCATCGAGCGTTTACTGGATCAGCGATACGGGATCAAATTTTGAGTAAATCTTGGTAAAACGGGCAAAGAGACTCACCACATGATTAAGGAAGCCTACGATGACGCTTCCATGGGTAGATCAGGTGTTTTTTGAGTGGCACAAGCTGTTCCGAGAAAGTAAGGAAAGAGTGGAGGAAGACGACCGCTCCAGACGCCCTTCGAGCAGCAAGACCAACGAAAATGTGTAGCGACTGAAACATTTACGGAATATCGATCGTGGAATAAGTATCTGAATGATTGCTGATGACTTGAGCATTCCTAAAATGCAAGTTTTTAGATCGTGACAGAAAACTTATCCATGAGGAAAGCGTGCGCGAAGTTCGTGCCGGGAGTGTTGTCAGAGGAAGAAAAGGCCAACCGGTAGGATCTTCTTCATCATGTGAATGAGGACCCCGATTTTTTGCCCAGCACATGGTGGCAACGCTGCCTCAGCCCCCCTACAGCCTCGACTTGGCCCCGCCAGACTTTTTTTTATTCCCGAGAATAAAATCGACGCTCAAGGGGGAACATCACGGATCGGTAGAGGCGGTTCCACAGGCTGTGACGAGGCAGCTAAACAGCATTCCGTTCTTGGCGTTCCGGGAGGCGCACGAAAACTGTAAAACTCATTGGCAGCAGGGTGTAGGTGCGGAAGGGTGCTACCTTGAAAAATTGTAATTGTTTGTACTATTCTCTTGAATAAATTTTGTTAAAAAAAATGAGTCCTACTACTTTCACAACAGACCATGTATAAGTACGTTTACGCGCGTTTGCCAGTGAATGTCGAAAGTCGTGTTTTAGGAGGCCATGAGAATGGTTCGCAGCTGCTAGAGTCAAGTTAATATGATAGTTCCTGCGTAAATCTGACGGTAGGTTAAAGGGATACTGAGGCGGTTTTCGAATCAGCTAATGTTTTAGGGTTTTGAAGTAGTGTCATTGCTGATCACGTCTGTAATTTATTTTTTCGATTTTGGATAAAACAGTGGCGCAATCACCAATTAAAAACGGAATGTTTAAATCTCCAGTGCCCCGCGCGACCGCAGGAGAGGAGAACAGCGGAGAGGGAAACCTCGCACATGTCGGCCAACGTGACGTCACGTTGAGGAGCCGGGGCCAGGGATACTTCAGCGCACCCGAGAGCTTTCAGCGTGCGTTGTTTCTCGTGCTGCATGCGTTGTTCCTCGTACTGCGTGCGTTGCGACCTACAAAGCGTGTCAGCCGACCTTGAGAATCAGATTCAACACGAGGTACTGCTCTGCGTTCGTGTCCACGAACAACTACGCCCGCGACTGTGTCGTCTTCCACTGTTTTCCGCAAGATCATACGCTCGCAGCGCAAGCGCTCGCTGGTGTGACGAAGAATACAAGCCAACCAAAGCAAGCCTACTCTGCTCAAAGTACTTTCGTAAGAACGGCTACATGCAGAGCTTGTCCCTAATGTGATCTCTGGAGATTTCTGTCGCGGCTGAACCATGACGCAGTTCCTTTGATTTCCTCGCGCGAGAGGCGTGCCACCATTCCGAAGAAGCGCCTCTTTTAAAAGTAGAAACATGCTCACTAAGCCCCTGCAGAAACCTGATATAGGCTCAAGCATGTGTTGCTCTCCTCAGCTTAGGTGCGGCCAGACCACCTGAGGCATGCTCAGCATGGCTCGGTTAGTGATTTTATACTCGGTTCGACGTGTCCAAGCAAGCAAGCAAGCAACAAGAAAGCAAGCAAGCAAGCAAAGCAAAACACAATAAAGCAAATCAAGCAAGCATCGAAGCTCTTCATATGCGGCATCTCGTTTAATCTTAGCTAAGCGATTAAAATGAAAGCGTTCGACGTTCTGATTTCGGATGCAAGTTTAACAGAGAAATGAATGCCAACCAAGTTTTTGCAAAAAAAAACACCATGTCTCGCAACCTTACTCGGTTTCTTCATCAAGTTGTGGCAGCGGACGAGTTGCAGCTAGCTTGGCTTTTAAACACACATATAGTTGGCCACTACTTCACTGAACCTAAAATGCAAATCTAGGAAGGTCGAACGTTTCCGAGGCAGCGATTAATATTTTCTGGCATCTACTGAACGCGCCATGACTGAAGCAGCACCCTTGTGCGCGTATTTAGCTTGGTTTACAGTGCAAATGATTCCGTCAATATCCTGTGGTCACATGCCTCGCAAGGCTTGCCACTGCGCTTCGCTAATTTTTACATCAGCTTTGTGCTGCTTCATCCTTTCCTTGAAATACTTTCCTGCCCCAACCCGGGTACTGAGAATAGGATGACGATCTTTCGGGCGATCCAGGAGGCGTCCAGTGGTGGTAATTGACTTCAGTATTGTTCGCACCCCTTCCTTTCTGAGAATGCCAGCCGAGGTTGTGCTGGCACCTTTCACGCATGGTCTGCATACGCGTCTTTCACGCTGGCGTATGCTTGTGCTAGGCGCAGAATTTTTTGCTCGTGTCTTTTCTGCTTTCAGGTGATACATGGAATGAACAAACTGTAGTATCCTTTTCTTTGGAGGTCAGTAAAAAAATAGTCGCCATATTCGCTTTTACAAAGCCACAGAAAGCTGCGATCTGCACTCAACCCAGCGCCGGATCCGCATCGGCAGCTTCTCCAGTCCTCAAAGTGTCGTCACGACCTCTCTTGACCAACAACGGGCGGCGGCGCGCCGCGCGGCGCGCCCCGCGGCACAGCCCGCATATTTCTGCTAAAAAAGCCAATTCGCGCTTTTTTTGCCTTATTTGGATACGATATTCGAGAATACAGCATGAAAAACTATAGGGCGCCGCTGCCAGCCTGATTTTCAAAAAGAGTGTTTCAGTCTCCCTTTAACTGCTAGATACTCGGAAGTGGAAGCTGTCTTAACTGGCATGTCTTTAAGAGAGTATGCGGTTGGGATGCGATGAGCATTTCTAGTAAAGGAGACGAGCTTTCTGTTCGAGGGGTTCAGGGTCATTAGCCACCACTGGCACCGAGTGTGAATAAAATCGAGGTCTGTTTGTAAAGATTTCCAGTCAGAGTCATTTGTAACCGTTAGGAACACAACACAGTCGTGAGCAAACAGTCTAATTTGTGAAGAAATGCAATTTGGTAAGCTATTAATAAACATCGGAAAGAGCAGGGGACCAAGCACACTGCCCTGGGCTGCACCAGATGTGACATCGGCCATTTTAGAGTTAGAAACATTAACAGAAGTGAACTGAACGCGAGATGTGAGAAAGTATAATGCATGCTAGTACCTGAGGGTGGATATTAAGATGTGATATTCTGAGAAGTAGTCTGTCATGGGGAAGCCGATCAAATGCCGTGGCAATATCTAGAAACAAAGCACCAACTAGAACGCCGGTGTCTAAGGAAGTGAATCAGTCGTTAGCGAATCCGGCGAGCTTAGATCCACAAGAAAATCCTTTGCGAAAACCGTGCTGATATTCGTATAGGATGTTATGATGTACGAGATAATGATCTCAGTGTGTTTGACTTCTTCAAGGAGCTTGGAGAAGGTGCAGGTCCATGAAATAGGCCTATAGTTTAGAGGAACAGAGCGGATGCCCAATTTGAGAATAGGTATTATTACCCTTGCTACTCGCCAGTTGTGAAGGATGAAGCCAGTTTATAAAGAGCGGGAAAAAAGTGCAGACAAGACTTGAAAAATACTCTGAGATATATTTATAAGTATTTTGTTGTCAAAGCCCAACAGATCTGCGCTTGCTAGAAAACAGCCAACAAATGGACGCCACGCAGAAAGGAGCACACACACACAAGGCTGACCAAACAGCCTGGTGAATTCCTCCGATGGCGGCTTCTTCCTGACGCACCGCGACAACGACCTTTTTCTGCACTGAGCACTGGCAATTAGCATACTTAAAGGTGGTGGTGAAGAATAGGCAAGGAACATGAAGACAGGCCCTGAGAACTAGAAAGGTGCAGGGTTTGTGTCTGGGCTAGTTTGTGTGACACACTAGAAATCAGCCAACAAACGGATGGCACGCAGAATGGAGCACACACGCACAAGGCTGACCAAACAGCCTGATGACTTCCTCCTGTGGCGGCTTCTTCCTGACGCACCGCAACCACGACCTTGCTCTGCACTGAGCAGTAGCAATTAGCATACTTAAAGGTGGTGTTGAAGAATAGGCAAGGAACATGAAGACAGGCCCAGAGAACTAGAAAGGTGCAGGGTTTGTGTCTGGGCTAGTTTGTGTGACACACTAGAAATCAGCCAACAAACGGATGGCACGCAGAATGGAGCACACACGCACAAGGCTGACCAAACAGCCTGATGACTTCCTCCTGTGGCGGCTTCTTCCTGACGCACCGCAACAACGACCTTGCTCTGCACTGAGCAGTGGCAATTAGCATACTTAAAGGTGGTGTTGAAGAATAGGCAAGGAACATGAAGACAGGCCCAGAGAACTAGAAAGGTGCAGGGTTTGTGTCTGGGCTAGTTTGTGTGACACACTAGAAATCAGCCAACAAACGGATGGCACGCAGAAAGGAGCACACACGCACAAGGTTGACCAAACAACCTGATGACTCCTCCTGTGGCGGCTTCTTCCTGACGCACCGCAACAACGACCTTGCTCTGCACTGAGCAGTGGCAATTAGCATACTTAAAGGTGGTGGTGAAGAATAGGCAAGGAACATGAAGACAGGCCCTGAGAACTATTGTGTCTGGGCTAGTTTGTGTGACACACTAGAAATCAGCCAACAAACGGATGGCACGCAGAAAGGAGCACACACGCACAAGGTTGACCAAACAACCTGATGACTCCTCCTGTGGCGGCTTCTTCCTGACGCACCGCAACAACGACCTTGCTCTGCACTGAGCAGTGGCAATTAGCATACTTAAAGGTGGTGGTGAAGAATAGGCAAGGAACATGAAGACAGGCCCTGAGAACTAGAAAGGTGCAGGGTTTGTGTCTGGGCTAGTTTGTGTGACACACTAGAAATCAGCCAACAAACGGATGGCACGCAGAAAGGAGCACACACGCACAAGGCTGACCAAACAACCTGATGACTCCTCCTGTGGCGGCTTCTTCCTGACGCACCGCAACAACGACCTTGCTCTGCACTGAGCAGTGGCAATTAGCATACTTAAAGGTGGTGGTGAAGAATAGACAAGGAACATGAAGACAGGCCCTGAGAACTAGAAAGGTGCAGGGTTTGTGTCTGGGCTAGTTTGTGTGACACACTAGAAATCAGCCAACAAACGGATGGCACGCAGAAAGGAGCATACACGCACAAGGCTGACCAAACAACCTGATGACTCCTCCTGTGGCGGCTTCTTCCTGACGCACCGCAACAACGACCTTGCTCTGCACTGAGCAGTGGCAATTAGCATACTTAAAGGTGGTGGTGAAGAATAGGCAAGGAACATGAAGACAGGCCCTGAGAACTAGAAAGGTGCAGGGTTTGTGTCTGGGCTAGTTTGTGTGACACACTAGAAATCAGCCAACAAACGGATAGCACGCAGAATGGAGCACACACGCACAAGGCTGACCAAACAGCCTGATGACTTCCTCCTGTGGCGGCTTCTTCCTGACGCACCGCAACAACGACCTTGCTCTGCACTGAGCACTGGCAATTAGCATACTTAAAGGTGGTGGTGAAGAACAGGCAGGGAACATGAAGACAGGCCCAGAGAACTAGAAAGGTGCTGGACTTGTCTCTGGGCTAGTTTGTGTGGCATACTAGAAAATAGCCAAAATTCAGATGCCACGCAGAAAGAAGCAGACACGCACAAGGCTGACCAAAGAGCCTGATGACTTCCTCCGGTGGCGGCCTCTTTTTGTTGCACCGTGACGACGCCCTTGCTCTGCACTGAGCAGTGGCAATTAGCATACTTAAAGATGGGGGTGAAGAATAGGCAAGGAACATGAAGACAGGCCCAAAGAACTAGAAAGGTGCTGGACTTGTCTCTGGGCTAGTTTGTGTGGCATACTAGAAAATAGCCACCATTCAGATGCCACGCAGAAAGAAGCAGACACGCACAAGGCTGACCAAAGAGCCTGATGACTTCCTCCGGTGGCGGCCTTTTTTTGTTGCACCGTGACAACGCCCTTGCTCTGCACTGAGCAGTGGCAATTAGCATACTTAAAGATGGGGGTGAAGAATAGGCAAGGAACATGAAGACAGGCCCAGAGAACTAGAAAGGTGCTGGACTTGTCTCTGGGCTAGTTTGTGTGGCATACTAGAAAATAGCCACCATTCAGATGCCACGCAGAAAGAAGCAGACACGGACAAGGCTGACCAAAGAGCCTGATGACTTCCTCCGGTGGCGGCTTCTTTTTGTTGCACCGTGACAACGCCCTTGCTCTGCACTGAGCAGTGGCAATTAGCATACTTAAAGATGGGGGTGAAGAATAGGCAAGGAACATGAAGACAGGCCCAGAGAACTAGAAAGGTGCTGGACTTGTCTCTGGGCTGGTTTGTGTGGCATACTAGAAAATAGCCACCATTCAGATGCCACGCAGAAAGAAGCAGACACGCACAAGGCTGACCAAAGAGCCTGATGACTTCCTCCGGTGGCGGCCTCTTTTTGTTGCACCGTGACAACGCCCTTGCTCTGCACTGAGCAGTGGCAATTAGCATACTTAAAGATGGGGGTGAAGAATAGGCAAGGAACAAGAAGACAGGCCCAGAGAACTAGAAAGGTGCTGGACTTGTCCCTGGGCTAGTTTGTGTGGCATACTAGAAAATAGCCACCATTCAGATGCCACGCAGAAAGAAGCAGACACGCACAAGGCTGACCAAAGAGCCTGATGACTTCCTCCGGTGGCGGCCTCTTTTTGTTGCACCGTGACAACGCCCTTGCTCTGCACTGAGCAGTGGCAATTAGCATACTTAAAGATGGGGGTGAAGAATAGGCAAGGAACATGAAGACAGGCCCAGCGAACAAGAAAGGTGCAGGACTTCTTTCTGGGCTAGTTTCTGTGACTTACTAGAAAACAGCCAACAAACGGATGCTACGCAAAAAGGAGCACATACACAAGTACTTCTGCAGCACCTTTCTAGTTCTCTGGGCCTGTCTTCATGTTCCTTGCCTATTCTTCACCACCACCTTTAAGTATGCTAATTGCCAGTGCTCAGTGCAGAGCAAGGTCGTTGTCGCGGTGCGTCAGGAAGAAGCCGCCACCGGAGGAAGTCATCAGGCTGTTTGGTCAGCCTTGTTCTTGTGTGCTCTTTTCTGCGTGGCGTCCATTTGTTGGCTGTTTTCTAGCAAGCGCAGATCTGTTGGGCTTTGAGCACAAAATACTGAGAAACATATCTCAGAGTATTTTTCAAGTCTTGTCTGCACTTTTTTCCCACTCTTTATAAACTGGCTTCATCCTTCACAACTGGCGAGTAGCAAAGGTAATACCTATTCTCAAATTAGGTATCCGCTGTGTTCCTCTAAACTATAGGCCTATTTCATGGACCAGCACCTTCTACAAGCTCCTTGAACAAGTCATACACACTGAGATTATTATCTCGTACATCATAACATAATATATGAATATCAGCATGTTTTTCGCAAAGGATTTTCTTGTGGCTCTAAGCTCGCCGGATTTGCTAACGACTGATTCACTTCTTTAGACACCGGCATTCTAGTCGGTACTTTGTTCCTAGATATTGCCACGGCATTTGATCGGCGTCCACATCACAGACTACTTGTCAAACTATCACATCTTAATATCCACCATCAGGTACTAGCATGCATTATACTTCCTCACATCTCGCGTTCAGTTCACGTCTGTTAATGTTTCTAACTCTAAAATGGCCTATGTCACATCTGGTGTAGCCCAGGGCAGTGTGCTTGGTCCCCTGCTCTTTCCGATGTTTATTAATAGCTTACCAAATTGCATTTCTTCACAAATTAGACTGTTTGCTCACGACTGTGTTGTGTTCCGAACGATTACAAATGACACCGACTGGAAATCTTTACAAACTGACCTCAATTTTATTCACACTCGGTGCCAGTGGTGGCTAATGACCCTGAACCCCTCTAATACAAAGCTCGTCTCCTTTACTAGAAATTCTCATCGCATCCCAACCGCATACTCTCTTAAAGGCATGCCAGTTAAGACAGCTTCCATTTACGAGTATCTAGGAGTTTACCTTCCGTCAGACTTAACCAGGAACTATCATATTAACTTCACTCTAGCAGCTGCCAACCATTCTCTTGACCTCTTAAAACATAACTTTCGACATTCACTGGCAAACGCGCGTAAGCTTGCTTATATTACATTACGAGGTCTGTTAGAAAAGAATCCGACTTTATTTTTTTTGCGAACACCTGATGAATATGAAACAAGCGCGCTTACAGCAGCCGACCTTGAACCCTCGTGCGCATGCACGAATTTTTTCCCGCCTGCCGACAGCGTCAGTCGCTGGGAAGCAGCGTTTGAGTGAGGGAGTACGCAGTGCTTTCGTCGGTTTTTTGTTGCAAGGAAAATGGCGGAGCGAGAGGAGCAGCGCTACTGCCTCAAATTTTGCCAGAAACTTGGGTATAGCCAAGTGGAAATTATTCTAAATGTTAAGACGGCTTTCGGTGATGATGCTATGAGCAACACACAGATTAAGCAGTGGTGCAACTGGTTTAAAGACGGCCGCACATCCGTGCAGAGAGAGCCACGCTCCGGTCAGCCATCAACATGCCGAAATGACCAGGTAATTGCCGAAGTGAACGTTGTATTGATGCGGGACTGTTGTGTGACTATCCGAGAAATTGCGGAAGAGGTGGACATCAGCAATTTTTCTGCAGATTCCATTATCACCGAAGATTTGGCCATGGAGAGAGTTGCGGCGAAATTCGTGCCGAAGCTGCTGACGGTGGAGAAAAAGCAGCTTCGTGTTGAAGTCTCACAGGAGATGCTGGATTCCACAAACAGTTACCCTGACTTCACCGACGCCGTAATCACTAGTGACGAGTCTTGGGTGTACGGGTACGACCCGGAAACCAAATCCCAGTCGTCACAGAGGACGCATTCCACATCACCAAGACCAAAGAAGGCCCGCCAAGTGCGCAGCAATGTCAAGGTGATGCGGACTGCTTTTTTGACTCCCTCTGTGTGGCACACCACGAGTACGCACCCCACAGGGTCAAATAATGACTAAACAGTACTACAGGGATGTCCTCCATCGCCTACGTGGTGCTGTGCGGCGCAAGAGACCGAAATTGAGGCCAACAAGAAATTGGCGCATCCCTCGCGGCATTGCTCCTGCACATTCCTCGCATTTGATTCAGATTTTTTTGGCGAAAAGCCAGACTCCTGTAGTTCAACAGGCTCCTTACTCTCCTGATATGTCCCCCTACGACTTCTGGCGGTTTCCTCAAATCAAAAGGTCATTGAAAGGAGCGCGATTTCAGAAAAGAAAAGACATTATGGCTGCAACGACAGCAGAGCTAAATTCCATTCCGAAAAGGGCCTTTTCGGAATACTTCCAACATTGGCAGCACCGCTGGGAGATGTATATGGAGCCCCAAGGATACTACTTTGAAGGTTATTAGGTTTCTAACGCTCCAGTTATGCCAGTTTTTTTTCTTCGGCCAAAGGTCGGATACTTTTCTAACAGACCTCGTATTTCGACCTAAAATTGAGTACGCTTCAGCCATTTGGGACCCAGATCAAGCCTACGTTATAGATAACATCGAATGCCTGCAGAACCATGCTGCTCGCTTCATTTTTTCCGAGTACTCACGTTTTGCTAACGTCACGGCGTTAAAGGCTCGTGCTGGACTTGACAACCTTTTTAATCGTCGCGAACTCGCTCGTTTAGCTCTTTTTCAGAAAATTTACCATTATCCGTTGCTTCATAATGATTTATTTCACTCACCCTCAGCAGTGCTTCCACGCCGTGATCAGCCTTTCAAAATCAAACGCATCACATGCCACACTTCAACTTTTGCCAAATCGTTCATACTCAAAACCATTATTTATTGGAACTGGTGACCTTCCACGATCGCAACTGAAATGAATGCGACATCATTTCATGAACTTTTAAAAAATGAAAGTCATGTGCAGTTTTCTTCTTATTCTCCTCTGCTCACCATGATGTGTTTGATTTTGTTTTTCGTTCTGTTTATTACGTTGTTTGTTTTCATGATGTTAATTTCACGTTTTACTGCTCTGCCACATTTTGCTAATTGTTGACTATTCAGGTTTTGCGCTCTTGTTTTATTTTTGTTCAGTTCCTCATGTTAGATGTTCCTTCTTGCATCCTGATGTTCGAATTTCTTACCACCCCCCTATGTAATACCCACGTGACGAGGGCTTTGAGGGGTTTCTTGAAATAAAATAATAAATGATATGTATAAATGAAAAGCAAATGGAGCGTTTATCTTTAGACAACATACGCCCTATTTCATTAATATCGAACCTAGGGAAATTAGCGAGAAGCGGCCTGCTCAGTCGTGTTACGGCTTTTATTGTCGCGAATGATGTCTTGATCCGTATCAAATTGGTTACAGGCCGGGCTGCTCAATTTGGTGTGCACACACCGACGTCTACAGTCGTATTAAGTTAGCTCGCAACAGTAAACAGTTTAGTGCGCTTGTCACTCTGGAGGTCAGCGGGCTACCCTGAGGACGTTGTTGTTGTTGTTGTCCTCTAAATAATGGCACGTACCCACTGCGGGAGATTGGCCAAGACACAGGCGGCTACTGATAGGTGCTCAGAATGTTAAACAAGAAAATAATGATGGATTAAAATTAATAATAATAATGATAATAATTGAATTTAGGAAATAAATGAAAGAAATTCAGATGTGTAATTGAAATAAGCTAAACAAATACTGTGAGATAGGTGACTGAAATTGAGAACGGGGCTAAAAGTTCCATGTTTCGGAAAGCTTTCGGCGCAGAGAAATATTGATCATGAGAAAGAACAGAGCTTAAGACGGCAGCCATTGAATGTCTGTAAGTAAGTTTGAGTCACAGCACAAAAAAGATGAAACGCCTTGTGAAGTATCTGGACCTGCTGTAACGCCATGTCTGCACAAAGTTTTACAGAACGTTAAAAAGGTAGCCATAAAAAACGGTGTTTAGGCTGCCTTTTCTGCGCCCACCAAACCGTCGTCACTTTGTTCTCGTATCTCTAACAATAGCACAAAAAAATTGGCAGAGGCTTAGCTTGTTTAAGCCTGGAAGGTTGCGAAAGGAAATTACGAGCAAGTTTATCGGCTACAGTAGTGAAAGGCGAAAGCCTGAGTGCTGCACGGAACGCCGGAATTAGCTTAAAGTGCTATTGAGTTCGTAAGGCGCCTTGCCTTTCCTCGAAATCAACGCGGTCTACAACGTTGTCTATCTCAGAGCACATCAATGAAGGCCGGAATTGGCTTAAAGTGTTATTTAGGTGTCCACTAAACCACAGAGTTGATAAGGCGCCTGTCCCTTCCTCCAAATCAACGCAGTCTACTACGCTGCCTATGTCAGAGCGCATCAATGAACGCCACAACAGAGGTCAAGCTAAAGGTCAAACGTGGATCCGGCGCGACGACGCTGAAGGCTCAAAACCTAGCGCAGTATTGCTTTCGCAGTAAAAAGAAATCTAATGTCAAGAACCAGAGCATGTTCACCAAATGCACAACCGATGTTTTTTACTCGCTTCAACTGTCCTGTCGCAAGGCCTACATAGGTCAAACAGGTCAATGCGTCAAAGACAGTATGAGGCAGCACCGCACTTCGCTGCAGCCAGGCAACACAGCAAATCTGCCAAGACATTGCAACCACTGCAAAGACTGCACCCCTCTGTTCCAAAATGAGAGAATCATCGGCCGCGGCAAAACGCAGACAGAACGAGAAATCTTAGAAGCCTTCAAAATGAAGCAGTTAGGTATTGAATGCGTCAGCGACAGCTCTGTCAGGTTCACGGCAAAAGAGTACAGTTTCATGAATCGGACATAGGTTGCCACATGCTATCTTCCAACGATTGATCAATTTTGTTCTTGTTTTTCTGATAGCGTTTGTGATTGCTCTCGCGCATGTGCACCCTGTTCTGTGATCGGTGATAAATGAAGAATATTTCAGTTGTGTTTCCAGCGTTGTCCTGTGTACTTCTCCTGCTTGTGAACGCGTCCTTTCCGCTAGTTTCCTACTTACAATGCACCAACTGGCCCAACAAGCTACGCTTCTTGAATACTTGGCTGATTGTTTGTCAGTTTTAGTCTCCCTTGAAACTTCACAAAAGATTTTTTGAGCCGTTTCCTGCGATTTTTTTTCTCATCTACTTTAAAAGATGTTCGTTTTGTTTGTTTTCCTGGCCATACAGGTATTCATTCAAACGAGGTGCCTGATTGCTTGCCAAGGTCAGGTCTTGGCGGGTCAGTGACACATCCCGTCCGAATTTCAGTCTGCTGGTGATTTCCAGGTTTCAGTGCTTCCAACACACATCAGCGAGGTTGCGTGGTCTCTTACTAAATACCACTGATTATCAGCACTTAGCATATAATTGGAACGTCCGTTCGTGTAAAACCAGGCTGTGTGAGGTATCAATGACGCGGTTGCGATGCAGTATTCCCAGTTGAAATTTATATCTGTGCAGCTGTGTGTGGTCACCAACAAACCTATGTGGCTGATGAGGGGACGTTGAATCTGCAGACCGTTTCTTCCCATATTGTCAAAAGTTCGCACTTCAGAGGAAGATTTACATGGAGGTCCCTCTCTCTAGAATCGGGCTCCTGTTATTGCTGCCAGTGTTATTATCGTTCGTTGCGAGCTCAAAAGAATTTTCTTGGGTGCAATTTGTGGGGTTCTCCATGATTACATAATTTCAACTGGTAGGCCGATTTGCTCTTTTAACATTCTTGAAGCTTTTCTTTTTTGTCGTCAAAATACTCTTTGTTATTTAACTTTAAATAATCTGGTGTCATTTTTCATCGATACATTTTTCTAAATTCACGCTTGGCTCTAATATTTTTGTCGTAACCGCCTACGCAAATTTCCTGGTTTATTACACTACGCCGTGGCCAATCTCCCCATGTCGGTATGTGCCATGTCTTGAAAGGAAGAAGAAGAAGAGGATGTGTCATGGTTTAAGAGGAAGAAGAAGAAGGAAACTGCTTTTCGAGGCGTTATCATTATTATTATTATTTTTAATCCATCATTATTTTCTTGTTTAACATTCTTAGCACCCATCAGTTGCCGCCTATGTCTTGGCCAATCCCCCGCAGTGGGTACGTGCCATTATTTAGAGGACAACAACAACAACAGTAGGACTCCCTTTGTCGCTACCAGTTCTGCTCTCGTTTGGTGCGAGCAACACAGGATTCTCGTTAAGTACTATTTGCGGCTACCTTCATGATTACATTATTGCAAGTGGTCACTTACCGTGTTAACTCCATATAAAATTCCACCGCATGTTCCAAAAGCGTATTTTATTTTATTCCTCGCATATCTAATTTGCTTAATTTATTTAAAAATTTCACCAATTAATATATTTTCTAATTTCAGTCATTCTACCATTCTACTTTTTTTTTCCGCACATATACTACGTTGGCATTCACCACCGTACCTTGGCCAATCCCCCCGCGTGGGTATGTGCCATGATTGCTGTGGAGAAGAAGAAGAAGAATGTGATTGTTTGCTTGTTCTTCCCTTTGCAGAGCTTTTGTCGGTGGTCTTGGGGCGGCTGTCGACGTCTTCTCCTGGTCAGGGGAACTCCCTGTGGTAGGCCAGCCTTCTTCTGGGCGCCTTTTTCCGAGTTGACATCGCAAGGCCCCCCGCCGAGCTCCGAAGCGCGGGTGAGCATGGATTCAAGGGGGAACTCCGGCACCTCGAAGAAAGCAAGCGGCGTCGTTCCCGGGCCAGCGGTCACACTGCTACGACAATCGCCAAAAGCCGGGCCAGCGTCGGCAGACTGCTCTGACGATAAAAGCATGCAACCATTAGTGCTGAAAAGCACGCTTTCACCAGAGGCCCCGGTGTTCGTACCAAGGCACTTCAGAGTCCCTCTGCCACAGGAAGTTGCAGAGCCCTGCCCACCCTATTCACCTTCACCACAGTCCCAGGACGCGAACCAGTATGCAATGCTGGAGCTCATGAGCTTCATTGACGACGTCACGCTGTGTCCTGCTGAGTTCGACTCCAAAATAGAAGACGTCACAAGCATATTGAGTGGCATTACCGACGCTGGCGGTCTCTCTCAGGCGGTGGACACTATCTTCCAACAGGGACTGAAAGAGGCTAACTTCAGGTATAGCGGGGCACGCCTGTGCAACCATCTTGGAAGCAACCTTCACATTCAAGGTGTGGAGGAGGACTTTACAAACATGCTTCTGGACCGGTATCACAAAGAGTGCGTCAAGCGAAACGACTTGGGGTCCGGTGATTTTGACGACGACGCCTACCTGCGCGGGTTGCTGCTGTTTATTGCTGAACTGTTCTCTCAGATGGTGTTTCTGCGGGAGCACCACTCCTCCAAGGTGAATCACCTGGCCGCCTGCATTCCCAACGTGATACACACGCTTCTGCAGTCGCTCACCAAGGAGAACATCAAATGCACCATCCAGGTGCTGAAGCTTACTGGCGCCTGCCTGGAGGACTATGACAAGGTGGGCTCACCCGAAACCGACTGTTATGCCCTCGACAGTGTGTTTGAGAAGCTCTGCGAGATCTCTCAGAAGAAGGACATTGACCCGACCGCGGCGCTGATGGTCAAGAATGTCCTCGAACTTTGTGAGAGCAACTGGGGCCGCTCTTTGTCGTCTTCGAGCTCCCCATCGGCTGACCAGGCGGATGACAGCCTTCCCATTACTTGTGGTCCCGACGGCGTGCCGGTCTCCATTGAAGAGGAGAGGTTTTTCCAAGAGCTCCTCCACACAGAGCGCATGGGGAACATCGAAATGTCTGATGGAAGCGGTTACGCCAACAGCTGCTACAATGACGACATGGACGATGAGATTGCGGCAGCCTACGAAGAATTCCTCAAGGAGTCGGAACAGTGAAGCTCTCTCAATCTCGGCAAGGGAGGGGACCAAAATGGGTTGGCCGAGAGGTTCGAAGATGGGGCAGGCAGCAGTGCTGCCCAGGCGGCAGTGCCTGTACGCATGTGGTCTATCTCTTTTTTTTTCAAATTGTTTGGTTGGAATTTTGTTCATCCCCTGTACCCACCCCCTTTGTAACGCCTCCTAGGCCTTCAGGGTAAATAAATAAACAAGTGCAGGACAGTGCCCAGTGTTTTCTTAAGTGTATTTTTTGTCTTCCCTATGTTTGTGTGAATTGGGGCTGGGGGGAAAGTGTGGTGCCACTTTGTGTCTTTCCTTTTTTCCAAACAGGCTTCCTGCATCTCTTTCGCTATGTCCACGTCACTCTTTGCCCACAGTGACGGGATTTGAAGGCGCAGGCACCTTTCCCAAACAATGCAGCCCTAGGAAGCCGAGCACCAAGCAGGCGCATAGCTTGTACCCATTTTGAGAAAGCCGGTGGGTACCCGGCCGGCGGCGGGAGTCGAACCCACCACCCCCCGAAGCCGAGGTGGGTGCTCTGCCATGAGGCCAGGGCTGCGGTTCGTCCCTTCGGATAGGGTCGTCACCAGGTTGAACAACCCGGATGCTGCCCGGACTGCGTTGCAGGCCATCTCACCTCCCCAAAATGATTTCTGACGTCCGGAAGTTCGGCTGAGGAGGCTTTGTGTGCAGATCGTCTGACCAAGCTTGTATTATGGATTTGCTGAGGTGTTCCTCCTTTGGAAATCACTCGGTGAGCGCTCCTATTTCCCCGCACTTGGCACGCTCTAAGGGTCTAGTGAAGGGCGTCGATTCCCGACTTAGTCCTTCGGGGGCGTGCTTGAAAAACTTTCCCTTACAGGGGCAATCTCCGGCCATCGCTGCACTCGGGTAGCTGACGGAGTGAAGTTACCGACGGTTATTGTCACTTTTGCCAGAAGCACATGTCCATCGTAGCTGAAGGTTGTGCGAAGAGTGCTCTGAAAAAGATGATACATGTTGTTTGTGCAATGGTGGCCACTCTACTGCTGATTTCAACTGTACTGCGAGGGCTCGGGAAATCCAATGTGTCTGACAATCTTGGCAAGCGTCTTTGCTCTAGGCGCGAGGCAGTTGCAATTTTTAAGGAAAAGGCATATGATTATTCTAGTGCGGCAGCGCGGCCGACTACTGTGGTGGATTCTAGCCTGTCTTAAAGGTGCTCTAAAGAGGAATCTGAACTCGTCTTTTTACCGCGCGAACTCGGTCTACACGTTCCAGGCATTCTTAGAAACTTCGAATTATTGTCCTGCGCAGCCGATTTACACAATTTAAATGAGATTTACCGGGTCGGCTCCCGCCTTTTTTTGAACTCACCACCGACGGTGGGAGTAGTCAACCAACGTTTCAGCCAGTCCCGTGGCGGCCTGCCGCTCTGCCATCGGCAGAGTGATACGTAGCGATCGGCGAAAGCAGTCCACGCGTATTTTTCATTTCCTTGGACATAATTTGTGGCTGTGTAGCCTCTGACTAGATATGTTTATACACGGAAACCTAAAAAAAAAACAAAATAAAAGTGAAAGCGAGGACGCCACGCGACTGCCTGAAATGCACTCCACGAGTTAGTTGAGTACTCCTACCGTATGCGGTGAGTTAAAAAAGGCGGGAGTCGGGACGTTTAATCTTATTTAGATTATGGAAATCGGCCACACAGGACCATAATTAGATGTTTCTAAGAATGTTCGGTACGTGTAGATTGAGTTTCCGCGGTAAAAAGACGAGCTCTGATTCCTCTTTAGTGCACTTTTAAGCTACAGCAGCAGCGGTAGAAAGGTTACGGCGAATGTCATGGCTCGTTTGGTGAAATCTGTCACTGCGTCCATCTGTCAGGTAAGGGTGTCACAGACGCCTTCTTTAATAGTAAATCCAACACCTCTCCTGCGTCATCTGTGGATCCTGCTGCAGCTCCGGCTCAGAGTGTGATCAGGTCGGCTATTTCTTTAGTGGAAACACAAAAATAGCATTCGTCACCAACTTGTGCCTCAGAAGCCACAATAGTTGCACTTTTTAAGTGTGTCCTCATGGTGGAGATCGATGCACGGGCGCAAAAACGTAGCCGGTCTCCTCTTGATGTTGCTGGATCTTCTAGCCCTCGGCCTAAAACAAAAAAAAATAATAAGGTACAAACGTTAAGAGAACCAATCTGGAAAAATAAAAGCAGTTGCTGCTGCAGTTCTCTGGGCAGAATAAGTTCTCTGAGGGTGCTACTGTGGAATTGCCGTTCAAGTCAGTCCTCGTTCTGTGACTGAATCTTCCGTTGTAATCGGATTTTACGCGACGTTATAGTACTTCAAGACGCATTGCCAAAGGGCCTCTATTTCAATGAAGTTGCTAATCCTTAGCGAAGGCATCTCTGAGTGGTCTAAAGTTTGCTTTCTTACCAACCTCTGCGTACATGACAGCAGCCAGGTATAGTACGTAAAATTTAATGCGAAAATTTGTCGCTCACTTCTTTAGATGATTCTCAGCACCTTCTCCTTCCTTGGAGAAGTAAAGTATGGCGATCTCTGAAACATGAAGTTTATTTCACGCGACTACGTTGCCGTATGCCGCACTTAAATGTTTACCTCTATAGGCCTGGTCTCGCGATCTGCGCTCTTCGCCGATATTGTTCTCAGCCAGAAATAAAAAATCACTTTCTTCGCTCTTGCCGCGGCTTCATTTCGTTAAGGAGGCGACTGCTAGAAGTTCCTTTATAGAAACTCAGTTTGTGCCTGTCTTCTGCGATTATTCTATCCCTCTGTGCTTCTGTGCGTGGAAGCAGAAACGGAAATGTTTGCTGAGCCATTCAAAATTTTCTTCTCAATCAAAAAGTCTTCCATCATAATTTATCGCTTCTTCCCCTTTTCTTTATTTCCGCCTTTTCTTTTTTTGATATTTCAATTTCTGTTGTTTTCCTTTTGTTCATTACCTGCAACAAATTTAAGATTAAGCTGCTTTACCACCGCCAACGACCTCTCTCACTAAACCTGAGTTAATCTTTTTTTTTCTGACCTCATCTCATTTCTGCTACATCCAATATAAAAAAAACTGGTAGTACGAGCAAGTTTATCGGCTACAGTAGTGAAAGGCGAAAGCCTGAGTGCTGCACGGAACGCCGGAATTAGCTTAAAGTGCTATTGAGGTGTCCACTAAACCACAGAGTTTGTAAGGCGCCTTTCCTTTCCTCGAAATCAACGCGGTCTACAACGTTGTCTATGTCAGAGCACATGAATGAAGGCCGGAATTAGCTTAAAGTTTTATTTAGGTGTCCACTAAACCACAGAGTTGATAAGGCGCCTGTCCCTTCCTCCAAATCAACGCAGTCTACTACGCTGCCTATGTCAGAGCGCATCAATGAACGCCAAAACAGAGGTCAAGCTAAAGGTCAAACGTGGATCCGGCGCGACGACGCTGAAGGCTGAAAACCTAGCGCAGTATTGCTTTCGCAGTAAAAAGAAATGTAATGTCAAGAACCAGAGCATGTTCACCAAATGCAGAACCGATGTTTTTTACTCGCTTCAACTGTCCTGTCGCAAGGCCTACATAGGCCAACAGGTCAATGCGTCAAAGACCGTATGAGGCAGCACCGCACTTCGCTGCAGCCAGGCAACACAGCAAATCTGCCAAGACATTGCAACCACTGCAAAGACTGCACCCCTCTGTTCCAAAATGTGAGAATCATCGGCCGCGGCAAAACGCAGACAGAACGAGAAATCTTAGAAGCCTTCAAAATGAAGCCGTTAGGTTTTGAAGGCGTCAGCGACAGCTCTGTCAGGTTCACGGCAAAAGAGTACAGTTTCATGAATCGGACATAGGTTCCCACATGCTATCTTCCAACGATTGATCAATTTTGTTCTTGTTTTTCTGATAGCGTTTGTGATTGCTCTCGCGCATGTGCACCCTGTTCTGTTGTCGGGGATAAATGAAGAATATTTCAGTTGTGTTTCCAGCGTTGTCCTGTGTACTTCTCCTGCTTGTGAACGCGTCCTTTCCGCTAGTTTCCTACTTACAATGCACCAACTGGCCCAACAAGCTACGCTTCTTGAATACTTGGCTGATTGAGTGTCAGTTTTAGTCCCCCTTGAAACTTCACAAAAGATTTTTTGAGCCGTTTCCTGCGATTTTTTCTCTCATCTTCTTTAAAAGAGGTCCGTTTTGTTTGTTTTCCTGGCTATACAGGTATTCATTCAAACGAGGTGCCTGATTGCTTACCAAGGTCAGGTCTTGGCGGGTCAGTGAAACATCCCGTCCGAATTTCAGTCTGCTGGTGATTTCCAGGTTTCAGTGCTTCCAACACACATCAGCGAGGTTGCGTGGTCTCTTACTAAATTCCACAGATTAACAGCACTTAGCATATAATTGGAACGTCCGTTCGTGTAAAACCAGGCTGTGTGAGGTATCAATGACGCGGTTGCGATGCAGTATTCCCAGTTGAAATTTATATCTGTGCAGCTGTGTGTGGTCACCAACAAACCTATGTGGCTGATGAGGGGACGTTGAATCTTCAGACCGTTTCCTCCCATATTGTCAAAAGTTCGCACTTCAGAGGAAGATTTACATGGAGGTCCCTCTCACTAGATTCGGGCTCCTGTTATTGCTGCCAGTGTTATTATCGTTCGTTGCGAGCTCAAAAAATTTGCTTGGGTGCAATTTGTGGGGTTCTCCATGATTACATAATTTCAACTGGTAGGCCGATTTGCTCTTTTAAAATTTTTGAAGCTTTTCTTTTTTGTCGTCAAAATATTCTTTGTTATTTAACTTTAAATAATCTGGTGTCATTTTTCATCGATACATTTTTCAAAATTCACGCTTGGCTCTAATATTTTTGTCGTAACCGCCTACGCAAATTTCCTGGTTTATTACACTACACCGTGGCCAATCTCCCCATGTAGGTATGTGCCATGTCTTGAAAGGAAGAAGAAGAAGAGGATGTGTCATGGTTTAAGAGGAAGAAAAAGAAGGAAACTGCCTTTCGAGGCGTTATCATTATTATTATTATTATTATTAATCCATCATTATTTTCTTGTTTAACATTCTCAGCACCCATCAGTGGCCGCCTATGTCTTGGCCAATCCCCCGCAGTGGGTACGTGCCATTATTTAGAGGACAACAACAACAACAATAGGACTCCCTTTGTCGCTACCAGTTCTGCTCTCGTTTGGTGCGAGCAACACAGGATTCTCGTTAAGCACTATTTGCGGCTACCTTCATGATTACATTATTGCAAGTGGTCGCTTACCGTGTTAACTCCATATAAAATTCCACCGCATGTCCCAAAAGCGTATTTTATTTTATTCCTCGCATATCTAATTTGCTTAATTTATTAATAAATTTCACCAATTAATATATTTTCTAATTTCAGTCATTCTACCATTCTACTTAGTTTTTTTTTTCCGCACATATACTACGTTGGCATTCACCACCGTACCTTGGCCAATCCCCCCGCGTGGGTATGTGCCATGATTGCTATGGAGAAGAAGAAGAAGAATGTGATTGTTTGCTTGTTCTTCCCTTTGCAGAGCTTTTTTCGGTGGTCTTGGGGCGGCTGTCGACGTCTTCTCCTGGTCAGGGGAACTCCCTGTGGTAGGCCAGCCTTCTTCTGGGCGCCTTTTTCCGAGGTGACATCGCAAGGCCCCCCGCCAAGCTCCGAAGCACGGGTGAGCATGGATTCAAGGGGGAACTCCGGCACCTCGAAGAAAGCAAGCGGCGTCGTTCCCGGGCCAGCGGTCACACTGCTACGACAATCGCCCAAAGCCGGGCCAGCGTCGGCAGACTGCTCTGACGATAAAAGCATGCAACCATTCGTGCTGAAAAGCACGCTTTCACCAGAGGCCCCGGTGTTCGTACCAAGGCACTTCAGAGTCCCTCTGCCACAGGAAGTTGCAGAGCCCTGCCCACCCTATTCACCTTCACCACAGTCCCAGGACGCGAACCAGTATGCAATGCTCGAGCTCATGAACTTCATTGACGACGTCACGCTGTGTCCTGCTGAGTTCGACTCCAAAATAGAAGACGTCACAAGCATATTGAGTGGCATTACCGACGCTGGCGGTCTCTCTCAGGTGGTCGACACTATCTTCCAACAGGGACTGAAAGAGGCTAACTTCAGGTATAGCGGGGCACGCCTGTGCAACCATCTTGGAAGCAACCTTCACATTCAAGGTGCGGACGAGGACTTTACAAACATGCTTCTGGACCGGTGTCACAAAGAGTGCGTCAAGCGAAACGACTTCGAGTCCGGTGATTTTGACGACGCCTACCTGCGCGGGTTGCTGCTGTTTATTGCTGAACTGTTCTCTCAGATGGTGTTTCTGCGAGAGCACCACTCCTACAAGGTGAATCACCTGGCCGCCTGCATTCCCAACATGATACACACGCTTCTGCAGTCGCTCACCAAGGAGAACATCAAATGCACCATCCAGGTGCTGAAGCTTAATGGCGCCTGCCAGGAGGACTATGGCAAGGTGGGCTCAACCGAAACCGACTGTTATGCCCTCGACAGTGTGTTTGAGAAGCTCTGCGAGATCTCTCAGAAGAAGGACATTGACCCGACCGCGGCGCTGATGGTCAAGAATGTCCTCGAACTTCGTGGGAGTAACTGGGGCCGCTCTTTGTCGTCTTCGAGCTCCCCATCGGCTGGCCAGGCGGATGACAGCCTTACCATTACTTGTGGTCCCGACGGCGTGCCGGTCTCCAGTGAAGAGGAGAGGTTTATCCAAGAGCTCCTCCTCACAGAGCGCATGGGGAACATCGAAATGTCTGATGGAAGCGGTTACGCCAACAACTGCTACAATGACGACATGGACGATGAGATTGCCGCAGCCTACGAAGAATTCCTGAAGGAGTCGGGACAGTGAAGCTCTCTCCATCTCGGCAAGGGAGGGGACCAGAGTGGGTTGGCCGAGAGGTGCGAAGATGGGGCAGGCAGCAGTGCTGCCCAAGCGGCAGTGCCTGTACGCGTGTGGTCTATCTCTTTTCTTTTTCAAATTGTTTGGTTGGAATTTTGTTCAACCCCTGTACCCACCCCCTCTGTAACGCCTCCTAGGCCTTCAGGGTAAATAAATAAATAAGTGCAGGACAGTGCCCAGTGTTTTCTTAAGTGTATTTTTTGTCCTCTCTATGTTTGTGTGAATTGGGGTTGGGGGAAAGTGTGGTGCCACTTTGTGTCTTTCCTTTTTTCCAAACCAGCTTCCTGCATCTCTCGCTTTGTCCACGTGACTCTTTGCCCACAGAGACGGGATTTGAAGGCGCAGGCTTCTTTCCCAAGCAATGCAGCCCTAGGAAGCCGATCACCAGGCCGCCGCATAGCTTGTACCCATTTTGAGAAAGCCGGTGGGTACCCGGCCGGCGGCGGGAGTCGAACCCACCACCTCCCGAAGCCGAGGTGGGTGCTCTGCCATGAGGCCAGGGCTGCGGTTCGTCCCTTCGGATAGGGTCGTCACCAGGTTGAACAACCCGGATGCTGCCCGGACTGCGTTGCAGGCCATCTCACCTCTCCAAAATGATTTCTGACGTCCGGAAGTTCGGCTGAGGAGGCTTTGTGTGCAGATCGTCTGACCAAGCTTGTATTATGGATTTGCTGAGGTGTTCCTCCTTTGGAAATCACTCGGTGAGCGTTCCTATTTCCCCGCACTTGGCACGCTCTAAGGGTCTAGTGAAGGGTGTCGATTCCCGACTTAGTCCTTCGGGGGCGTGCTTGAAAAACTTTCCCTTACAGGGGCAATCTCCGGCCATCTCTGCACTCGGGTAGCTGACGGAGTGAAGTTACCGACGGTTATTGTCACTTTTGCAAGAAGCACATGTCCATCGTAGCTGAAGGTGTGCGAAAAGTGCTCTGAAAAAGATGATACATGTTGTTTGTGCAATGGTGCCCACTCTACTGCTGATTTCAACTGTACTGCGAGGGCTCGGGAAATCCAATGTGTCTGACAATCTTGGCAAGCGTCTTTGCTCTAGGCGCGAGGCAGTTGCAATTTTTAAGGAAAAGGCATATGGTTATTCTAGTGCGGCAGCGCGGCCGACTACTGTGGTGGATTCTAGCCTGTCTTAAAGGTGCTCTGGAGAGGAATCTGAACTCGTCTTTTTACCGCGCGAACTCGGTCTACACGTTCCAGGCATTCTTAGAAATTTCGCATTATTGTCCTGCGCAGCCGATTTACACAATTTAAATGAGATTTACCGGGTCGGCTCCCGCCTTTTTTTGAACTCACCACCGACGGTGGGAGTAGTCAACCAACGTTTCAGCCAGTCCCGTGGCGGCCTGCCGCTCTGCCATCGGCAGAGTGATACGTAGCGATCGGCGAAAGCAGTCCACGCGTATTTTTTATTTCCTTGGACATAATTTGTGGCTGTGTAGAATCTGACTAGATATGTTTATACACGGAAACCTAAAAAAAAACAAAATAAAAGCGAAAGCGAAGACGCCACGCGACTGCCTGAAATGCACTCCACGAGTTAGTTGAGTACTCCTACCGTGTGCGGTGAGTTAAAAAAGGCGGGAGTCGGGACGTTTAATCTTATTTAGGTTATGGAAATCGGCCACACAGGACAATAATTAGATGTTTCTAAGAAAGTTCGGTACGTGTAGACCGAGTTTCCGCGGTAAACAGAAGACCTCTGATTCCTCTTTAGTGCACTTTTAAGCTACAGCAGCAGCGGTAGAAAGGTTACGGCGAATGTCATGGCTCGTTTGGTGAAATCTGTCACTGCGTCCATCTGTCAGGTATGGTTGTCACAGACGTCTTCTTTAATAGTAAATCCAACGCCTCTCCTGCGTCATCTGTGGATCCTGCTGCAGTTCCGGCTCAGAGTGTGATCAGGTCGGCTATTTCTTTAGTGGAAACACAAAAAGAGCATTCGTCACCAACTTGTGCCTCAGAAGCCACAATAGTTGCACTTTTTAAGTGTGTCCAGATGGTGGAGATCGATGGACGGGCGCAAAAACGTAGGCGGTCTCCTCTTGATGTTGCTGGATCTTCTAGCCCTCGGCCTAAAACAAAAAAAAGAATAAGGTACAAACGTTAAGAGAACCAATCTGGAAAAATAAAAGCAGTTACTGCTGCAGCTCTCTGGGCAGAATAAGGTCTCTGAGGGTGCCACTGTGGAATTGCCGTTCAAGTCAGTCCTCGTTCTGTGACTGAATCTTCCGTTGTAATCGGATTTTACCCGACGTTATAGCACTTTAAGAAGCATTGCCAAAAGACCTCTATTTCAATGAAGTTGCTAATCCTTAGCGAAGGCATCTCTGAGTGGTCTAATGTTTGCTTTCTTACCAACCTCTGCGTACATGACAGCAGCCAGGTATTGTACGTAAAATTTAATGCGAAAATTTGTCGCTCAATTCTTTAGATGATTCTCAGCACCTTCTCCTTCCTTGGAGAAGTAAAGTATGGCGATGTCTGAAACATGAAGTTTATTTCACGCGACTACGTTGCCGTATGCCGCACGTAAATGTTTACCTCTATAGGCCTGGTCTCGCGATCTGCGCTCTTCGCCGATATTGTTCTGAGCCAGAAATAAAAAATCACTTTCTTCGCTCTTAACGCGGCTTCATTTCGTTAAGGAGGCGACTGCTAGAAGTTCCATTATAGAAACTCAGTTTGTGCCTGTCTTCTGCAATTATTCTATCCCTCTGTGCTTCTGTGCGTGGAAGCAGAAACGGAAATGTTTTCTGAGCCATTCAAAATTTTCTTCTCAATCAAAATGTCTTCCATCATAATTTATCGCTTATTCCCTTTTTCTTTATTTCCGCCTTTTCTTTTTTTGATATTTCAATTTCTGTTGTTTTCCTTTTGTTCATTACCTGCAACAAATTTAAGATTAAGCTGCTTTACCACCGCCAACGACCTCTGTCACTAAACCTGAGTTAATCCTTTTTTTTTTCTGACCTCGTCTCATTTCTGCTACATCCAATAAAAAAAACTGGTAGTACGAGCAAGTTTATCGGCTACAGTAGTGAAAGGCGAAAGCCTGAGTGCTGCACGGAACGCCGGAATTAGCTTAAAGTGCTATTGAGGTGTCCACTAAACCACAGAGTTTGTAAGGCGCCTTTCCTTTCCTCGATATCAACGCGGTCTACAACGTTGTCTATGTCAGAGCACATCAATGAAGGCCGGAATTAGCTTAAAGTGTTATTTAGGTGTCCACTAAATGACAGAGTTGATAAGGCGCCTGTCCCTTCCTCCAAATCAACGCAGTCTACTACGCTGCCTATGTCAGAGCGTATCAATGAACGCCACAACAGAGGTCAAGCTAAAGGTCAAACGTGGATCCGGCGCGACGACGCTGAAGGCTCAAAACCTAGCGCAGTATTGCTTTCGCAGTAAAAAGAAATCTAATGTCAAGAACCAGAGCATGTTCACCAAATGCACAACCGATGTTTTTTACTCGCTTCAACTGTCCTGTCGCAAGTCCTACATAGGTCAAACAGGTCAATGCGTCAAAGACCGTATGAGGCAGCACCGCACTTCGCTGCAGCGAGGCAACACAGCAAATTTGCCAAGACATTGCAACCACTGCAAAGACTGCACCCCTCTGTTCCAAAATGAGAGAATCATCGGCCGCGGCAAAACGCAGACAGAACGAGAAATCTTAGAAGCCTTCAAAATGAAGCAGGTAGGAACTGAATGCGTCAGCGACAGCTCTGTCAGGTTCACGGCAAAAGAGTACAGTTTCATGAATCGGACATAGGTTGCCACATGCTATCTTCCAACGATTGATCATTTTTGTTCTTGTTTTTCTGATAGCGTTTGTGATTGCTCTCGCGCATGTGCACCCTGTTCTGTTGTCGGGGATAAATGAAGAATATTTCAGTTGTGTTTCCAGCGTTGTCCTGTGTACTTCTCCTGCTTGTGAACGCGTCCTTTCCGCTAGTTTCCTACTTACAATGCACCAACTGGCCCAACAAGCTACGCTTCTTGAATACTTGGCTGATTGAGTGTCAGTTTTAGTCCCCCTTGAAACTTCACAAAAGATTTTTTGAGCCGTTTCCTGCGATTTTTTCTCTCATCTTCTTTAAAAGAGGTCCGTTTTGTTTGTTTTCCTGGCTATACAGGTATTCATTCAAACGAGGTGCCTGATTGCTTACCAAGGTCAGGTCTTGGCGGGTCAGTGAAACATCCCGTCCGAATTTCAGTCTGCTGGTGATTTCCAGGTTTCAGTGCTTCCAACACACATCAGCGAGGTTGCGTGGTCTCTTACTAAATTCCACAGATTAACAGCACTTAGCATATAATTGGAACGTCCGTTCGTGTAAAACCAGGCTGTGTGAGGTATCAATGACGCGGTTGCGATGCAGTATTCCCAGTTGAAATTTATATCTGTGCAGCTGTGTGTGGTCACCAACAAACCTATGTGGCTGATGAGGGGACGTTGAATCTTCAGACCGTTTCCTCCCATATTGTCAAAAGTTCGCACTTCAGAGGAAGATTTACATGGAGGTCCCTCTCGCTAGATTCGGGCTCCTGTTATTGCTGCCAGTGTTATTATCGTTCGTTGCGAGCTCAAAAAATTTGCTTGGGTGCAATTTGTGGGGTTCTCCATGATTACATAATTTCAACTGGTAGGCCGATTTGCTCTTTTAAAATTTTTGAAGCTTTTCTTTTTTGTCGTCAAAATATTCTTTGTTATTTAACTTTAAATAATCTGGTGTCATTTTTCATCGATACATTTTTCAAAATTCACGCTTGGCTCTAATATTTTTGTCGTAACCGCCTACGCAAATTTCCTGGTTTATTACACTACACCGTGGCCAATCTCCCCATGTAGGTATGTGCCATGTCTTGAAAGGAAGAAGAAGAAGAGGATGTGTCATGGTTTAAGAGGAAGAAAAAGAAGGAAACTGCCTTTCGAGGCGTTATCATTATTATTATTATTATTATTAATCCATCATTATTTTCTTGTTTAACATTCTCAGCACCCATCAGTGGCCGCCTATGTCTTGGCCAATCCCCCGCAGTGGGTACGTGCCATTATTTAGAGGACAACAACAACAACAATAGGACTCCCTTTGTCGCTACCAGTTCTGCTCTCGTTTGGTGCGAGCAACACAGGATTCTCGTTAAGCACTATTTGCGGCTACCTTCATGATTACATTATTGCAAGTGGTCGCTTACCGTGTTAACTCCATATAAAATTCCACCGCATGTCCCAAAAGCGTATTTTATTTTATTCCTCGCATATCTAATTTGCTTAATTTATTAAAAAATTTCACCAATTAATATATTTTCTAATTTCAGTCATTCTACCATTCTACTTAGTTTTTTTTTTCCGCACATATACTACGTTGGCATTCACCACCGTACCTTGGCCAATCCCCCCGCGTGGGTATGTGCCATGATTGCTATGGAGAAGAAGAAGAAGAATGTGATTGTTTGCTTGTTCTGCCCTTTGCAGCTGCTTTTGTCGGTGGTCTTGGGGCGGCTGTCGACGTCTTCTCCTGGTCAGGGGAACTCCCTGTGGTAGGCCAGCCTTCTTCTGGGCGCCTTTTTCCGAGGTGACATCGCAAGGCCCCCCGCCAAGCTCCGAAGCGCGGGTGAGCATGGATTCAAGGGGGAACTCCGGCACCTCGAAGAAAGCAAGCGGCGTCGTTCCCGGGCCAGCGGTCACACTGCTACGACAATCGCCCAAAGCCGGGCCAGCGTCGGCAGACTGCTCTGACGATAAAAGCATGCAACCATTCGTGCTGAAAAGCACGCTTTCACCAGAGGCCCCGGTGTTCGTACCAAGGCACTTCAGAGTCCCTCTGCCACAGGAAGTTGCAGAGCCCTGCCCACCCTATTCACCTTCACCACAGTCCCAGGACGCGAACCAGTATGCAATGCTGGAGCTCATGAGCTTCATTGACGACGTCACGCTGTGTCCTGCTGAGTTCGACTCCAAAATAGAAGACGTCACAAGCATATTGACTGGCATTACCGACGCTGGCGGTCTCTCTCAGGCGGTCGACACTATCTTCCAACAGGGACTGAAAGAGGCTAACTTCAGGTATAGCGGGGCACGCCTGTGCAACCATCTTGGAAGCAACCTTCACATTCGAGGTGTGGAGGAGGACTTTACAAACATGCTTCTGGACCGGTGTCATAAAGAGTGCGTCAAGCGAAACGACTTGGAGTCCGGTGATTTTGACGACGACGCCTACCGGCGCGGGTTGCTACTGTTTATTGCTGAACTGTTCTCTCAGATGGTGTTTCTGCGGGAGCACCACTCCTACAAGGTGAATCACCTGGCCGCCCTCATTCCCAACATGATACACACGCTTCTGCAGTCTCTCACCAAGGAGAACATCAAATGCACCATCCAGGTGCTGAAGCTTACTGGCGCCTGCCTGGAGGACTATGACAAGGTGGGCTCACCCGAAACCGACTGTTATGCCCTCGACAGTGTGTTTGAGAAGCTCTGCGAGATCTCTCAGAAGAAGGACATTGACCCGACCGCGGCGCTGATGGTCAAGAATGTCCTCGAACTTCGTGAGAGTAACTGGGGCCGCTCTTTGTCGTCTTCGAGCTCCCCATCGGCTGGCAAGGCGTATGACAGCCTTCCCATTATTTGTGGTCCCGACGGCGTGCCGGTCTCCAGTGAAGAGGAGAGGTTTATCCAAGAGCTCCTCCTCACAGAGCGCATGGGCAACATCGAAATGTCTGATGGAAGCGGTTACGCCAACAACTGCTACAATGACGACATGGACGATGAGATTGCGGCAGCCTACGAAGAATTCCTGAAGGAGTCGGGACAGTGAAGCTCTCTCCATCTCGGCAAGGGAGGGGACCAGAGTGGGTTGGCCGAGAGGTGCGAAGATGGGGCAGGCAGCAGTGCTGCCCAAGCGGCAGTGCCTGTACGCGTGTGGTCTATCTCTTTTTTTTTTCAAATTGTTTGGTTGGAATTTTGTTCAACCCCTGTACCCACCCCCTCTGTAACGCCTCCTAGGCCTTCAGGGTAAATAAATAAATAAGTGCAGGACAGTGCCCAGTGTTTTCTTAAGTGTATTTTTTGTCCTCCCTATGTTTGTGTGAATTGGGGTTGGGGGAAAGTGTGGTGCCACTTTGTGTCTTTCCTTTTTTCCAAACCAGCTTCCTGCATCTCTCGCTTTGTCCACGTGACTCTTTGCCCACAGCGACGGGATTTGAAGGTGCAGGCTTCTTTCCCAAGCAATGCAGCCCTAGGAAGCCGATCACCAGGCCGCCGCATAGCTTGTACCCATTTTGAGAAAGCCGGTGGGTACCCGGCCGGCGGCGGGAGTCGAACCCACCACCTCCCGAAGCCGAGGTGGGTGCTCTGCCATGAGGCCAGGGCTGCGGTTCGCCCCTTCGGATAGGGTCGTCACCAGGTTGAACAACCCGGATGCTGCCCGGACTGCGTTGCAGGCCATCTCACCTCTCCAAAATGATTTCTGACGTCCGGAAGTTCGGCTGAGGAGGCTTTGTGTGCAGATCGTCTGACCAAGCTTGTATTATGGATTTGCTGAGGTGTTCCTCCTTTGGAAATCACTCGGTGAGCGTTCCTATTTCCCCGCACTTGGCACGCTCTAAGGGTCTAGTGAAGGGTGTCGATTCCCGACTTAGTCCTTCGGGGGCGTGCTTGAAAAACTTTCCCTTACAGGGGCAATCTCCGGCCATCTCTGCACTCGGGTAGCTGACGGAGTGAAGTTACCGACGGTTATTGTCACTTTTGCAAGAAGCACATCTCCATCGTAGCTGAAGGTGTGCGAAAAGTGCTCTGAAAAAGATGATACATGTTGTTTGTGCAATGGTGGCCACTCTACTGCTGATTTCAACTGTACTGCGAGGGCTCGGGAAATCAATGTGTCTGACAATCTTGGCAAGCGTCTTTGCTCTAGGCGCGAGGCAGTTGCAATTTTTAAGGAAAAGGCATATGGTTATTCTAGTGCGGCAGCGCGGCCGACTACTGTGGTGGATTCTAGCCTGTCTTAAAGGTGCTCTAAAGAGGAATCTGAACTCGTCTTTTTACCGCGCGAACTCGGTCTACACGTTCCAGGCATTCTTAGAAATTTCGAATTATTGTCCTGCGCAGCCGATTTACACAATTTAAATGAGATTTACCGGGTCGGCTCCCGCCTTTTTTTGAACTCACCACCGACGGTGGGAGTAGTCAACCAACGTTTCAGCCAGTCCCGTGGCGGCCTGCCGCTCTGCCATCGGCAGAGTGATACGTAGCGATCGACGAAAGCAGTCCACGCGTATTTTTTATTTCCTTGGACATAATTTGTGGCTGTGTAGAATCTGACTAGATATGTTTATACACGGAAACCTAAAAAAAAAACAAAATAAAAGCGAAAGCGAAGACGCCACGCGACTGCCTGAAATGCACTCCACGAGTTAGTTGAGTACTCCTACCGTATGCGGTGAGTTAAAAAAGGCGGGAGTCGGGACGTTTAATCTTATTTAGGTTATCTAAATCGGCCACACAGGACAATAATTAGATGTTTCTAAGAATGTTCGGTACGTGTAGACCGAGTTTCCGCGGTAAACAGACGACCTCTGATTCCTCTTTAGTGCACTTTTAAGCTACAGCAGCAGCGGTAGAAAGGTTACGGCGAATGTCATGGCTCGTTTGGTGAAATCTGTCACTGCGTCCATCTGTCAGGTAAGGGTGTCACAGACGTCTTCTTTAATAGTAAATCCAACGCCTCTCCTGCGTCATCTGTGGATCCTGCTGCAGTTCCGGCTCAGAGTGTGATCAGGTCGGCTATTTCTTTAGTGGAAACACAAAAAGAGCATTCGTCACCAACTTGTGCCTCAGAAGCCACAATAGTTGCACTTTTTAAGTGTGTCCACATGGTGGAGATCGATGGACGGGCGCAAAAACGTAGGCGGTCTCCTCTTGATGTTGCTGGATCTTCTAGCCCTCGGCCTAAAACAAAAAAAAGAATAAGGTACAAACGTTAAGAGAACCAATCTGGAAAAATAAAAGCAGTTGCTGCTGCAGCTCTCTGGGCAGAATAAGGTCTCTGAGGGTGCCACTGTGGAATTGCCGTTCAAGTCAGTCCTCGTTCTGTGACTGAATCTTCCGTTGTAATCGGATTTTACCCGACGTTATAGCACGTCAAGAAGCATTGCCAAAGGGCCTCTATTTTAATGAAGTTGCTAATCCTTAGCGAAGGCGTCTCTGAGTGGTCTAATGTTTGCTTTCTTACCAACCTCTGCGTACATGACAGCAGCCAGGTATTGTACGTAAAATTTAATGCGAAAATTTGTCGCTCAATTCTTTAGATGATTCTCAGCACCTTCTCCTTCCTTGGAGAAGTAAAGTATGGCGATCTCTGAAACATGAAGTTTATTTCACGCGACTACGTTGCCGTATGCCGCACTTAAATGTTTACCTCTATAGGCCTGGTCTCGCGATCTGCGCTCTTCGCCGATATTGTTCTGAGCCAGAAATAAAAAATCACTTTCTTCGCTCTTGCCGCGGCTTCATTTCGTTAAGGAGGCGACTGCTAGAAGTTCCATTATAGAAACTCAGTTTGTTCCTGTCTTCTGCAATTATTCTATCCCTCTGTGCTCCTGTGCGTGGAAGCAGAAACGAAAATGTTTTCTGAGCCATTCAAAATTTTCTTCTCAATCAAAAAGTCTTCCATCATAATTTATCGCTTATTCCCTTTTTCTTTATTTCCGCCTTTTCTTTTTTTGATATTTCAATTTCTGTTGTTTTCCTTTTGTTCATTACCTGCAACAAATTTAGGATTAAGCTGATTTACCACCGCCAACGACCTCTGTCACTAAACCTGAGTTAATCCTTTTTTTTCTGACCTCATCTCATTTCTGCTACATCCAATAAAAAAAAAGTGGTAGTACGAGCAAGTTTATCGGCTACAGTACTGAAAGGCGAAAGCCTGAGTGCTGCACGGAACGCCGGAATTAGCTTAAAGTGCTATTGAGGTGTCCACTAAACCACAGAGTTTGTAAGGCGCCTTTCCTTTCCTCGAAATCAACGCGGTCTACAACGTTGTCTATGTCAGAGCACATCAATGAAGGCCGGAATTAGCTTAAAGTGTTATTTAGGTGTCCACTAAACCACACAGTTGATAAGGCGCCTGTCCCTTCCTCCAAATCAACGCAGTCTACTACGCTGCCTATGTCAGAGCGCATCAATGAACGCCACAACAGAGGTCAAGCTAAAGGTCAAACGTGGATCCGGCGCGACGACGCTGAAGGCTCAAAACCTAGCGCAGTATTGCTTTCGCAGTAAAAAGAAATCTAATGTCAAGAACCAGAGCATGTTCACCAAATGCACAACCGATGTTTTTTACTCGCTTCAACTGTCCTGTCGCAAGGCCTACATAGGTCAAACAGGTCAATGCGTCAAAGACCGTATGAGGCAACACCGCACTTCGCTGCAGCGAGGCAACACAGCAAATTTGCCAAGACATTGCAACCACTGCAAAGACTGCACCCCTCTGTTCCAAAATGAGAGAATCATCGGCCGCGGCAAAACGCAGACAGAACGAGAAATCTTAGAAGACTTCAAAATGAAGCAGTTAGGAATTTGAATGCGTCAGCGACAGCTCTGTCAGGTTCACGGCAAAAGAGTACAGTTTCATGAATCGGACATAGGTTGCCACATGCTATCTTCCAACGATTGATCAATTTTGTTCTTGTTTTTCTGATAGCGTTTGTGATTGCTCTCGCGCATGTGCACCCTGTTCTGTTGTCGGGGATAAATGAAGAATATTTCAGTTGTGTTTCCAGCGTTGTCCTGTGTACTTCTCCTGCTTGTGAACGCGTCCTTTCCGCTAGTTTCCTACTTACAATGCACCAACTGGCCCAACAAGCTACGCTTCTTGAATACTTGGCTGATTGAGTGTCAGTTTTAGTCCCCCTTGAAACTTCACAAAAGATTTTTTGAGCCGTTTCCTGCGATTTTTTCTCTCATATTCTTTAAAAGAGGTCCGTTTTGTTTGTTTTCCTGGCTATACAGGTATTCATTCAAACGAGGTGCCTGATTGCTTACCAAGGTCAGGTCTTGGCGGGTCAGTGAAACATCCCGTCCGAATTTCAGTCTGCAAGTGATTTCCAGGTTTCAGTGCTTCCAACACACATCAGCGAGGTTGCGTGGTCTCTTACTAAATTCCACAGATTAACAGCACTTAGCATATAATTGGAACGTCCGTTCGTGTAAAACCAGGCTGTGTGAGGTATCAATGACGCGGTTGCGATGCAGTATTCCCAGTTGAAATTTATATCTGTGCAGCTGTGTGTGGTCACCAACAAACCTATGTGGCTGATGAGGGGACGTTGAATCTTCAGACCGTTTCCTCCCATATTGTCAAAAGTTCGCACTTCAGAGGAAGATTTACATGGAGGTCCCTCTCGCTAGATTCGGGCTCCTGTTATTGCTGCCAGTGTTATTATCGTTCGTTGCGAGCTCAAAAAATTTGCTTGGGTGCAATTTGTGGGGTTCTCCATGATTACATAATTTCAACTGGTAGGCCGATTTGCTCTTTTAAAATTCTTGAAGCTTTTCTTTTTTGTCGTCAAAATATTCTTTGTTATTTAACTTTAAATAATCTGGTGTCATTTTTCATCGATACATTTTTCAAAATTCACGCTTGGCTCTAATATTTTTGTCGTAACCGCCTACGCAAATTTCCTGGTTTATTACACTACACCGTGGCCAATCTCCCCATGTAGGTATGTGCCATGTCTTGAAAGGAAGAAGAAGAAGAGGATGTGTCATGGTTTAAGAGGAAGAAAAAGAAGGAAACTGCCTTTCGAGGCGTTATAATTATTTTTATTATTATTAATCCATCATTATTTTCTTGTTTAACATTCTCAGCACCCATCAGTTGCCGCCTATGTCTTGGCCAATCCCCCGCAGTGGGTACGTGCCATTATTTAGAGGACAACAACAACAACAATAGGACTCCCTTTGTCGCTACCAGTTCTGCTCTCGTTTGGTGCGAGCAACACAGGATTCTCGTTAAGCACTATTTGCGGCTACCTTCATGATTACATTATTGCAAGTGGTCGCTTACCGTGTTAACTCCATATAAAATTCCACCGCATGTCCCAAAAGCGTATTTCATTTTATTCCTCGCATATCTAATTTGCTTAATTTATTAAAAAATTTCACCAATTAATATATTTTCTAATTTCAGTCATTCTACCATTCTACTTAGTTTTTTTTTTCCGCACATATACTACGTTGGCATTCACCACCGTACCTTGGCCAATCCCCCCGCGTGGGTATGTGCCATGATTGCTGTGGAGAAGAAGAAGAAGAATGTGATTGTTTGCTTGTTCTGCCCTTTGCAGAGCTTTTGTCGGTGGTCTTGGGGCGGCTGTCGACGTCTTCTCCTGGTCAGGGGAACTCCCTGTGGTAGGCCAGCCTTCTTCTGAGCGCCTTTTTCCGAGGTGACATCGCAAGGCCCCCCGCCAAGCTCCGAAGCGCGGGTGAGCATGGATTCAAGGGGGAACTCCGGCACCTCGAAGAAAGCAAGCGGCGTCGTTCCCGGGCCAGCGGTCACACTGCTACGACAATCGCCCAAAGCCGGGCCAGCGTCGGCAGACTGCTCTGACGATAAAAGCATGCAACCATTCGTGCTGAAAAGCACGCTTTCACCAGAGGCCCCGGTGTTCGTACCAAGGCACTTCAGAGTCCCTCTGCCACAGGAAGTTGCAGAGCCCTGCCCACCCTATTCACCTTCACCACAGTCCCAGGACGCGAACCAGTATGCAATGCTCGAGCTCATGAGCTTCATTGACGACGTCACGCTGTGTCCTGCTGAGTTCGACTCCAAAATAGAAGACGTCACAAGCATATTGAGTGGCATTACCGACGCTGGCGGTCTCTCTCAGGTGGTCGACACTATCTTCCAACAGGGACTGAAAGAGGCTAACTTCAGGTGTAGCGGGGCACGCCTGTGCAACCATCTTGGAAGCAACCTTCACATTCGAGGTGTGGAGGAGGACTTTACAAACATGCTTCTGGACCGGTGTCACAAAGAGTGCGTCAAGCGAAACGACTTGGGGTCCGGTGATTTTGACGACGACGCCTACCTGCGCGGTTTGCTGCTGTTTATTGCTGAACTGTTCTCTCAGATGGTGTTTCTGCGGGAGCACCACTCCTACAAGGTGAATCACCTGGCCGCCTGCATTCCCAACATGATACACACGCTTCTGCAGTCGCTCACCAAGGAGAACATCAAATGCACCATCCAGGTGCTGAAGCTTACTGGCGCCTGCCTGGAGGACTATGACAAGGTGGGCTCACCCGAAACCGACTGTTATGCCCTCGACAGTGTGTTTGAGAAGCTCTGCGAGATCTCTCAGAAGAAGGACATTGACCCGACCGCGGCGCTGATGGTCAAGAATGTCCTCGAACTTAGTGAGAGTAACTGGGGCCGCTCTTTGTCGTCTTCGAGCTCCCCATCGGCTGGCCAGGCGTATGACAGCCTTCCCATTACTTGTGGTCCCGACGGCGTGCCGGTCTCCAGTGAAGAGGAGAGGTTTATCCAAGAGCTCCTCCTCACAGAGCGCATGGGGAACATCGAAATGTCTGATGGAAGCGGTTACGCCAACAACTGCTACAATGACGACATGGACGATGAGATTGCGGCAGCCTACGAAGAATTCCTCAAGGAGTCGGGACAGTGAAGCTCTCTCCATCTCGGCAAGGGAGGGGACCAGAGTGGGTTGGCCGAGAGGTGCGAAGATGGGGCAGGCAGCAGTGCTGCCCAAGCGGCAGTGCCTGTACGCGTGTGGTCTATCTCTTTCTTTTTTCAAATTGTTTTGTTGGAATTTTGTTCAACCCCTGTACCCACCCCCTCTGTAACGCCTCCTAGGCCTTCAGGGTAAATAAATAAATAAGTGCAGGACAGTGCCCAGTGTTTTCTTAAGTGTATTTTTTGTCCTCCCTATGTTTGTGTGAATTGGGGTTGGGGGGAAAGTGTGGTGCCACTTTGTGCCTTTCCTTTTTTCCAAACAAGCTTCCTGCATCTCTTTCGCATTGTCCACGTGACGCTTTGCCCACAGTGACGGGATTTGAAGGCGCAGGCTTCTTTGCCAAGCAATGCAGCCCTAGGAAGCCGATCACCAGGCCGCCGCATAGCTTGTACCCATTTTGAGAAAGCCGGTGGGTACCCGGCCGGCGCCGGGAGTCGAACCCACCACCTCCCGAAGCCGAGGTGGGTGCTCTGCCATGAGGCCAGGAATGCGGTTCGTCCCTTCGGATAGGGTCGTCACCAGGTTGAACAACCCGGATGCTGCCCGGACTGCGTTGCAGGCCATCTCACCTCTCCAAAATGATTTCTGACGTCCGGAAGTTCGGCTGAGGAGGCTTTGTGTGCAGATCGTCTGACCAAGCTTGTATTATGGATTTGCTGAGGTGTTCCTCTTTTGGAAATCACTCGGTGAGCGCTCCTATTTCCCCGCACTTGGCACGCTCTAAGGGTCTAGTGATGGGTGTCGTTTCCCGACTTAGTCCTTCGGGGGCGTGCTTGAAAAACTTTCCCTTACAGGGCCAATCTCCGGCCATCTCTGCACTCGGGTAGCTGACGGAGTGAAGTTACCGACGGTTATTGTCACTTTTGCCAGAAGCACATGTCCATCGTAGCTGAAGGTGTGCGAAGAGTGCTCTGAAAAAGATGATACATGTTGTTTGTGCAATGGTGGCCACTCTACTGCTGATTTCAACTGTACTGCGAGGGCTCGGGAAATCCAATGTGTCTGACAATCTTGGCAAGCGTCCTTGCTCTAGGCGCGAGGCAGTTGCAATTTTTAAGGAAAAGGCATATGGTTATTCTAGTGCGGCAGCGCGGCCGACTACTGTGGTGGATTCTAGCCTGTCTTAAAGGTGCTCTAAAGAGGAATCTGAACTCGTCTTTTTACCGCGCGAACTCGGTCTACACGTTCCAGGCATTCTTAGAAACTTCAAATTATTGTCCTGCGCAGCCGATTTACACAATTTAAATGAGATTTACCGGGTCGGCTCCCGCCTTTTTTTGAACTCACCACCGACGGTGGGAGTAGTCAACCAACGTTTCAGCCAGTCCCGTGGCGGCCTGCCGCTCTGCCATCGGCAGAGTGATACGTAACGATCGGCGAAAGCAGTCCTTGGACATAATTTGTGGCTGTGTAGCCTCTGACTAGATATGTTTATACACGGAAACCAAAAAAACAAAATAAAAGCGAAAGCGAAGACGCCACGCGACTGCCTGAAATGCACTCCACGAGTTAGTTGAGTACTCCTACCGTATGCGGTGAGTTAAAAAAGGCGGGAGTCGGGACGTTTAATCTTATTTAGATTATGGAAATCGGCCACACAGGACAATAATGAGATGTTTCTAAGAATGTTCGGTACGTGTAGATCGAGTTTCCGCGGTAAAAAGACGAGCTCTGATTCCTCTTCAGTGCACTTTTAAGCTACAGCAGCAGCGGTAGAAAGGTTACGGCGAATGTCATGGCTCGTTTGGTGAAATCTGTCACTGCGTCCATCTGTCAGGTAAGGGTGTCACAGACGCCTTCTTTAATAGTAAATCCAACGCCTCTCCTGCGTCATCTGTGGATCCTGCTGCAGCTCCGGCTCAGAGTGTGATCAGGTCGGCTATTTCTTTAGTGGAAACACAAAAATAGCATTCGTCACCAACTTGTGCCTCAGAAGCCACAATAGTTGCACTTTTTAAGTGTGTCCTCATGGTGGAGATCGATGCACGGGCGCAAAAACGTAGCCGGTCTCCTCTTGATGTTGCTGGATCTTCTAGCCCTCGGCCTAAAACAAAAAAAAGTAATAAGGTACAAACGTTAAGAGAACCAATCTGGAAAAATAAAAGCAGTTGCTGCTGCAGCTCTCTGGGCAGAATAAGGTCTCTGAGGGTGCTACTATGGAATTGCCGTTCAAGTCAGTCCTCGTTCTGTGACTGAATTTTCCGTTGTAATCGGATTTTACCCGACGTTATAGCACTTCAAGACGCATTGCCAAAGGGCCTCTATTTCAGTGAAGTTGCTAATCATTAGCGAAGGCATCTCTGAGTGGTCTAATGTTTGCTTTCTTACCAACCTCTGCGTACATGACAGCAGCCAGGTATTGTACGTAAAATTTAATGCGAAAATTTGTCGCTCACTTCTTTAGATGATTCTCAGCACCTTCTCCTTCCTTGGAGAAGTAAAGTATGGCGATCTCTGAAACATGAAGTTTATTTCACGCGACTACGTTGCCGTATGCCGAACTTAAATGTTTACCTCTATAGGCCTGGTCTCGCGATCTGCGCTCTTCGCCGATATTGTTCTGAGCCAGAAATTAAAAATCACTTTCTTCGCTCTTGCCGCGGCTTCATTTCGTTAAGGAGGCGACTGCTAGAAGTTCCATTATAGAAACTCAGTTTGTGCCTGTCTTCTGCGATTATTCTATCCCTCTGTGCTTCTGTGCGTGGAAGCAGAAACGGAAATGTTTGCTGAGCCATTCAAAATTTTCTTCTCAATCAAAAAGTCTTCCATCATAATTTATCGCTTCTTCCCCCTTTTCTTTATTTCCGCCTTTTATTTTTTTGATATTTCAATTTCTGTTGTTTTTCTTTTGTTCATTATCTGCAACAAATTTAAGATTAAGCTGCTTTACCACCGCCAACGACCTCTGTCACTAAACCTGAGTTAATCCTTTTTTTTCTGACCTCATCTCATTTCTGCTACATCCAATAAAAAAAAAACTGGTAGTACGAGCAAGTTTATCGGCTACAGTAGTGAAAGGCGAAAGCCTGAGTGCTGCACGGAACGCCGGAATTAGCTTAAAGTGCTATTGAGGTGTCCACTAAACCACAGAGTTTGTAAGGCGCCTTTCCTTTCCTCGAAATCAACGCGGTCTACAACGTTGTCTATGTCAGAACACATCAATGAAGGCCGGAATTAGCTTAAAGTGTTATTTAGGTGTCCACTAAACCACAGAGTTGATAAGGCGCCTGTCCCTTCCTCCAAATCAACGCACTCTACTACGCTGCCTATGTCAGAGCGCATCAATGAACGCCACAACAGAGGTCAAGCTAAAGGTCAAACGTGGATCCGGCGCGACGACGCTGGAGGCTCAAAACCTAGCGCAGTATTGCTTTCGCAGTAAAAAGAAATCTAATGTCAAGAACCAGAGCATGTTCACCAAATGCACAACCGATGTTTTTTACTCGCTTCAACTGTCCTGTCGCAAGGCCTACATAGGTCAAACAGGTCAATGCGTCAAAGACCGTATGAGGCAGCACCGCACTTCGCTGCAGCCAGGCAACACAGCAAATCTGCCAAGACATTGCAACCACTGCAAAGACTGCACCCCTCTGTTCCAAAATGAGAGAATCATCGGCCGCGGCAAAACGCAGACAGAACGAGAAATCTTAGAAGCCTTCAAAATGAAGCAGTTAGGAATTTGAATGCGTCAGCGACAGCTCTGTCAGGTTCACGGCAAAAGAGTACAGTTTCATGAATCGGACATAGGTTGCCACATGCTATCTTCCAACGATTGATCAATTGTGTTCTTGTTTTTCTGATAGCGTTTGTGATTGCAATCGCGCATGTGCACCCTGTTCTGTTGTCGGTGATAAATGAAGAATATTTCAGTTGTGTTTCCAGCGCTGTCCTGTGTACTTCTCCTGCTTGTGAACGCGTCCTTTCCGCCAGCTTCCTACTTACAATGCACCAACTGGCCCAACAAGCTACGCTTCTTGAATACTTGGCTGATTGTTTGTCAGTTTTAGTCTCCCTTGAAACTTCACAAAAGATTTTTTGAGCCGTTTCCTGCAATTTTTTCTCTCATCTTCTTTAAAAGAGGTCCGTTTTGTTTGTTTTCCTGGCCATACAGGTATTCATTCAAACGAGGTGCCTGATTGCTTACCAAGGTCAGGTCTTGGCGGGTCAGTGACACATCCCGTCCGAATTTCAGTCTGCTGGTGATTTCCAGGTTTCAGTGCTTCCAACACACATCAGCGAGGTTGCGTGGTCTCTTACTAAATTCCACTGATTATCAGCACTTAGCATATAATTGGAACGTCCGTTCGTGTAAAACCAGGCTGTGTGAGGTATCAATGACGCGGTTGCGATGCAGTATTCCCAGTTGAAATTTATATCTGTGCAGCTGTGTGTGGTCACCAACAAACCTATGTGGCTGATGAGGAGACGTTGAATCTGCAGACCGTTTCCTCCCATATTGTCAAAAGTTCGCACTTCAGAGGAAGATTTACATGGAGGTCCCTCTCTCTAGGTTCGGGCTCCTGCTATTGCTGCCAGTGTTATTATCGTTCGTTGCGAGCTCAAAAGATTTTGCTTGGGTGCAATTTGTGGGGTTCTCCATGATTACATAATTTCAACTGGTAGGCCGATTTGCTCCTTTATAATTCTTGAAGGTTTTCTTTTTTGTCGTCATAATATTCTTTGTTATTTAACTTTAAATATTCTGGTGTCATTTTTCATCGATACATTTTTCAAAATTCACGCTTGGCTCTAATATTTTTGTCGTAACCGCCTACGCAAATTTCCTGGTTTATTACACTACACCGTGGCCAATCTCCCCATGTAGGTATGTGCCATGTCTTGAAAGGAAGAAGAAGAAGAGGATGTGTCATGGTTTAAGAGGAAGAAGAAGAAGGAAACTGCCTTTCGAGGCGTTATCATTATTATTATTATTTTTAATCCATCATTATTTCCTTGTTTAACATTCTCAGCACCCATCAGTGGCCGCCTATGTCTTGGCCAATCCCCCGCAGTGGGTACGTGCCATTATTTAGAGGACAACAACAACAATAGGACTCCCTTTGTCGCTACCAGTTCTGCTCTCGTTTGGTGCGAGCAACACAGGATTCTTGTTAAGCACTATTTGCGGCTACCTTCATGATTACATTATTGCAAGTGGTCGCTTACCGTGTTAACTCCATATAAAATTCCACCGCATGTCCCAAAAGCGTATTTCATTTTATTCCTCGCATATCTAATTTGCTTAATTTATTAAAAAATTTCACCAATTAATATATTTTCTAATTTCAGTCATTCTACCATTCTACTTAGTTTTTTTTTCCGCACATATACTACGTTGGCATTCACCACCGTACCTTGGCCAATCCCCCCGCGTGGGTATGTGCCATGATTGCTGTGGAGAAGAAGAAGAAGAATGTGATTGTTTGCTTGTTCTGCCCTTTGCAGAGCTTTTGTCGGTGGTCTTGGGGCGGCTGTCGACGTCTTCTCCTGGTCAGGCGAACTCCCTGTGGTAGGCCAGCCTTCTTCTGAGCGCCTTTTTCCGAGGTGACATCGCAAGGCCCCCCGCCAAGCTCCGAAGCGCGGGTGAGCATGGATTCAAGGGGGAACTCCGGCACCTCGAAGAAAGCAAGCGGCGTCGTTCCCGGGCCAGCGGTCACACTGCTACGACAATCGCCCAAAGCCGGGCCAGCGTCGGCAGACTGCTCTGACGATAAAAGCATGCAACCATTCGTGCTGAAAAGCACGCTTTCACCAGAGGCCCCGGTGTTCGTACCAAGGCACTTCAGAGTCCCTCTGCCACAGGAAGTTGCAGAGCCCTGCCCACCCTATTCACCTTCACCACAGTCCCAGGACGCGAACCAGTATGCAATGCTCGAGCTCATGAGCTTCATTGACGACGTCACGCTGTGTCCTGCTGAGTTCGACTCCAAAATAGAAGACGTCACAAGCATATTGAGTGGCATTACCGACGCTGGCGGTCTCTCTCAGGTGGTCGACACTATCTTCCAACAGGGACTGAAAGAGGCTAACTTCAGGTATAGCGGGGCACGCCTGTGCAACCATCTTGGAAGCAACCTTCACATTCGAGGTGTGGAGGAGGACTTTACAAACATGCTTCTGGACCGGTGTCACAAAGAGTGCGTCAAGCGAAACGACTTGGGGTCCGGTGATTTTGACGACGACGCCTACCTGCGCGGTTTGCTGCTGTTTATTGCTGAACTGTTCTCTCAGATGGTGTTTCTGCGGGAGCACCACTCCTACAAGGTGAATCACCTGGCCGCCTGCATTCCCAACATGATACACACGCTTCTGCAGTCGCTCACCAAGGAGAACATCAAATGCACCATCCAGGTGCTGAAGCTTACTGGTGCCTGCCTGGAGGACTATGACAAGGTGGGCTCACCCGAAACCGACTGTTATGCCCTCGACAGTGTGTTTGAGAAGCTCTGCGAGATCTCTCAGAAGAAGGACATTGACCCGACCGCGGCGCTGATGGTCAAGAATGTCCTCGAACTTAGTGAGAGTAACTGGGGCCGCTCTTTGTCGTCTTCGAGCTCCCCATCGGCTGGCCAGGCGTATGACAGCCTTCCCATTACTTGTGGTCCCGACAGCGTGCCGGTCTCCAGTGAAGAGGAGAGGTTTATCCAAGAGCTCCTCCTCACAGAGCGCATGGGGAACATCGAAATGTCTGATGGAAGCGGTTACGCCAACAACTGCTACAATGACGACATGGACGATGAGATTGCGGCAGCCTACGAAGAATTCCTCAAGGAGTCGGGACAGTGAAGCTCTCTCCATCTCGGCAAGGGAGGGGACCAGAGTGGGTTGGCCGAGAGGTGCGAAGATGGGGCAGGCAGCAGTGCTGCCCAAGCGGCAGTGCCTGTACGCGTGTGGTCTATCTCTTTTTTTTTCAAATTGTTTTGTTGGAATTTTGTTCAACCCCTGTACCCACCCCCTCTGTAACGCCTCCTAGGCCTTCAGGGTAAATAAATAAATAAGTGCAGGACAGTGCCCAGTGTTTTCTTAAGTGTATTTTTTGTCCTCCCTATGTTTGTGTGAATTGGGGTTGGGGGGAAAGTGTGGTGCCACTTTGTGCCTTTCCTTTTTTCCAAACAAGCTTCCTGCATCTCTTTCGCATTGTCCACGTGACGCTTTGCCCACAGTGACGGGATTTGAAGGCGCAGGCTTCTTTCCCAAGCAATGCAGCCCTAGGAAGCCGATCACCAGGCCGCCGCATAGCTTGTACCCATTTTGAGAAAGCCGGTGGGTACCCGGCCGGCGCCGGGAGTCGAACCCACCACCTCCCGAAGCCGAGGTGGGTGCTCTGCCATGAGGCCAGGAATGCGGTTCGTCCCTTCGGATAGGGTCGTCACCAGGTTGAACAACCCGGATGCTGCCCGGACTGCGTTGCAGGCCATCTCACCTCTCCAAAATGATTTCTGACGTCCGGAAGTTCGGCTGAGGAGGCTTTGTGTGCAGATCGTCTGACCAAGCTTGTATTATGGATTTGCTGAGGTGTTCCTCTTTTGGAAATCACTCGGTGAGCGCTCCTATTTCCCCGCACTTGGCACGCTCTAAGGGTCTAGTGAAGGGTGTCGATTCCCGACTTAGTCCTTCGGGGGCGTGCTTGAAAAACTTTCCCTTACAGGGCCAATCTCCGGCCATCTCTGCACTCGGGTAGCTGACGGAGTGAAGTTGCCGACGGTTTTTGTCACTTTTGCCAGAAGCACATGTCCATCGTAGCTGAAGGTGTGCGAAGAGTGCTCTGAAAAAGATGATACATGTTGTTTGTGCAATGGTGGCCACTCTACTGCTGATTTCAACTGTACTGCGAGGGCTCGGGAAATCCAATGTGTCTGACAATCTTGGCAAGCGTCCTTGCTCTAGGCGCGAGGCAGTTGCAATTTTTAAGGAAAAGGCATATGGTTATTCTAGTGCGGCAGCGCGGCCGACTACTGTGGTGGATTCTAGCCTGTCTTAAAGGTGCTCTAAAGAGGAATCTGAACTCGTCTTTTTACCGCGCGAACTCGGTCTACACGTTCCAGGCATTATTAGAAACTTCAAATTATTGTCCTGCGCAGCCGATTTACACAATTTAAATGAGATTTACCGGGTCGGCTCCCGCCTTTTTTTGAACTCACCACCGACGGTGGGAGTAGTCAACCAACGTTTCAGCCAGTCCCGTGGCGGCCTGCCGCTCTGCCATCGGCAGAGTGATACGTAACGATCGGCGAAAGCAGTCCTTGGACATAATTTGTGGCTGTGTAGCCTCTGACTAGATATGTTTATACACGGAAACCAAAAAAACAAAATAAAAGCGAAAGCGAAGACGCCACGCGACTGCCTGAAATGCACTCCACGAGTTAGTTGAGTACTCCTACCGTATGCGGTGAGTTAAAAAAGGCGGGAGTCGGGACGTTTAATCTTATTTAGATTATGGAAATCGGCCACACAGGACAATAATGAGATGTTTCTAAGAATGTGCGGTACGTGTAGATCGAGTTTCCGCGGTAAAAAGACGAGCTCTGATTCCTCTTCAGTGCACTTTTAAGCTACAGCAGCAGCGGTAGAAAGGTTACGGCGAATGTCATGGCTCGTTTGGTGAAATCTGTCACTGCGTCCATCTGTCAGGTAAGGGTGTCACAGACGCCTTCTTTAATAGTAAATCCAACGCCTCTCCTGCGTCATCTGTGGATCCTGCTGCAGCTCCGGCTCAGAGTGTGATCAGGTCGGCTATTTCTTTAGTGGAAAAACAAAAATAGCATTCGTCACCAACTTGTGCCTCAGAAGCCACAATAGTTGCACTTTTTAAGTGTGTCCTCATGGTGGAGATCGATGCACGGGCGCAAAAACGTAGCCGGTCTCCTCTTGATGTTGCTGGATCTTCTAGCCCTCGGCCTAAAACAAAAAAAAGTAATAAGGTACAAACGTTAAGAGAACCAATCTGGAAAAATAAAAGCAGTTGCTGCTGCAGCTCTCTGGGCAGAATAAGGTCTCTGAGGGTGCTACTATGGAATTGCCGTTCAAGTCAGTCCTCGTTCTGTGACTGAATCTTCCGTTGTAATCGGATTTTACCCGACGTTATAGCACTTCAAGACGCATTGCCAAAGGGCCTCTATTTCAGTGAAGTTGCTAATCATTAGCGAAGGCATCTCTGAGTGGTCTAATGTTTGCTTTCTTACCAACCTCTGCGTACATGACAGCAGCCAGGTATTGTACGTAAAATTTAATGCGAAAATTTGTCGCTCACTTCTTTAGATGATTCTCAGCACCTTCTCCTTCCTTGGAGAAGTAAAGTATGGCGATCTCTGAAACATGAAGTTTATTTCACGCGACTACGTTGCCGTATGCCGAACTTAAATGTTTACCTCTATAGGCCTGGTCTCGCGATCTGCGCTCTTCGCCGATATTGTTCTGAGCCAGAAATTAAAAATCACTTTCTTCGCTCTTGCCGCGGCTTCATTTCGTTAAGGAGGCGACTGCTAGAAGTTCCATTATAGAAACTCAGTTTGTGCCTGTCTTCTGCGATTATTCTATCCCTCTGTGCTTCTGTGCGTGGAAGCAGAAACGGAAATGTTTGCTGAGCCATTCAAAATTTTCTTCTCAATCAAAAAGTCTTCCATCATAATTTATCGCTTCTTCCCCCTTTTCTTTATTTCCGCCTTTTATTTTTTTGATATTTCAATTTCTGTTGTTTTTCTTTTGTTCATTATCTGCAACAAATTTAAGATTAAGCTGCTTTACCACCGCCAACGACCTCTGTCACTAAACCTGAGTTAATCCTTTTTTTTCTGACCTCATCTCATTTCTGCTACATCCAATAAAAAAAAAACTGGTAGTACGAGCAAGTTTATCGGCTACAGTAGTGAAAGGCGAAAGCCTGAGTGCTGCACGGAACGCCGGAATTAGCTTAAAGTGCTATTGAGGTGTCCACTAAACCACAGAGTTTGTAAGGCGCCTTTCCTTTCCTCGAAATCAACGCGGTCTACAACGTTGTCTATGTCAGAACACATCAATGAAGGCCGGAATTAGCTTAAAGTGTTATTTAGGTGTCCACTAAACCACAGAGTTGATAAGGCGCCTGTCCCTTCCTCCAAATCAACGCACTCTACTACGCTGCCTATGTCAGAGCGCATCAATGAACGCCACAACAGAGGTCAAGCTAAAGGTCAAACGTGGATCCGGCGCGACGACGCTGGAGGCTCAAAACCTAGCGCAGTATTGCTTTCGCAGTAAAAAGAAATCTAATGTCAGGAACCAGAGCATGTTCACCAAATGCACAACCGATGTTTTTTACTCGCTTCAACTGTCCTGTCGCAAGGCCTACATAGGTCAAACAGGTCAATGCGTCAAAGACCGTATGAGGCAGCACCGCACTTCGCTGCAGCCAGGCAACACAGCAAATCTGCCAAGACATTGCAACCACTGCAAAGACTGCACCCCTCTGTTCCAAAATGAGAGAATCATCGGCCGCGGCAAAACGCAGACAGAACGAGAAATCTTAGAAGCCTTCAAAATGAAGCAGTTAGGAATTTGAATGCGTCAGCGACAGCTCTGTCAGGTTCACGGCAAAAGAGTACAGTTTCATGAATCGGACATAGGTTGCCACATGCTATCTTCCAACGATTGATCAATTGTGTTCTTGTTTTTCTGATAGCGTTTGTGATTGCAATCGCGCATGTGCACCCTGTTCTGTTGTCGGTGATAAATGAAGAATATTTCAGTTGTGTTTCCAGCGCTGTCCTGTGTACTTCTCCTGCTTGTGAACGCGTCCTTTCCGCCAGCTTCCTACTTACAATGCACCAACTGGCCCAACAAGCTACGCTTCTTGAATACTTGGCTGATTGTTTGTCAGTTTTAGTCTCCCTTGAAACTTCACAAAAGATTTTTTGAGCCGTTTCCTGCAATTTTTTCTCTCATCTTCTTTAAAAGAGGTCCGTTTTGTTTGTTTTCCTGGCCATACAGGTATTCATTCAAACGAGGTGCCTGATTGCTTACCAAGGTCAGGTCTTGGCGGGTCAGTGACACATCCCGTCCGAATTTCAGTCTGCTGGTGATTTCCAGGTTTCAGTGCTTCCAACACACATCAGCGAGGTTGCGTGGTCTCTTACTAAATTCCACTGATTATCAGCACTTAGCATATAATTGGAACGTCCGTTCGTGTAAAACCAGGCTGTGTGAGGTATCAATGACGCGGTTGCGATGCAGTATTCCCAGTTGAAATTTATATCTGTGCAGCTGTGTGTGGTCACCAACAAACCTATGTGGCTGATGAGGAGACGTTGAATCTGCAGACCGTTTCCTCCCATATTGTCAAAAGTTCGCACTTCAGAGGAAGATTTACATGGAGGTCCCTCTCTCTAGGTTCGGGCTCCTGCTATTGCTGCCAGTGTTATTATCGTTCGTTGCGAGCTCAAAAGATTTTGCTTGGGTGCAATTTGTGGGGTTCTCCATGATTACATAATTTCAACTGGTAGGCCGATTTGCTCCTTTATAATTCTTGAAGGTTTTCTTTTTTGTCGTCATAATATTCTTTGTTATTTAACTTTAAATATTCTGGTGTCATTTTTCATCGATACATTTTTCAAAATTCACGCTTGGCTCTAATATTTTTGTCGTAACCGCCTACGCAAATTTCCTGGTTTATTACACTACACTGTGGCCAATCTCCCCATGTAGGTATGTGCCATGTCTTGAAAGGAAGAAGAAGAAGAGGATGTGTCATGGTTTAAGAGGAAGAAGAAGAAGGAAACTGCCTTTCGAGGCGTTATCATTATTATTATTATTTTTAATCCATCATTATTTCCTTGTTTAACATTCTCAGCACCCATCAGTGGCCGCCTATGTCTTGGCCAATCCCCCGCAGTGGGTACGTGCCATTATTTAGAGGACAACAACAACAATAGGACTCCCTTTGTCGCTACCAGTTCTGCTCTCGTTTGGTGCGAGCAACACAGGATTCTCGTTAAGCACTATTTGCGGCTACCTTCATGATTACATTATTGCAAGTGGTCGCTTACCGTGTTAACTCCATATAAAATTCCACCGCATGTCCCAAAAGCGTATTTCATTTTATTCCTCGCATATCTAATTTGCTTAATTTATTAAAAAATTTCACCAATTAATATATTTTCTAATTTCAGTCATTCTACCATTCTACTTAGTTTTTTTTTCCGCACATATACTACGTTGGCATTCACCACCGTACCTTGGCCAATCCCCCCGCGTGGGTATGTGCCATGATTGCTGTGGAGAAGAAGAAGAAGAATGTGATTGTTTGCTTGTTCTGCCCTTTGCAGAGCTTTTGTCGGTGGTCTTGGGGCGGCTGTCGACGTCTTCTCCTGGTCAGGCGAACTCCCTGTGGTAGGCCAGCCTTCTTCTGAGCGCCTTTTTCCGAGGTGACATCGCAAGGCCCCCCGCCAAGCTCCGAAGCGCGGGTGAGCATGGATTCAAGGGGGAACTCCGGCACCTCGAAGAAAGCAAGCGGCGTCGTTCCCGGGCCAGCGGTCACACTGCTACGACAATCGCCCAAAGCCGGGCCAGCGTCGGCAGACTGCTCTGACGATAAAAGCATGCAACCATTCGTGCTGAAAAGCACGCTTTCACCAGAGGCCCCGGTGTTCGTACCAAGGCACTTCAGAGTCCCTCTGCCACAGGAAGTTGCAGAGCCCTGCCCACCCTATTCACCTTCACCACAGTCCCAGGACGCGAACCAGTATGCAATGCTCGAGCTCATGAGCTTCATTGACGACGTCACGCTGTGTCCTGCTGAGTTCGACTCCAAAATAGAAGACGTCACAAGCATATTGAGTGGCATTACCGACGCTGGCGGTCTCTCTCAGGTGGTCGACACTATCTTCCAACAGGGACTGAAAGAGGCTAACTTCAGGTATAGCGGGGCACGCCTGTGCAACCATCTTGGAAGCAACCTTCACATTCGAGGTGTGGAGGAGGACTTTACAAACATGCTTCTGGACCGGTGTCACAAAGAGTGCGTCAAGCGAAACGACTTGGGGTCCGGTGATTTTGACGACGACGCCTACCTGCGCGGTTTGCTGCTGTTTATTGCTGAACTGTTCTCTCAGATGGTGTTTCTGCGGGAGCACCACTCCTACAAGGTGAATCACCTGGCCGCCTGCATTCCCAACATGATACACACGCTTCTGCAGTCGCTCACCAAGGAGAACATCAAATGCACCATCCAGGTGCTGAAGCTTACTGGTGCCTGCCTGGAGGACTATGACAAGGTGGGCTCACCCGAAACCGACTGTTATGCCCTCGACAGTGTGTTTGAGAAGCTCTGCGAGATCTCTCAGAAGAAGGACATTGACCCGACCGCGGCGCTGATGGTCAAGAATGTCCTCGAACTTAGTGAGAGTAACTGGGGCCGCTCTTTGTCGTCTTCGAGCTCCCCATCGGCTGGCCAGGCGTATGACAGCCTTCCCATTACTTGTGGTCCCGACAGCGTGCCGGTCTCCAGTGAAGAGGAGAGGTTTATCCAAGAGCTCCTCCTCACAGAGCGCATGGGGAACATCGAAATGTCTGATGGAAGCGGTTACGCCAACAACTGCTACAATGACGACATGGACGATGAGATTGCGGCAGCCTACGAAGAATTCCTCAAGGAGTCGGGACAGTGAAGCTCTCTCCATCTCGGCAAGGGAGGGGACCAGAGTGGGTTGGCCGAGAGGTGCGAAGATGGGGCAGGCAGCAGTGCTGCCCAAGCGGCAGTGCCTGTACGCGTGTGGTCTATCTCTTTTTTTTTTCAAATTGTTTTGTTGGAATTTTGTTCAACCCCTGTACCCACCCCCTCTGTAACGCCTCCTAGGCCTTCAGGGTAAATAAATAAATAAGTGCAGGACAGTGCCCAGTGTTTTCTTAAGTGTATTTTTTGTCCTCCCTATGTTTGTGTGAATTGGGGTTGGGGGGAAAGTGTGGTGCCACTTTGTGCCTTTCCTTTTTTCCAAACAAGCTTCCTGCATCTCTTTCGCATTGTCCACGTGACGCTTTGCCCACAGTGACGGGATTTGAAGGCGCAGGCTTCTTTCCCAAGCAATGCAGCCCTAGGAAGCCGATCACCAGGCCGCCGCATAGCTTGTACCCATTTTGAGAAAGCCGGTGGGTACCCGGCCGGCGCCGGGAGTCGAACCCACCACCTCCCGAAGCCGAGGTGGGTGCTCTGCCATGAGGCCAGGAATGCGGTTCGTCCCTTCGGATAGGGTCGTCACCAGGTTGAACAACCCGGATGCTGCCCGGACTGCGTTGCAGGCCATCTCACCTCTCCAAAATGATTTCTGACGTCCGGAAGTTCGGCTGAGGAGGCTTTGTGTGCAGATCGTCTGACCAAGCTTGTATTATGGATTTGCTGAGGTGTTCCTCTTTTGGAAATCACTCGGTGAGCGCTCCTATTTCCCCGCACTTGGCACGCTCTAAGGGTCTAGTGAAGGGTGTCGATTCCCGACTTAGTCCTTCGGGGGCGTGCTTGAAAAACTTTCCCTTACAGGGCCAATCTCCGGCCATCTCTGCACTCGGGTAGCTGACGGAGTGAAGTTGCCGACGGTTTTTGTCACTTTTGCCAGAAGCACATGTCCATCGTAGCTGAAGGTGTGCGAAGAGTGCTCTGAAAAAGATGATACATGTTGTTTGTGCAATGGTGGCCACTCTACTGCTGATTTCAACTGTACTGCGAGGGCTCGGGAAATCCAATGTGTCTGACAATCTTGGCAAGCGTCCTTGCTCTAGGCGCGAGGCAGTTGCAATTTTTAAGGAAAAGGCATATGGTTATTCTAGTGCGGCAGCGCGGCCGACTACTGTGGTGGATTCTAGCCTGTCTTAAAGGTGCTCTAAAGAGGAATCTGAACTCGTCTTTTTACCGCGCGAACTCGGTCTACACGTTCCAGGCATTATTAGAAACTTCAAATTATTGTCCTGCGCAGCCGATTTACACAATTTAAATGAGATTTACCGGGTCGGCTCCCGCCTTTTTTTGAACTCACCACCGACGGTGGGAGTAGTCAACCAACGTTTCAGCCAGTCCCGTGGCGGCCTGCCGCTCTGCCATCGGCAGAGTGATACGTAACGATCGGCGAAAGCAGTCCTTGGACATAATTTGTGGCTGTGTAGCCTCTGACTAGATATGTTTATACACGGAAACCAAAAAAACAAAATAAAAGCGAAAGCGAAGACGCCACGCGACTGCCTGAAATGCACTCCACGAGTTAGTTGAGTACTCCTACCGTATGCGGTGAGTTAAAAAAGGCGGGAGTCGGGACGTTTAATCTTATTTAGATTATGGAAATCGGCCACACAGGACAATAATGAGATGTTTCTAAGAATGTGCGGTACGTGTAGATCGAGTTTCCGCGGTAAAAAGACGAGCTCTGATTCCTCTTCAGTGCACTTTTAAGCTACAGCAGCAGCGGTAGAAAGGTTACGGCGAATGTCATGGCTCGTTTGGTGAAATCTGTCACTGCGTCCATCTGTCAGGTAAGGGTGTCACAGACGCCTTCTTTAATAGTAAATCCAACGCCTCTCCTGCGTCATCTGTGGATCCTGCTGCAGCTCCGGCTCAGAGTGTGATCAGGTCGGCTATTTCTTTAGTGGAAAAACAAAAATAGCATTCGTCACCAACTTGTGCCTCAGAAGCCACAATAGTTGCACTTTTTAAGTGTGTCCTCATGGTGGAGATCGATGCACGGGCGCAAAAACGTAGCCGGTCTCCTCTTGATGTTGCTGGATCTTCTAGCCCTCGGCCTAAAACAAAAAAAAGTAATAAGGTACAAACGTTAAGAGAACCAATCTGGAAAAATAAAAGCAGTTGCTGCTGCAGCTCTCTGGGCAGAATAAGGTCTCTGAGGGTGCTACTATGGAATTGCCGTTCAAGTCAGTCCTCGTTCTGTGACTGAATCTTCCGTTGTAATCGGATTTTACCCGACGTTATAGCACTTCAAGACGCATTGCCAAAGGGCCTCTATTTCAGTGAAGTTGCTAATCATTAGCGAAGGCATCTCTGAGTGGTCTAATGTTTGCTTTCTTACCAACCTCTGCGTACATGACAGCAGCCAGGTATTGTACGTAAAATTTAATGCGAAAATTTGTCGCTCACTTCTTTAGATGATTCTCAGCACCTTCTCCTTCCTTGGAGAAGTAAAGTATGGCGATCTCTGAAACATGAAGTTTATTTCACGCGACTACGTTGCCGTATGCCGAACTTAAATGTTTACCTCTATAGGCCTGGTCTCGCGATCTGCGCTCTTCGCCGATATTGTTCTGAGCCAGAAATTAAAAATCACTTTCTTCGCTCTTGCCGCGGCTTCATTTCGTTAAGGAGGCGACTGCTAGAAGTTCCATTATAGAAACTCAGTTTGTGCCTGTCTTCTGCGATTATTCTATCCCTCTGTGCTTCTGTGCGTGGAAGCAGAAACGGAAATGTTTGCTGAGCCATTCAAAATTTTCTTCTCAATCAAAAAGTCTTCCATCATAATTTATCGCTTCTTCCCCCTTTTCTTTATTTCCGCCTTTTATTTTTTTGATATTTCAATTTCTGTTGTTTTTCTTTTGTTCATTATCTGCAACAAATTTAAGATTAAGCTGCTTTACCACCGCCAACGACCTCTGTCACTAAACCTGAGTTAATCCTTTTTTTTCTGACCTCATCTCATTTCTGCTACATCCAATAAAAAAAAAACTGGTAGTACGAGCAAGTTTATCGGCTACAGTAGTGAAAGGCGAAAGCCTGAGTGCTGCACGGAACGCCGGAATTAGCTTAAAGTGCTATTGAGGTGTCCACTAAACCACAGAGTTTGTAAGGCGCCTTTCCTTTCCTCGAAATCAACGCGGTCTACAACGTTGTCTATGTCAGAACACATCAATGAAGGCCGGAATTAGCTTAAAGTGTTATTTAGGTGTCCACTAAACCACAGAGTTGATAAGGCGCCTGTCCCTTCCTCCAAATCAACGCACTCTACTACGCTGCCTATGTCAGAGCGCATCAATGAACGCCACAACAGAGGTCAAGCTAAAGGTCAAACGTGGATCCGGCGCGACGACGCTGGAGGCTCAAAACCTAGCGCAGTATTGCTTTCGATGTAAAAAGAAATCTAATGTCAAGAACCAGAGCATGTTCACCAAATGCACAACCGATGTTTTTTACTCGCTTCAACTGTCCTGTCGCAAGGCCTACATAGGTCAAACAGGTCAATGCGTCAAAGACCGTATGAGGCAGCACCGCACTTCGCTGCAGCCAGGCAACACAGCAAATCTGCCAAGACATTGCAACCACTGCAAAGACTGCACCCCTCTGTTCCAAAATGAGAGAATCATCGGCCGCGGCAAAACGCAGACAGAACGAGAAATCTTAGAAGCCTTCAAAATGAAGCAGTTAGGAATTTGAATGCGTCAGCGACAGCTCTGTCAGGTTCACGGCAAAAGAGTACAGTTTCATGAATCGGACATAGGTTGCCACATGCTATCTTCCAACGATTGATCAATTGTGTTCTTGTTTTTCTGATAGCGTTTGTGATTGCAATCGCGCATGTGCACCCTGTTCTGTTGTCGGTGATAAATGAAGAATATTTCAGTTGTGTTTCCAGCGCTGTCCTGTGTACTTCTCCTGCTTGTGAACGCGTCCTTTCCGCCAGCTTCCTACTTACAATGCACCAACTGGCCCAACAAGCTACGCTTCTTGAATACTTGGCTGATTGTTTGTCAGTTTTAGTCTCCCTTGAAACTTCACAAAAGATTTTTTGAGCCGTTTCCTGCAATTTTTTCTCTCATCTTCTTTAAAAGAGGTCCGTTTTGTTTGTTTTCCTGGCCATACAGGTATTCATTCAAACGAGGTGCCTGATTGCTTACCAAGGTCAGGTCTTGGCGGGTCAGTGACACATCCCGTCCGAATTTCAGTCTGCTGGTGATTTCCAGGTTTCAGTGCTTCCAACACACATCAGCGAAGTTGCGTGGTCTCTTACTAAATTCCACTGATTATCAGCACTTAGCATATAATTGGAACGTCCGTTCGTGTAAAACCAGGCTGTGTGAGGTATCAATGACGCGGTTGCGATGCAGTATTCCCAGTTGAAATTTATATCTGTGCAGCTGTGTGTGGTCACCAACAAACCTATGTGGCTGATGAGGAGACGTTGAATCTGCAGACCGTTTCCTCCCATATTGTCAAAAGTTCGCACTTCAGAGGAAGATTTACATGGAGGTCCCTCTCTCTAGGTTCGGGCTCCTGCTATTGCTGCCAGTGTTATTATCGTTCGTTGCGAGCTCAAAAGATTTTGCTTGGGTGCAATTTGTGGGGTTCTCCATGATTACATAATTTCAACTGGTAGGCCGATTTGCTCCTTTATAATTCTTGAAGGTTTTCTTTTTTGTCGTCATAATATTCTTTGTTATTTAACTTTAAATATTCTGGTGTCATTTTTCATCGATACATTTTTCAAAATTCACGCTTGGCTCTAATATTTTTGTCGTAACCGCCTACGCAAATTTCCTGGTTTATTACACTACACTGTGGCCAATCTCCCCATGTAGGTATGTGCCATGTCTTGAAAGGAAGAAGAAGAAGAGGATGTGTCATGGTTTAAGAGGAAGAAGAAGAAGGAAACTGCTTTTCGAGGCGTTATCATTATTATTATTATTATTAATCCATCATTATTTTCTTGTTTAACATTCTCAGCACCCATCAGTTGCCGCCTATGTCTTGGCCAATCCCCCGCAGTGGGTACGTGCCATTATTTAGAGGACAACAACAACAATAATAGGACTCCCTTTGTCGCTACCAGTTCTGCTCTCGTTTGGTGCGAGCAACACAGGATTCTCGTTAAGCACTATTTGCGGCTACCTTCATGATTACATTATTGCAAGTGGTCGCTTACCGTGTTAACTCCATATAAAATTCCACCGCATGTCCCAAAAGCGTATTTTATTTTATTCCTCGGATATCTAATTTGCTTAATTTATTAAAAAATTTCACCAATTAATATATTTTCTAATTTCAGTCATTCTACCATTCTACTTAGTTTTTTTTTTCCGCACATATACTACGTTGGCATTCACTACCGTACCTTGGCCAATCCCCCCGCGTGGGTATGTGCCATGATTGCTATGGAGAAGAAGAAGAAGAATGTGATTGTTTGCTTGTTCTTCCCTTTGCAGAGCTTTTTTCGGTGGTCTTGGGGCGGCTGTCGACGTCTTCTCCTGGTCAGGGGAACTCCCTGTGGTAGGCCAGCCTTCTTCTGGGCGCCTTTTTCCGAGGTGACATCGCAAGGCCCCCCGCCAAGCTCCGAAGCGCGGGTGAGCATGGATTCAAGGGGGAACTCCGGCACCTCGAAGAAAGCAAGCGGCGTCGTTCCCGGGCCAGCGGTCACACTGCTACGACAATCGCCCAAAGCCGGGCCAGCGTCGGCAGACTGCTCTGACGATAAAAGCATGCAACCATTCGTGCTGAAAAGCACGCTTTCACCAGAGGCCCCGGTGTTCGTACCAAGGCACTTCAGAGTCCCTCTGCCACAGGAAGTTGCAGAGCCCTGCCCACCCTATTCACCTTCACCACAGTCCCAGGACGCGAACCAGTATGCAATGCTCGAGCTCATGAACTTCATTGACGACGTCACGCTGTGTCCTGCTGAGTTCGACTCCAAAATAGAAGACGTCACAAGCATATTGAGTGGCATTACCGACGCTGGCGGTCTCTGTCAGGTGGTCGACACTATCTTCCAACAGGGACTGAAAGAGGCTAACTTCAGGTATAGCGGGGCACGCCTGTGCAACCATCTTGGAAGCAACCTTCACATTCGAGGTGTGGAGGAGGACTTTACAAACATGCTTCTGGACCGGTGTCACAAAGAGTGCGTCAAGCGAAACGACTTGGGGTCCGGTGATTTTGACGACGACGCCTACCTGCGCGGTTTGCTGCTGTTTATTGCTGAACTGTTCTCTCAGATGGTGTTTCTTCGGGAGCACCACTCCTACAAGGTGAATCACCTGGCCGCCTGCATTCCCAACATGATACACACGCTTCTGCAGTCGCTCACCAAGGAGAACATCAAATGCACCATCCAGGTGCTGAAGCTTACTGGCGCCTGCCTGGAGGACTATGACAAGGTGGGCTCACCCGAAACCGACTGTTATGCCCTCGACAGTGTGTTTGAGAAGCTCTGCGAGATCTCTCAGAAGAAGGACATTGACCCGACCGCGGCGCTGATGGTCAAGAATGTCCTCGAACTTCGTGAGAGTAACTGGGGCCGCTCTTTGTCGTCTTCGAGCTCCCCATCGGCTGGCCAGGCGTATGACAGCCTTCCCATTACTTGTGGTCCCGACAGGCGTGCCGGTCTCCAGTGAAGAGGAGAGGTTTATCCAAGAGCTCCTCCTCACAGAGCGCATGGGGAACATCGAAATGTCTGATGGAAGCGGTTACGCCAACAACTGCTACAATGACGACATGGACGATGAGATTGCGGCAGCCTACGAAGAATTCCTCAAGGAGTCGGGACAGTGAAGCTCTCTCCATCTCGACAAGGGAGGGGACCAGAGTGGGTTGGCCGAGAGGTGCGAAGATGGGACAGGCAGCAGTGCTGCCCAAGCGGCAGTGCCTGTACGCGTGTGGTCTATCTCTTTCTTTTTTCAAATTGTTTGGTTGGAATTTAGTTCAACCCCTGTACCCACCCCCTCTGTAACGCCTCCTAGGCCTTCAGGGTAAATAAATAAATAAGTGCAGGACAGTGCCCAGTGTTTTCTTAAGTGTATTTTTTGTCCTCCCTATGTTTGTATGAATTGGGGTTGGGGGGAAAGTGTGGTGCCACTTTGTGCCTTTCCTTTTTTCCAAACAAGCTTCCTGCATCTCTTTCGCATTGTCCACGTCACGCTTTGCCCACAGTGACGGGATTTGAAGGCGCAGGCTTCTTTCCCAAGCAATGCAGCCCTAGGAAGCCGATCACCAGGCCGCCGCATAGCTTGTACCCATTTTGAGAAAGCCGGTGGGTACCCGGCCGGCGCCGGGAGTCGAACCCACCACCTCCCGAAGCCGAGGTGGGTGCTCTGCCATGAGGCCAGGAATGCGGTTCGTCCCTTCGGATAGGGTCGTCACCAGGTTGAACAACCCGGATGCTGCCCGGACTGCGTTGCAGGCCATCTCACCTCTCCAAAATGATTTCTGACATCCGGAAGTTCGGCTGAGGAGGCTTTGTGTGCAGATCGCCTGACCAAGCTTGTATTATGGATTTGCTGAGGTGTTCCTCTTTTGGAAATCACTCGGTGAGCGCTCCTATTTCCCCGCACTTGGCACGCTCTAAGGGTCTAGTGAAGGGTGTCGATTCCCGACTTAGTCCTTCGGGGGCGTGCTTGAAAAACTTTCCCTTACAGGGCCAATCTCCGGCCATCTCTGCACTCGGGTAGCTGACGGAGTGAAGTTACCGACGGTTATTGTCACTTTTGCCAGAAGCACATGTCCATCGTAGCTGAAGGTGTGCGAAGAGTGCTCTGAAAAAGATGATACATGTTGTTTGTGCAATGCTGGCCACTCTACTGCTGATTTCAACTGTACTGCGAGGGCTCGGGAAATCCAATGTGTCTGACAATCTTGGCAAGCGTCCTTGCTCTAGGCGCGAGGCAGTTGCAATTTTTAAGGAAAAGGCATATGGTTATTCTAGTGCGGCAGCGCGGCCGACTACTGTGGTGGATTCTAGCCTGTCTTAAAGGTGCTCTAAAGAGGAATCTGAACTCGTCTTTTTACCGCGCGAACTCGGTCTACACGTTCCAGGCATTCTTAGAAACTTCAAATTATTGTCCTGCGCAGCCGATTTACACAATTTAAATGAGATTTACCGGGTCGGCTCCCGGCTTTCTTTGAACTCACCACCGACGGTGGGAGTAGTCAACCAACGTTTCAGCCAGTCCCGTGGCGGCCAGCCGCTCTGCCATCGGCAGAGTGATACGTAGCGATCGGCGAAAGCAGTCCTTGGACATAATTTGTGGCTGTGTAGCCTCTGACTAGATATGTTTATACACTGAAACCTAAAAAAACAAAATAAAAGCGAAAGCGAAGACGCCACGCGACTGCCTGAAATGCACTCCACGAGTTAGTTGAGTACTCCTACCGTATGCGGTGAGTTAAAAAAGGCGGGAGTCGGGACGTTTAATCTTATTTAGATTATGGAAATCGGCCACACAGGACAATAATTAGATGTTTCTAAGAATGTTCGGTACGTGTAGATCGAGTTTCCGCGGTAAAAAGACGAGCTCTGATTCCTCTTCAGTGCACTTTTAAGCTACAGCAGCAGCGGTAGAAAGGTTACGGCGAATGTCATGGCTCATTTGGTGAAATCTGTCACTGCGTCCATCTGTCAGGTAAGGGTGTCACAGACGCCTTCTTTAATAGTAAATCCAACGCCTCTCCTGCGTCATCTGTGGATCCTGCTGCAGCTCCGGCTCAGAGTGTGATCAGGTCGGCTATTTCTTTAGTGGAAACACAAAAATAGCATTCGTCACCAACTTGTGCCTCAGAAGCCACAATAGTTGCACTTTTTAAGTGTGTCCTCATGGTGGAGATCGATGCACGGGCGCAAAAACGTAGCCGGTCTCCTCTTGATGTTGCTGGATCTTCTAGCCCTCGGCCTAAAACAAAAAAAATAATAAGGTACAAACGTTAAGAGAACCAATCTTGAAAAATAAAAGCAGTTGCTGCTGCAGCTCTCTGGGCAGAATAAGGTCTCTGAGGGTGCTACTGTGGAATTGCCGTTCAAGTCAGTCCTCGTTCTGTGACTGAATCTTCCGTTGTAATCGGATTTTACCCGACGTTATAGCACTTCAAGACGCATTGCCAAAGGGCCTCTATTTCAATGAAGTTGCTAATCATTAGCAAAGGCATCTCTGAGTGGTCTAATGTTTGCTTTCTTACCAACCTCTGCGTACATGACAGCAGCCAGGTATTGTACGTAAAATTTAATGCGAAAATTTGTCGCTCACTTCTTTAGATGATTCTCAGCACCTTCTCCTTCCTTGGAGAAGTAAAGTATGGCGATCTCTGAAACATGAAGTTTATTTCACGCGACTACGTTGCCGTATGCCGAACTTAAATGTTTACCTCTATAGGCCTGGTCTCGCGATCTGCGCTCTACGCCGATATTGTTCTGAGCCAGAAATTAAAAATCACTTTCTTCGCTCTTGCCGCGGCTTCATTTCGTTAAGGAGGCGACTGCTAGAAGTTCCATTATAGAAACTCAGTTTGTGCCTGTCTTCTGCGATTATTCTATCCCTCTGTGCTTCTGTGCGTGGAAGCAGAAACGGAAATGTTTGCTGAGCCATTCAAAATATTCTTCTCAATCAAAAAGTCTTCCATCATAATTTATCGCTTCTTCCCCCTTTTCTTTATTTCCGCCTTTTCTTTTTTTGATATTTCAATTTCTGTTGTTTTTCTTTTGTTCATTACCTGCAACAAATTTAAGATTAAGCTGCTTTACCACCGCCAACGACCTCTGTCACTAAACCTGAGTTAGTCCTTTTTTTTCTTACCTGATCTCATTTCTGCTACATCCAATAAAAAAAACTGGTAGTACGAGCAAGTTTATCGGCTACAGTAGTGAAAGGCGAAAGCCTGAGTGCTGCACGGAACGCCGGAATTAGCTTAAAGTGCTATTGAGGTGTCCACTAAACCACAGAGTTTGTAAGGCGCCTTTCCTTTCCTCGAAATCAACGCGGTCTACAACGTTGTCTATGTCAGAGCACATCAATGAAGGCCGGAATTAGCTTAAAGTGTTATTTAGGTGTCCACTAAACCACAGAGTTGATAAGGCGCCTGTCCCTTCCTCCAAATCAACGCAGTCTACTACGCTGCCTATGTCAGAGCGCATCAATGAACGCCACAACAGGGGTCAAGCTAAAGGTCAAACGTGGATCCGGCGCGACGACGCTGAAGGCTCAAAACCTAGCGCAGTATTGCTTTCGCAGTAAAAAGAAATCTAATGTCAAGAACCAGAGCATGTTCACCAAATGCACAACCGATGTTTTTTACTCGCTTCAACTGTCCTGTCGCAAGGCCTACATAGGTCAAACAGGTCAATGCGTCAAAGACAGTATGAGGCAGCACCGCACTTCGCTGCAGCCAGGCAACACAGCAAATCTGCCAAGACATTGCAACCACTGCAAAGACTGCACCCCTCTGTTCCAAAATGAGAGAATCATCGGCCGCGGCAAAACGCAGACAGAACGAGAAATCTTAGAAGCCTTCAAAATGAAGCAGTTAGGTATTGAATGCGTCAGCGACAGCTCTGTCAGGTTCACGGCAAAAGAGTACAGTTTCATGAATCGGACATAGGTTGCCACATGCTATCTTCCAACTATTGATCAATTTTGTTCTTGTTTTTCTGATAGCGTTTGTGATTGCAATCGCGCATGTGCACCCTGTTCTGTTGTCGGTGATAAATGAAGAATATTTCAGTTGTGTTTCCAGCGTTGTCCTGTGTACTTCTCCTGCTTGTGAACGCGTCCTTTCCGCTAGTTTCCTACTTACAATGCACCAACTGGCCCAACAAGCTACGCTTCTTGAATACTTGGCTGATTGTTTGTCAGTTTTAGTCTCCCTTGAAACTTCACAAAAGATTTTTTGAGCCGTTTCCTGCGATTTTTTCTCTCATCTTCTTTAAAAGAGGTCCGTTTTGTTTGTTTTCCTGGCCATACAGGTATTCATTCAAACGAGGTGCCTGATTGCTTACCACGGTCAGGTCTTGGCGGGCCAGTGACACATCCCGTCCGAATTTCAGTCTGCTGGTGAATTCCAGGTTTCAGTGCTTCCAACACACATCAGCGAGGTTGCGTGGTCTCTTACTAAATTCCACTGATTATCAGCACTTAGCATATAATTGTAACGTCCGTTCGTGTAAAACCAGGCTGTGTGGGGTATCAATGACGCGGTTGCGATGCAGTATTCCCAGTTGAAATTTATATCTGTGCAGCTGTGTGTGGTCACCAACAAACCTATGTGGCTGATGAGGGGACGTTGAATCTGCAGACCGTTTCCTCCCATATTGTCAAAAGTTCGCACTTCAGAGGAAGATTTACATGGAGGTCCCTCTCTCTAGGTTCGGGCTCCTGTTATTGCTGCCAGTGTTATTATCGTTCGTTGCGAGCTCAAAAGATTTTGCTTGGGTGCAATTTGTGGGGTTCTCCATGATTACATAATTTCAAATTCTTTATTTCTGCCTTGTAAACATACAGACAGCGGAGGCGCAGAAAAAGCTGAGAAACAGCTTGACTAAGCCGCAGCCCCCTTTCGCTTGGCAGCAGCTTGACAGCAAGGCTTTTAATACAAAAGGCAGTTGCAAAGCGTGATAACAAGTATACAATACAAGAGAAAACGAAAGAACATTATACAATATTGACACAATATTCACATTGGGTAGACACAGGTAATGGCAGCAAAGGAGAAAAAAAAGAGAAAGAAGAAAAAAAAACACAAAACAAAAATCCTACATGCTAGCATACAAAGCACGCAAAGACCTGTTTGACGAACTGAAAAGGTCAAAATTATTATATATATACGCGTTTAGCAGGGACGGAAGAGTGAACTGCAGGCGTTCTCTGCCCGAGTTTAACCGTGGGGTCGGGATAATTTCAACTGGTAGGCCGATTTGCTCTTTTAAAATTCTTGAAGCTTTTCTTTTTTGTCGTCAAATATTCTTTGTTATTTAACTTTAAATAATCTGGTGTCATTTTTCATCGATACATTTTTCAAAATTCACGCTTGGCTCTAATATTTTTGTCGTAACCGCCTACGCCAATTTCCTGGTTTATTACACTACACCGTGGCCAGTCTCCCCATGTAGGTATGTGCCATGTCTAGAAAGGAAGAAGAAGAGGATGTGTCATGGTTTAAGAGGAAGAAGAAGAAGTAAACTGCCTTTCGAGGCGTTATCATTATTATTATTATTTTTAATCCATCATTATTTCCTTGTTTAACATTCTCAGCACCCATCAGTGGCCGCCTATGTCTTGGCCAATCCCCCGCAGTGGGTACGTGCCATTATTTAGAGGACAACAAAAACAACAATAGGACTCCCTTTGTCGCTACCAGTTCTGCTCTCGTTTGGTGCGAGCAACACAGGATTCTCGTTAAGCACTATTTGCGGCTACCTTCATGATTACATTATTGCAAGTGGTCGCTTACCTTGTTAACTCCATATAAAATTCCACCGCATGTCCCAAAAGCTTATTTTATTTTATTCCTCGCATATCTAATTTGCTTAATTTATTAAAAATTTCACCAATTAATATATTTTCTAATTTCAGTCATTCTACCATTCTACTTAGTTTTTTTTCCGCACATATACTACGTTGGCATTCACCACCATACCTTGGCCAATCCCGCCGCGTGGGTATGTGCCATGATTGCTGTGGAGAAGAAGAAGAAGAATGTGATTGTTTGCTTGTTCTGCCCTTTGCAGAGCTTTTGTCGGTGGTCTTGGGGCGGCTGTCGACGTCTTCTCCTGGTCAGGGGAACTCCCTGTGGTAGGCCAGCCTTCTTCTGAGCGCCTTTTTCCGAGGTGACATCGCAAGGCCCCCCGCCAAGCTCCGAAGCGCGGGTGAGCATGGATTCAAGGGGGAACTCCGGCACCTCGAAGAAAGCAAGCGGCGTCGTTCCCGGGCCAGCGGTCACACTGCTACGACAATCGCCCAAAGCCGGGCCAGCGTCGGCAGACTGCTCTGACGATAAAAGCATGCAACCATTCGTGCTGAAAAGCACGCTTTCACCAGAGGCCCCGGTGTTCGTACCAAGGCACTTCAGAGTCCCTCTGGCACAGGAAGTTGCAGAGCCCTGACCACCCTATTCACCTTCACCACAGTCCCAGGACGCGAACCAGTATGCAATGCTCGAGCTCATGAGCTTCATTGACGACGTCACGCTGTGTCCTGCTGAGTTCGACTCCAAAATAGAAGACGTCACAAGCATATTGAGTGGCATTACCGACGCTGGCGGTCTCTCTCAGGTGGTCGACACTATCTTCCAACAGGGACTGAAAGAGGCTAACTTCAGGTATAGCGGGGCACGCCTGTGCAACCATCTTGGAAGCAACCTTCACATTCGAGGTGTGGAGGAGGACTTTACAAACATGCTTCTGGACCGGTGTCACAAAGAGTGCGTCAAGCGAAACGACTTGGGGTCCGGTGATTTTGACGACGACGCCTACCTGCGCGGTTTGCTGCTGTTTATTGCTGAACTGTTCTCTCAGATGGTGTTTCTGCGGTAGCACCACTCCTACAAGGTGAATCACCTGGCCGCCTGCATTCCCAACATGATACACACGCTTCTGCAGTCGCTCACCAAGGAGAACATCAAATGCACCATCCAGGTGCTGAAGCTTACTGGCGCCTGCCTGGAGGACTATGACAAGGTGGGCTCACCCGAAACCGACTGTTATGCCCTCGACAGTGTGTTTGAGAAGCTCTGCGAGATCTCTCAGAAGAAGGACATTGACCCGACCGCGGCGCTGATGGTCAAGAATGTCCTCGAACTTCGTGAGAGTAACTGGGGCCGCTCTTTGTCGTCTTCGAGCTCCCCATCGGCTGGCCAGGCGTATCACAGCCTTCCCATTACTTGTGGTCCCGACGGCGTGCCGGTCTCCAGTGAAGAGGAGAGGTTTATCCAAGAGCTCCTCCTCACAGAGCGCATGGGGAACATCGAAATGTCTGATGGAAGCGGTTACGCCAACAACTGCTACAATGACGACATGGACGATGAGATTGCGGCAGCCTACGAAGAATTCCTCAAGGAGTCGGGACAGTGAAGCTCTCTCCATCTCGGCAAGGGAGGGGACCAGAGTGGGTTGGCCGAGAGGTGCGAAGATGGGGCAGGGAGCAGTGCTGCCCAAGCGGCAGTGCCTGTACGCGTGTGGTCTATCTCTTTTTTTTTTTCAAATTGTTTTGTTGGAATTTTGTTCAACCCCTGTACCCACCTCCTCTGTAACGCCTCCTAGGCCTTCAGGGTAAATAAATAAATAAGTGCAGGACAGTGCCCAGTGTTTTCTTAAGTGTATTTTTTGTCCTCCCTATGTTTGTGTGAATTGGGGTTGGGGGAAAGTGTGGTGCCACTTTGTGCCTTTCCTTTTTTCCAAACAAGCTTCCTGCATCTCTTTCGCATTGTCCACGTGACGCTTTGCCCACAGTGACGGGATTTGAAGGCGCAGGCTTCTTTCCCAAGCAATGCAGCCCTAGGAAGCCGATCACCAGGCCGCCGCATAGCTTGTACCCATTTTGAGAAAGCCGGTGGGTACCCGGCCGGCGCCGGGAGTCGAACCCACCACCTCCCGAAGCCGAGGTGGGTGCTCTGCCATGAGGCCAGGAATGCGGTTCGTCCCTTCGGATAGGGTCGTCACCAGGTTGAACAACCCGGATGCTGCCCGGACTGCGTTGCAGGCCATCTCACCTCTCCAAAATGATTTCTGACGTCCGGAAGTTCGGCTGAGGAGGCTTTGTGTGCAGATCGTCTGACCAAGCTTGTATTATGGATTTGCTGAGGTGTTCCTCTTTTGGAAATCACTCGGTGAGCGCTCCTATTTCCCCGCACTTGGCACGCTCTAAGGGTCTAGTGAAGGGTGTCGATTCCCGACTTAGTCCTTCGGGGGCGTGCTTGAAAAACTTTCCCTTACAGGGCCAATCTCCGGCCATCTCTGCACTCGGGTAGCTGACGGAGTGAAGTTACCGACGGTTATTGTCACTTTTGCCAGAAGCACATGTCCACCGTAGCTGAAGGTGTGCGAAGAGTGCTCTGAAAAAGATGATACATGTTGTTTGTGCAATGGTGGCCACTCTACTGCTGATTTCAACTGTACTGCGAGGGCTCGGGAAATCCAATGTGTCTGACAATCTTGGCAAGCGTCCTTGCTCTAGGCGCGAGGCAGTTGCAATTTTTAAGGAAAAGGCATATGGTTATTCTAGTGCGGCAGCGCGGCCGACTACTGTGGTGGATTCTAGCCTGTCTTAAAGGTGCTCTAAAGAGGAATCTGAACTCGTCTTTTTACCGCGCGAACTCGGTCTACACGTTCCAGGCATTCTTAGAAACTTCAAATTATTGTCCTGCGCAGCCGATTTACACAATTTAAATGAGATTTACCGGGTCGGCTCCCGCCTTTTTTTGAACTCACCACCGACGGTGGGAGTAGTCAACCAACGTTTCAGCCAGTCCCGTGGCGGCCTACCGCTCTGCCATCGGCAGAGTGATACGTAACGATCGGCGAAAGCAGTCCTTGGACATAATTTGTGGCTGTGTAGCCTCTGACTAGATATGTTTATACACGGAAACCAAAAAAACAAAATAAAAGCGAAAGCGAAGACGCCACGCGACTGCCTGAAATGCACTCCACGAGTTAGTTGAGTACTCCTACCGTATGCGGTGAGTTAAAAAAGGCGGGAGTCGGGACGTTTAATCTTATTTAGATTATGGAAATCGGCCACACAGGACAATAATTAGATGTTTCTAAGAATGTTCGGTACGTGTAGATCGAGTTTCCGCGGTAAAAAGACGAGCTCTGATTCCTCTTCAGTGCACTTTTAAGCTACAGCAGCAGCGGTAGAAAGGTTACGGCGAATGTCATGGCTCGTTTGGTGAAATCTGTCACTGCGTCCATCTGTCAGGTAAGGGTGTCACAGACGCCTTCTTTAATAGTAAATACAACGCCTCTCCTGCGTCATCTGTGGATCCTGCTGCAGCTCCGGCTCAGAGTGTGATCAGGTCGGCTATTTCTTTAGTGGAAACACAAAAATAGCATTCGTCACCAACTTGTGCCTCAGAAGCCACAATAGTTGCACTTTTTAAGTGTGTCCTCATGGTGGAGATCGATGCACGGGCGCAAAAACGTAGCCGGTCTCCTCTTGATGTTGCTGGATCTTCTAGCCCTCGGCCTAAAACAAAAAAAAATAATAAGGTACAAACGTTAAGAGAACCAATCTGGAAAAATAAAAGCAGTTGCTGCTGCAGCTCTCTGGGCAGAACAAGGTCTCTGAGGGTGCTACTATGGAATTGCCGTTCAAGTCAGTCCTCGTTCTGTGACTGAATCTTCCGTTGTAATCGGATTTTACCCGACGTTATAGCACTTCAAGACGCATTGCCAAAGGGCCTCTATTTCAATGAAGTTGCTAATCATTAGCGAAGGCATCTCTGAGTGGTCTAATGTTTGCTTTCTTACCAACCTCTGCGTACATGACAGCAGCCAGGTATTGTACGTAAAATTTAATGCGAAAATTTGTCGCTCACTTCTTTAGATGATTCTCAGCACCTTCTCCTTCCTTGGAGAAGTAAAGTATGGCGATCTCTGAAACATGAAGTTTATTTCACGCGACTACGTTGCCGTATGCCGAACTTAAATGTTTACCTCTATAGGCCTGGTCTCGCGATCTGCGCTCTTCGCCGATATTGTTCTGAGCCAGAAATTAAAAATCACTTTCTTCGCTCATGCCGCGGCTTCATTTCGTTAAGGAGGCGACTGCTAGAAGTTCCATTATAGAAACTCAGTTTGTGCCTGTCTTCTGCGATTATTCTATCCCTCTGTGCTTCTGTGCGTGGAAGCAGAAACGGAAATGTTTGCTGAGCCATTCAAAATTTTCTTCTCAATCAAAAAGTCTTCCATCATAATTTATCGCTTATTCCCCTTTTCTTTATTTCCGCCTTTTCTTTTTTTGATATTTCAATTTCTGTTGTTTTTCTTTTGTTCATTACCTGCAACAAATTTAAGATTAAGCTGCTTTACCACCGCCAACGACCTCTGTCACTAAACCTGAGTTAATCCTTTTTTTTCTGACCTCATCTCATTTCTGCCACATCCAATTAAAAAAAAAACTGGTAGTACGAGCAAGTTTATCGGCTACAGTAGTGAAAGGCGAAAGCCTGAGTGCTGCACGGAACGCCGGAATTAGCTTAAAGTGCTATTGAGGTGTCCACTAAACCACAGAGTTTGTAAGGCGCCTTTCCTTTCCTCGAAATCAACGCGGTCTACAACATTGTCTATGTCAGAACACATCAATGAAGGCCGGAATGAGCTTAAAGTGTTATTTAGGTGTCCACTAAACCACAGAGTTGATAAGGCGCCTGTCCCTTCCTCCAAATCAACGCACTCTACTACGCTGCCTATGTCAGAGCGCATCAATGAACGCCACAACAGAGGTCAAGCTAAAGGTCAAACGTGGATCCGGCGCGACGACGCTGGAGGCTCAAAACCTAGCGCAGTATTGCTTTCGCAGTAAAAAGAAATCTAATGTCAAGAACCAGAGCATGTTCACCAAATGCACAACCGATGTTTTTTACTCGCTTCAACTGTCCTGTCGCAAGGCCTACATAGGTCAAACAGGTCAATGCGTCAAAGACCGTATGAGGCAGCACCGCACTTCGCTGCAGCCAGGCAACACAGCAAATCTGCCAAGACATTGCAACCACTGCAAAGACTGCACCCCTCTGTTCCAAAATGAGAGAATCATCGGCCGCGGCAAAACGCAGACAGAACGAGAAATCTTAGAAGCCTTCAAAATGAAGCAGTTAGGAATTTGAATGCGTCAGCGACAGCTCTGTCAGGTTCACGGCAAAAGAGTACAGTTTCATGAATCGGACATAGGTTGCCACATGCTATCTTCCAACGATTGATCAATTTTGTTCTTGTTTTTCTGATAGCGTTTGTGATTGCAATCGCGCATGTGCACCCTGTTCTGTTGTCGGTGATAAATGAAGAATATTTCAGTTGTGTTTCCAGCGTTGTCCTGTGTACTTCTCCTGCTTGTGAACGCGTCCTTTCCGCCAGTTTCCTACTTACAATGCACCAACTGGCCCAACAAGCTACGCTTCTTGAATACTTGGCTGATTGTTTGTCAGTTTTAGTCTCTCTTGAAACTTCACAAAAGATTTTTTGAGCCGTTTCCTGCAATTTTTTCTCTCATCTTCTTTAAAAGAGGTCCGTTTTGTTTGTTTTCCTGGCCATACAGGTATTCATTCAAACGAGGTGCCTGATTGCTTACCAAGGTCAGGTCTTGGCGGGTCAGTGACACATCCCGTCCGAATTTCAGTCTGCTGGTGATTTCCAGGTTTCAGTGCTTCCAACACACATCAGCGAGGTTGCGTGGTCTCTTACTAAATTCCACTGATTATCAGCACTTAGCATATAATTGGAACGTCCGTTCGTGTAAAACCAGGCTGTGTGAGGTATCAATGACGCGGTTGCGATGCAGTATTCCCAGTTGAAATTTATATCTGTGCAGCTGTGTGTGGTCACCAACAAACCTATGTGGCTGATGAGGGGACGTTGAATCTGCAGACCGTTTCCTCCCATATTGTCAAAAGTTCGCACTTCAGAGGAAGATTTACATGGAGGTCCCTCTCTCTAGGTTCGGGCTCCTGTTATTGCTGCCAGTGTTATTATCGTTCGTTGCGAGCTCAAAAGATTTTGCTTGGGTGCAATTTGTGGGGTTCTCCATGATTACATAATTTCAACTGGTAGGCCGATTTGCTCCTTTATAATTCTTGAAGGTTTTCTTTTTTGTCGTCATAATATTCTTTGTTATTTAACTTTAAATATTCAGGTGTCATTTTTCATCGATACATTTTTCAAAATTCACGCTTGGCTCTAATATTTTTGTCGTAACCGCCTACGCAAATTTCCTGGTTTATTACACTACACTGTGGCCAATCTCCCCATGTAGGTATGTGCCATGTCTTGAAAGGAAGAAGAAGAGGATGTGTCATGGTTTAAGAGGAAGAAGAAGAAGGAAACTGCTTTTCGAGGCGTTATCATTATTATTATTATTATTAATCCATCATTATTTTCTTGTTTAACATTCTCAGCACCCATCAGTTGCCGCCTATGTCTTGGCCAATCCCCCGCAGTGGGTACGTGCCATTATTTAGAGGACAACAACAACAACAATAGGACTCCCTTTGTCGCTACCAGTTCTGCTCTCGTTTGGTGCGAGCAACACAGGATTCTCGTTAAGCACTATTTGCGGCTACCTTCATGATTACATTATTGCAAGTCGTCGCTTACCGTGTTAACTCCATATAAAATTCCACCGCATGTCCCAAAAGCGTATTTTATTTTATTCCTCCCATATCTAATTTGCTTAATTTATTAAAAATTTCACCAATTAATATATTTTCTAATTTCAGTCATTCTACCATTCTACTTAGTTTTTTTTCCCGCACATATACTACGTTGGCATTCACCACCGTACCTTGGCCAATCCCCCCGCGTGGGTATGTGCCATGATTGCTGTGGAGAAGAAGAAGAAGAATGTGATTGTTTGCTTGTTCTTCCCTTTGCAGAGCTTTTGTCGGTGGTCTTGGGGCGGCTGTCGACGTCTTCTCCTGGTCAGGGGAACTCCCTGTGGTAGGCCAGCCTTCTTCTGGGTGCCTTTTTCCGAGGTGACATCGCAAGGCCCCCCGCCAAGCTCCGAAGCGGGGGTGAGCATGGATTCAAGGGGGAACTCCGGCACCTCTTAGAAAGCAAGCGGCGTCGTTCCCGGGCCAGCGGTCACACTGCTACGACAATCGCCCAAAGCCGGGCCAGCGTCGGCAGACTGCTCTGACGATAAAAGCATGCAACCATTCGTGCTGAAAAGCACGCTTTCACCAGAGGCCCCGGTGTTCGTACCAAGGCGCTTCAGAGTCCCTCTGCCACAGGAAGTTGCAGAGCCCTGCCCACCCTATTCACCTTCACCACAGTCCCAGGACGCGAACCAGTATGCAATGCTCGAGCTCATGAGCTTCATTGACGACGTCACGCTGTGTCCTGCTGAGTTCGACTCCAAAATAGAAGACGACACAAGCATATTGAGTGGCATTACCGACGCTGGCGGTCTCTCTCAGGCGGTCGACACTATCTTCCAACAGGGACTGAAAGAGGCTAACTTCAGGTATAGCGGGGCACGCCTGTGCAATCATCTTGGAAGCAACCTTCACATTCGAGGCGTGGAGGAGGACTTTACAAACATGCTTCTGGACCGGTGTCACAAAGAGTGCGTCAAGCGAAACGACTTCGAGTCCGGTGATTTTGACGACGACGCCTACCAGCGCGGGTTGCTGCTGTTTATTGCTGAACTGTTCTCTCAGATGGTGTTTCTGCGGGAGCACCACTCCTACAAGGTGAATCACCTGGCCGCCTGCATTCCCAACATGATACACACGCTTCTGCAGTCGCTCACCAAGGAGAACATCAAATGCACCATCCAGGTGCTGAAGCTTACTGGCGCCTGCCTGGAGGACTATGACAAGGTGGGCTCACCCGAAACCGACTGTTATGCCCTCGACAGTGTGTTTGAGAAGCTCTGCGAGATCTCTCAGAAGAAGGACATTGACCCGACCGCGGCGCTGATGGTCAAGAATGTCCTCGAACTTCGTGAGAGTAACTGGGGCCGCTCTTTGTCGTCTTCGAGCTCCCCATCGGCTGGCCAGGCGTATGACAGCCTTCCCATTACTTGTGGTCCCGACGGCGTGCCGGTCTCCAGTGAAGAGGAGAGGTTTATCCAAGAGCTCCTCCTCACAGAGCGCATGGGGAACATCGAAATGTCTGATGGAAGCGGTTACGCCAACAACTGCTACAATGACGACATGGACGATGAGATTGCGGCAGCCTACGAAGAATTCCTCAAGGAGTCGGGACAGTGAAGCTCTCTCCATCTCGGCAAGGGAGGGGACCAGAGTGGGTTGGCCGAGAGGTGCGAAGATTAGGCAGGCAGCAGTGCTGCCCAAGCGGCAGTGCCTGTACGCGTGTGGTCTATCTCTTTTTTTTTCAAATTGTTTGGTTGGAATTTTGTTCAATCCCTGTACCCACCCCCTCTGTAACGCCTCCTAGGCCTTCAGGGTAAATAAATAAATAAGTGCAGGACAGTGCCCAGTGTTTTCTTAAGTGTATTTTTTGTCCTCCCTATGTTTGTGTGAATTGGGGTTGGGGGGAAAGTGTGGTGCCACTTTGTGCCTTTCCTTTTTTCCAAACAAGCTTCCTGCATCTCTTTCGCATTGTCCACGTGACGCTTTGCCCACAGTGACGGGATTTGAAGGCGCAGGCTTCTTTCCCAAGCAATGCAGCCCTAGGAAGCCGATCACCAGGCCGCCGCATAGCTTGTACCCATTTTGAGAAAGCCGGTGGGTACCCGGCCGGCGGCGGGAGTCGAACCCACCACCTCCCGAAGCCGAGGTGGGTGCTCTGCCATGAGGACAGGGCTGCGGTTCGTCCCTTCGGATAGGGTCGTCACCAGGTTGAACAACCCGGATGCTGCCCTGACTGCGTTGCAGGCCATCTCACCTCTCCAAAATGATTTCTGACGTCCGGAAGTTCGGCTGAGGAGGCTTTGTGTGCAGATCGTCTGACCAAGCTTGTATTATGGTTTTGCTGTGGTGTTACTCTTTTGGAAATCACTCGGTGAGCGCTCCTATTTCCCCGCACTTGGCACGCTCTAAGGGTCTAGTGAAGGGTGTCGATTCCCGACTTAGTCCTTCGGGGGCGTGCTTGAGAAACTTTCCCTTACAGGGGCAATCTCCGGCCATCTCTGCACTCGGGTAGCTGACGGAGTGAAGTTACGACGGTTATTGTCACTTTTGCAAGAAGCACATGTCCATCGTAGCTGAAGGTGTTCGAAGAGTGCTCTGAAAATGATGATACATGTTGTTTGTGCAATGGTGGCCACTCTACTGCTGATTTCAACTGTACTGCGAGGGCTCGGGAAATCCAATGTGTCTGACAATCTTGGCAAGCGTCTTTGCTCTAGGCGCGAGGCAGTTGCAATTTTTAAGGAAAAGGCATATGGTTATTCTAGTGTGGCAGCGCGGCCGACTACTGTGGTGGATTCTAGCCTGTCTTAAAGGTGCTCTAAAGAGGAATCTGAACTCGTCTTTTTACCGCGCGAACTCGGTCTACACGTTCCAGGCATTTTTAGAAACTTCGAATTATTGTCCTGCGCAGCCGATTTACACAATTTAAATGAGATTTACCGGGTCGGCTCCCGCCTTTTTTTGAACTCACCACCGACGGTGGGAGTAGTCAACCAACGTTTCAGCCAGTCCCGTGGCGGCCTGCCGCTCTCGGCAGACTGATACGTAGCGATCGGCGAAAGCAGTCCACGCGTATTTTTTATTTCCTTGGACATAATTTGTGGCTGTGTAGCCTCTGACTAGATATGTTTATACACGGAAACCTAAAAAAAAAACAAAATAAAAGCGAAAGCGAAGACGCCACGCGACTGCCTGAAATGCACTCCACGAGTTAGTTGAGTACTCCTACCGTACGCGGTGAGTTAAAAAAGGCGGGAGTCGGGACGTTTAATCTTATTTAGATTATGGAAATCGGCCACACAGGGCAATAATTAGATGTTTCTAAGAATGTTCGGTACGTGTAGACCGAGTTTCCGCGGTAAACAGACGACCTCTGATTCCTCTTTAGTGCACTTTTAAGCTACAGCAGCAGCGGTAGAAAGGTTCCGGCGAATGTCATGGCTCGTTTGGTGAAATCTGTCACTGCGTCCATCTGTCAGGTAAGGGTGTCACAGACATCTTCTTTAATAGTAAATCCAACGCCTCTCCTGCGTCATCTGTGGATCCTGCTGCAGTTCCGGCTCAGAGTGTGATCAGGTCGGCTATTTCTTTAGTGGAAACACAAAAAGAGCATTCGTCACCAACTTGTGCCTCAGAAGCCACAATAGTTGCACTTTTTAAGTGTGTCCGCATGGAGGAGATCGATGGACGGGCGCAAAAACGTAGCCGGTCTCCTCTTGATGTTGCTGGATCTTCTAGCCCTCGGCCTAAAACAAAAAAAAAAATAAGGTACAAACGTTAAGAGAACCAATCTGGAAAAATAAAAGCAGTTGCTGCTGCAGCTCTCTGGGCAGAATAAGGTCTCTGAGGGTGCTACTGTGGAATTGCCGTTCAAGTCAGTCCTCGTTCTGCGACTGAATCTTCCGTTGTAATCGGATTTTACCCGACGTTATAGCACTTCAAGACGCATTGCCGAAGGGCCTCTATTTCAATGAAGTTGCTAATCCTTAGCGAAGGCATCTCTGAGTGGTCTAATTTTTGCTTTCTTACCAACCTATGCGTACATGACAGCAGCCAGGTATTGTACGTAAAATTTAATGCGAAAATTTGTCGCTCATTTCTGTAGATGATTCTCAGCACCTTCTACTTCCTTGGAAAAGTAAAGTATGGCGATCTCTGAAACATGAAGTTTATTTCACGCGACTACGTTGCCGTATGCCGCACTTAAATGTTTACCTCTATAGGCCTGGTCTCGCGATCTGCGCTCTTCGCCGATATTGTTCTGAGCCAGAAATAAAAAATCACTTTCTTCGCTCTTGCCGCGGCTTCATTTCGTTAAGGAGGCGACTGCTAGAAGTTCCATTATAGAAACTCAGTTTGTGCCTGTCTTCTGCGATTATTCTATCCCTCTGTGCTTCTGTGCGTGGAAGCAGAAACGGAAATGTTTGCTGAGCCATTCAAAATTTTCTTCTCAATCAAAAAGTCTTCCATCATAATTTATCGCTTATTCCCCTTTTCTTTATTTCCGCCTTTTCTTTTTTTGATATTTCAATTTCTGTTGTTTTTGTTTTGTTCATTACCTGCAACAAATTTAAGATTAAGCTGCTTTACCACCGCCAACGACCTCTGTCACTAAACCTGAGTTAATCCTTTTTTTTCTGACCTCATCTCATTTCTGCTACATCCAATATAAAAACAAAGTGGTAGTCAACGCCTAGTCATAGCCAATACCTGTTGTGGGTATGCGCCATTATACGCCGAGGACAGCAACAGCAACGCCTATTTTGCCGCTGCATTTCTCTCTTACATTTGTGTTTCTGTCGCATTTCTGACGACCTCGTCATCCGATGCGATGGGGGATGGCCCGCCGTCGCTGCTGCGTACCGTGGGTAGTAGAGTGGACCCATCCAGACATTGAGGCACCAGCGTGGATGTCCTCTCGAAGCTCCCGGTGTCATCTTGCTTCCCCGACTCGGATGACGGTGGCTACACCAGGGTTGTGAACCGGCGCCTGAAAAGGAAGCCTTCCAGGACCTCAAAAGAGTGTGGGCTAGGTTACAGAGGCTAGAAGGTTTTCCTAGTGTCGTGAACGGCCGCCGTTTCAAGGGGCCCCTGTGAAACCGGTTTGGATGCACAGCGTAGGTGGCGCTGCAGCTGCCAGGCGTGCGGCTTTTGGCGCGCTATTCAAGCCGCGCCGTTCGCCCAGCCAGTTGGGAAGTGCGCGCGGGGGATTTGTGACATTGAAGGTGATGCCACACATCACGCAGTCACATGTGCATCCAAACGCACTCGAACAGCATTTCAGCTGTTCAGTCAGGAGGTACTAAAGGGTATTTTCTTTTACCGGGACCATTTGCAAAGGGACAACGTCAGAAACATCGAACCGACAGAACGGTTTGTAAAACTAATGGAAAGACTAATTTTTATAATGTCATCTAGAATCCCATCAAAAGGCCTTCGTGCTGATTCAAGAAGTGCACAGTTTTTGAATGAGTTCATTGTTTTTCTCAAGGAATGGGAGGAACATGCTGCACAGTATGGTGGCGGCTTTTTAAGTGCAGGAACTGCCCTTGGGCTGCGTGTAACGCTGCAAAGCACACTGTCGCTTGTAAAATACCTGACCACGTCGCTGCAATACAAGTACTTGTTGACTGCAAACCTAAGCCAAGACAGGATGGAGAATGCATTTGGGATTGTGCGCTAGTGATTGCGGTTGCAATTATCATCCAACTGTGGGGCAGTTTTTGATAATTATCAACAACCTTTCTTTTTACAGCCTCGCAAAGCCTCCAAAAGGAGCAAACGTACCTGCAGAAATCGTGACTGCCCACTTGCAACCATCTGATGTTCCCAAAGAAAAAAAGTGAACGAATAACTGAACTTGTCGATAATTTACTGGATGGCGGAAACTGGCTTCTGCTGAAGAGCTGCTCGAGGAGCACAGCAGCCTGAGCGATCATCAGGGCTGTGTAGACAAAAAAAGTGACAGCAGAATAATTTTTTATGTAGCTGGGTATGTTGTAAGAAAAATCTTTAAAAGATTTCCTTGCCCCGAATGTGCAACTTGTTTCAGCACTTCGCCTTTGCAAGCCGAGTCAAACAACAATGCCTCACTTACTCGAAATTTTGACCATGGAGGCTTAGTTTATCCATCAAGGCCAATTGAACAGCTCATAGCTAAGCTTGAGGACGCATTTACGGTGTTTTTCAGCCGCAATGGGCTACACGCAGATAGCATATGGTCAGCTTTCTGCATTTTCTTCAGGGACGTGAGCTTCAAGGTGTGGGCTGCGCGGAGCATGGACGTCGAATTACGACAGAAGTGGTCAAGTTTTACGCCTTGACTAGGATGCATTTCCTTGTAAATTCGGTAAACAAAGAGCGCGGCGCGCAGCGAGAAACGAAAAAGTTGCTGAAAATGAGGCGCTGTCAGTAGCCTCGCACAGGGCACTTCGCACAAAAAAAGGCATTAGTACATTGTTGTCATGGAACCTTGTGTAATAAAGACGTTACACCCTGCAATTTGTGCCGCTTCCTTTTCTCATTTCGGTATCATGTACAAAATGCGTTTTTACGCTTGTTTACGGCGCAGTATAGGTGAGGCCCGACGTGACGCTTGCATTTGCTCCTGCCGCGGCACACTGTCGGTGTTATAGCTAGTCCGTATCGAATCTAAATGAGAAGAGAACCTATGCCAGTGTTTGCACCGTCTTTAACACTTTAACGCCTTGTCAAAGCAGTGATAGCAACCCACACACGATCAACCGACTGAACCAGCGAGCACTACCCATAGGAGCTTCTTGCGCCCGCCCGCACGCCAGCGGGCGGCAGCGCCATCTGCCTTGAGCATAGCAAGTTATTTCAGCTGCGCCGGCCCGGTCGCGACACTAGGAAAACCTTCTAGCCTCTGTAGCTAGGTGTCAGAGCGAAGTTGCCTAACCAGCCAAGTGCGAGTACGAAGAGAATTGACGAAGCCAGTGCAAGTGTGCACCCTCTCACTTACATGATCTCGCACACGTCTGTGGAGGATATTAACCAAGAATCTCATTTCCCTCAAAAAGCAGTCTGTGACTCCTACTTTTGAACGACTTGCTCTGGGCCACGCTAAGGAACAGGTTGCTCATTGCAATCATGTTGGGTTTTGAAGCATGGAAACTATTATACTAGTGGTTGCCACAACTTTAGCTCTTTGTGAATTGTTAAACATGACAATGGTTACATCATTTCGGCGTACGGGCAGTGAGGAAATAATTTGCCTCAATCAATCAAAGGAAATTTGTAACCAATATGTCATCTTTCCCATTCCTAAATTTTCAGTTCTAAGCGTTGTACCTGCGCAGAATGAGCCTTTGCTTGGTGCCGTTTCATGCACGCTTCGTACTTTTCAATGGTGCTAATAGTTCTTCAGTTTGCTATGCTAGTACAGGGGCTTGTCGGCGCATGCTGGAAAATCAGGGCCCGGGTGAAGGCTTCTAAGGAATACCTAGGTGAAAGACAGCAGCCATGTTGTATAGGTATACTCTTCTTTTATTACGCATGTTCGTGTTACGCACTTTTTATAATGTATGGCCGAGCAGTATCGATAACTCCCTTTTCAGAGTGTCAAGTCTGAGTTTTTTTTTTTTTCATTTGCTCAATGCCGTTTAAATTCTCAAACTTTCAATGAAATGATTGTGTCAGGCAGCCGCTCTTACGCTACCCTCAATTGTCCTGGGTCGTACCACATTAGTGCTTGAATTTCTTGAGCCACTACTGATACCTCCTAATATAAGATTAAAGATTAAAAAAACCAGAGACACTTAATACTACGGGATGTAACCTGCCACGCAGGTTAATGCGCGCAGCGGCATGATGTAATCCGATGTCATGCAGCTAGCAACTCTAGAAAAAAGCAGCGCACTAGCCCAAACAGGAGGGAAGAAGGGACGGGACACAGCGCTGACTAAGAACTGATAATTTTATTCACAGCGCCTCTGTTTAAGTAAAAGTAGCCACATCTGATAAAACACGGGAAAACAAGACAATAAAATCCACGATGGTACAAGAAACTCGTGTTCGTTTTGGGATATGGCTATCGATGGAGTGCTAACGCATGCCGAACCTAGCTTCGCAATTTCTGCAGCCTCAATGATCTCTCTTGTGACCGTATCTTTGTGACGACAAGCACAATCACGGCAATGAATCCCGATGTTGCGAGCAGCATTTTTTACACTATTGCTGTGTTCCCACAGCCTGTCGTTAACACAACGACTAGTTTTACCAACACAGTAGTTGCCACAGAACAGAGGGAGAGAGAGCAGACAATGGACAGTTTTAGCTAAGCGTTTTTGCGGCCAGCGGCGCGGAGCGGGCGAGCGGATACACCAGCGGAGAGGCGCAAGAGAAAAGAGTTTTACCCGGGCGGATCGCCCGTCTTCTTGAGCGGAGCAGAGTGGCTTGCTCTGCTGGTCCACCTATCGGTCACAATTTGAGTTATCATGGCCAGGATTCTGGTTCATGCGCCCCTAGTTCACAAATTCGCCACCACGCGCCGCATGAAGTTGAGCTCCTCTAGAGTTACTGTCCGCAGGGTTGCCAGATTGGGCTATTAATAGCCAAATTGTGCTACTTTTTGTCCGAGTTGGCGTCAGAAATTTCGTTTTGGCTATGTGGCTACTTTTGGGCGACATCTTTTTCATGCGTGAAAAAAAAAAGTTAAAGTAGTTATAATGTGCTCTGTTACAATTACACAGTGACAGAAATAAAAGGCATGCTGGAATCAAAATGTAGGCTATAGAATTGCAGTAAGGGCGCCCTGGGCGCTCCCATACTGTTCACTGGGCTGTCGTGAGCACCACGCACAAGCACGGTGGAGGCTGCGTCGGAACCGGTTTCCGACAGTCGAGAGAGAAGGCGTTTCGACGACTCGCTTTCCCGATGCAAAGGTCTATAGCAGGTTAAAGAAATTGAGCGCGTCTGCTACAAAATGACAATTTCTAAACGCTGTGTTCGTGAAAACTTGTGTGTTTCAGGCGGTCAAGGATCATGGCATTTCGATATCTTATATAAAGAGTGGACACTACGTGAAAGTTGCCCCCCGGAACCCGCGCGCGCGTGCCACCGAACATAGACTGTTGCCGTCTGCACATGTGAGCGTTCTCCCATTGACGGTGCACCACGGGTGACCATGGTACCAGAATGGAAGGAAAACACTAAGAGAACTTAAGTCTCCCTACGTGGTGCGAACGCGTAAGCATTAAATGCTACTGTTTCGCTTCTGTTGCCTGGTTTCGTGATCCTCACATGTTAACCGTTAACCGTAGACGTGGTCTATAGTGGTAGGTGGCTGGTTGGAAAACCACCGCCAGGCATGCTCTCTTCTTGTATTGTTTATTCTGGTTCTGTGGACACATTCTGCTAAAGATACGCATGAGGCAAGTAATGCTTACGCATTAATAAGGTCTTTTTCTGTTTCTTCTTATTCTCGTTGTGGACACAGCAAGCACGCCACTCGCAAGAGCCTACGCTTTTTCTGCAGCCTCAAGCGGCACACGTGCAGCCCTCGAGATTCATCGCGAGCGACGCGAGAGCGCCGTGTCCGTTGCGTAATCTGCATGCACTCATGCGGAGCCATGGAGCACTCCTTCGGCGCGGCGCGGAACCCACTGTAACTAACGAAGGCGGCGGAAGTTAGTGGCATGACATGGCATTAGATCCGTCGCTACGAGAACTTTCAGAATGAGCAAGTGGGCGAAGTACAGCCCCCGTCAAAAGTATACAGCCCAAGGGGTTTGCTTCGAAGCTGTCTAGCGTGGCTCCCTGGCGCACCAAGCAGTCCAAACTTTAGGAGGATTGAGGACTCAATGCCTTTTCTCTTTCGAGAGATCACGGTTGCTGAGGGTGCATAACGAGCCATGCTGCAGGCCTCACAATTAATCAAACCACTTGGGCTGTATACTTTTGACGGGGGGTGTATACATCCAGAACTACAAAAAGAAATGGAAAAAGGAGCCGGAATTCAAGGGTAATATGATTTTCTCATTATTGTGAACGTGCGGTCAGACTGAAGATAAAATCGACAAAGATTATCATCTAATGGTATATATTCTTTATTTATTCTGAGCTTATGCATATCGTAGAATGTAGCTTCAAGAAGTTGCATGCTAGATGCTTTGAGGTGACGCTCTCAGTGAGAACCTTTCTCTTAAAGCATAAAATTGAGAATGTGAGTCTGCGAAAGTATACAGTAAGGTATTTTCACTGTCGATGTGTCTAATCTGCGCACGAACATTTAAAAGGTGAAATATTCCTAAACTAGAGTTGCGATTGCGTTATATAGCGCCGCTGTTCTTTCCCGCGTGCAGACTGGCTGTCGTCGCCCGCCTCAGGTGATATGGCCTACTGCCGCGCCTGCAAAGTGGAACTGCGGCCCCATCTTTAGGACCTGGTCAGCGCACCTGGTTAGCCGCACTGGTTAGCGCGCATGACGGGTGCGAAACGTAACAACGGAAAGAACACGCCGTGCGCACCCCCTCAGACATCATGTGCGGGAAAGAAATCTAATATGTAAATATTCCTGCCGAAAATTAATTCATTATGCTTAAGAAATGTCGTCACAAAAACAAATATTTTTGGCTACTTTTGGGCTACGCAAAAAATTTCGCTTTTGGCCACGTTTTGGCTACTGCGGAGGCCAATTTGGCTACCTGAGGTCGGAGCCATCTGGCAACCCTGACTGTCCGACAAAACAGTCTTTTCGTCCGGTTGCGATCCTGTCACACCGCGTCAACACGAACAGTGGATAAACGTGTCGCTGCCTCCCGCCAGCCTGTGTTGGTCTCATGTGCGCCACTTGATCAGAAACACTCTGTCACACCAGAAAAACCACTTCAATCACGTTCCCCGGCGCTTCTCTGCTCTTGCTCGCGCGCTCTCCTCCGTGCGTGTGCACAGCCGCGGAAACTGGAGACACCTTGCGCTACCGTAGTTGCTGGCGGTTTTGCAGAATATCAGACGAACTATGAGCGTGCGCGGCGGCTGAGGTGCAGCCTTGCTCGATTCTGACTCGGACGGCGAGCCGGCACCGCAGAGAAACCGCGCTGGATGATGGAGCTAGCTGCGAAGGGCGCCTGAGCATTTTCAAAAACTTCATGCGATAGAATTAAACATGGGCTACACGCGTCTGCTTTCTGTGCCCTGTGTCTACTTCTACGCATTTTGTATTTTGAGCTGCTGTTCCGTAATGCAGTATAAACGTGGCCGGTCACTACTAATCACGCCACCGTCTCGGCAGATTCCATCGAGTTTGTTCCACGCTGTCAGAGTACTAACAAAAGGCATAATTATACGCATCATTCTTGCAATCAAATGGGAACCCAGTAAAGTTATTCTGATTGCTATCTCAAAGAAAAAATGCAGCACTGCTTTCTCGCTCCTCTCAAGTTCAAAAATAGCAGGACAGGCAAAACGCGGCCCAGCAGCCGATTCTTCTCGGAGACGATCGGGATCCACGGTGAAAACAGCGAGAACTGCTGCAGAAAAACGGCCTACAAGGGGCGCTTTGGGGTACTTACTAAAGGCGCTCACTTGAAAACTTCTGAAACTGGCGACACCGGCGTCATTTGTGGTCTGGTTTCAGTTGTCCAACACACCGCTAGGGGACTGCGTCGTCTGATACCGGTGTTTTTGAACGCTTGGGGTTGGCTATAATACGCTTACATTGTGTACAGTATTGGCCACCCAGCGTTCATGCCGCGTACAAGACCTCAAAAGCGAGCCGATCACTTACAAAATATTTTTAAAAATGCGCGCTTCTACGCCTCGGGACGACCAGCAGTGCCGGGCTTTCGCCCAAATCCGCGCGCAATGCGTTATGCAGCGCTCGTTACGTCGGCAGGAGGACCCCAGCCTCTGCCCCTCCGCTGGGGTCCCTACCTCCGTCGGCTGCCGACGGAGGTAGGGACCCCAGCGGAGGGGCAGAGTGGGAGGGGCCGACGGAGGAGCGCTGACATTTAAGTGTGCAAAAAATTCTGGGAGGCACTTTGCTCTTACTAAAGTGCAATGAGGTGAAAGCCATTTCCGCCTCTGTTGCTGCTCCTGTGACTGTGGTGATGACGTCATAGGTGACGTCACGCGCATGCGCCAGCAGCTGCCAGGGTGGAGTCGGAGCGGCGGTCAGTACTCCATATACAGACTGTGGTGATGACGTAATAGGTGACATCACATGCATGACAGTATATTACTGGTTACGTCATAGTACGCCTCTGAGACTGTCACCCTATATATCCCTATATTATTACTATCCCTATATTACATTATCAAGAGGACGGGGCCATCTGGAAAAATTCTGACAACTCACTGAGCGGTTACCCCGAAGAACCTGAAGTGCATCATTGCCAATCTCAAAGAGCCATAGAACATAACAAAACTGTAAAACATACGTCATTTGATGATGACATCAATTTTTGTTAATTATTTTAATTATCTTGTATTTTTTCAATAATTGACTTAAATTGATTTTGTGTAGAACATACTACGTGATGTTGATGACATCATCAGTTTTTAATTAATTGACACCTAAGGTGTGACAATTTCATGTTAGGATATACTACGCCTTGTTGATGGCATCATCAATTTGACTGACAGCTGGGGTGGGACAATTTCTGCGGATGCACACGCCGGCAAGTCATGAGCCTATAAAGGCTTTCACCTTAAAAGAGACGAGAGCAAGGTGCAAACACACGGAAAAAAAAAATTGTAACTACAGATAGCTTAGTTTCCACAAAATGCCTTGGAAAAATTCTTGCTTGAGGTTATTTGTGAAGCGGCATCAAGCTTTAAATATTCTAGGCATACCACACATTACTGAGAGCTCTTTTCAAAGCCCCTTTAAGACTTATGGCTGGGTACAAAAGCAACTGAAACAGGGGCTGTGGACCTAAAATATTAAAAATTTAACAGCTCCCGAGGAAGCTCAAACTCATGAGTGATTAAATGTGTAGGTCTGGCAAGCTTGATGTTCTGAAATTGCTTAAATTTTTATCCCCTCCTGATTGAACTGCCAGTCAGAATATAGCAGCTGATAAGAATTGAGCGCATTTTTGCTGAAATTCCAGGATGAAACATGACGGGCAGAAGAGAGCCGTGTAACTCTGCTTAGATGTTGTTGTAAAGGAGTTCTTCCTGACAATGGTGGAACAGCAAATTTTTGCTTCTGTTAAAGGACAATTCAGACACCTAAATATTGCTTTTTGTCTAAATAAAATGATGCATAGACACACTGCGTACGATCTTTTGTCATTTTTAGTAACTACGCTTGAAAAGAAAATCGATGTGTAAAAGAAAATAAACAAGTCATCAGACAGTTTTAGCACAGCACAATCCACTACTGTGATCCGCTTTCGTAGGGAGTCAGGAATCCAGCTATCCCTGCACAGCAGCTGGTGTGCGCTCCTCAAGACTACCTGCATGCACAAATAGCTCACCATGAATTTGATTCACGGTAGTAGTGCGCGTATCACACTATGCTAAAACTATTTTCAAAATGTTATCCTACGCCTAGAATCACATAATTTTGCAACAACCAGACTGAATGTGGCGGCGCCCCGAAGTGCATGATGCAGGCACATCCAGTCTAGTCATATTCTCGAAAGTTTCGATCACAGTGTAGCATCCATATGCCTTCGAGTGTGACATGCATTGTTCTTACTCAACATCCATGATGCCGCCTGCAAAGCGAAGAAGCTACGATGCAAAACTGGTGTTGCGTGTGGTTAACTATGCACTGGAGAACAGAAACTTCACAGCAGAGACACAGTTCGACGTGAGCGAGAAAAATTATTCTGGACTATCTGCCCCTTTTTGATATGAAGAACCCTACAATCGAAGGCCCCCGAGAACTTCGTGTGAGCGCACAGTTTCGTCACTTCGGCCGAGCAAGGACGTGAAAACCGGTGCCATTTGTCAATGTTTGCATATTTCGAGCGTGCGCTCCATACCACAGGATGACCAGAGTAAATCCCTGCGTGGTGCAGGACTATTTCGCTTCTCCGTCTTCATAACTCGGGGTGACAACGGGCACAGACAGCATGATATGCAGCATGCATACATCCACAAAGGGTAAGACGAAGCACCACAGAATTGTGTTCTTAAGGAAATACAGAGTTTTGGCACCGGATTGCCACAGATTACTCGTATTTCGCCACAGTGCAGCAGCATATGACACACTGCCTTTTGACGCAGTTCGGCGCAGCAATCACATCACTGCCAACCAGCCCAAACACAAACCATACAACTAACAAGAGTAGTAGAACTTTATTTCAATACATTTTTACCTAGGGTCTTCGTACTACATAAAAATGAACAAGTGTCGACAACAACCTTTCGAGACAAACAAGGTTTATATACAAATGAAAACGCAGGTTTGTAGGCAATATTACCTACACATGTAAATTATAACTATATATACTATGTACATAAACTTGAGCAAAATGCAAGTGAATGTAATACTTCTCATTATGACCATCGTGCATACTGATATCACAGGAAATGTAAATAAGCTACACTTGCAGTAAAAAGCGGTTAAAAGAATAATGAAACAAAAAGTAAAATATGCTGAAGAGATGCACCTGCATTACCCCTTTTTGGAACAGTGGGACACATATGTCCCAATTTTTATGGACATCGAATTCTTGTGACTGGTGTGTAAGGAGCTGCCACACATGGACTTCCTCATGAAATCGGTCTACACTTGGAAAATAATTGAACTGAATTCTTTCTCTGATGTTTCAGCTTCAATAGTAAAATACCCAGGTTGTGTGAGGCAAACAATAATTGTGATGTCATGACCTTTTGACTCACCACTACTCTTATACTAGCCTGCCCAAAGACATGCCCTCTACATTGTCTCAACTTGTCCATGACATTATAGTCAAACTGGAAACAATACAACATGAGAGCAAAAAAATTGAATTTAAACCACCTGGCATGTTCAGGTGAATTCCATGTGTGTTTACTGATGTCTTGTGTGAGGAAAGAGCAATGAGGTGAAAGCCATTTCCGCCTCTGTTGCTGCTCCTGTGACTGTGGTGATGACGTCATAGGTGACGTCACGCGCATGCGCCAGCAGCTGCCAGGGTGGAGTCGGAGCGGCGGTCAGTACTCCATATACAGACTGTGGTGATGACGTAATAGGTGACATCACATGCATGACAGTATATTACTGGTTACGTCATAGTACGCCTCTGAGACTGTCACCCTATATATCCCTATATTATTACTATCCCTATATTACATTATCAAGAGGACGGGGCCATCTGGAAAAATTCTGACAACTCACTGAGCGGTTACCCCGAAGAACCTGAAGTGCATCATTGCCAATCTCAAAGAGCCATAGAACATAACAAAACTGTAAAACATACGTCATTTGATGATGACATCAATTTTTGTTAATTATTTTAATTATCTTGTATTTTTTCAATAATTGACTTAAATTGATTTTGTGTAGAACATACTACGTGATGTTGATGACATCATCAGTTTTTAATTAATTGACACCTAAGGTGTGACAATTTCATGTTAGGATATACTACGCCTTGTTGATGGCATCATCAATTTGACTGACAGCTGGGGTGGGACAATTTCTGCGGATGCACACGCCGGCAAGTCATGAGCCTATAAAGGCTTTCACCTTAAAAGAGACGAGAGCAAGGTGCAAACACACGGAAAAAAAAAATTGTAACTACAGATAGCTTAGTTTCCACAAAATGCCTTGGAAAAATTCTTGCTTGAGGTTATTTGTGAAGCGGCATCAAGCTTTAAATATTCTAGGCATACCACACATTACTGAGAGCTCTTTTCAAAGCCCCTTTAAGACTTATGGCTGGGTACAAAAGCAACTGAAACAGGGGCTGTGGACCTAAAATATTAAAAATTTAACAGCTCCCGAGGAAGCTCAAACTCATGAGTGATTAAATGTGTAGGTCTGGCAAGCTTGATGTTCTGAAATTGCTTAAATTTTTATCCCCTCCTGATTGAACTGCCAGTCAGAATATAGCAGCTGATAAGAATTGAGCGCATTTTTGCTGAAATTCCAGGATGAAACATGACGGGCAGAAGAGAGCCGTGTAACTCTGCTTAGATGTTGTTGTAAAGGAGTTCTTCCTGACAATGGTGGAACAGCAAATTTTTGCTTCTGTTAAAGGACAATTCAGACACCTAAATATTGCTTTTTGTCTAAATAAAATGATGCATAGACACACTGCGCACGATCTTTTGTCATTTTTAGTAACTACGCTTGAAAAGAAAATCGATGTGTAAAAGAAAATAAACAAGTCATCAGACAGTTTTAGCACAGCACAATCCACTACTGTGATCCGCTTTCGTAGGGAGTCAGGAATCCAGCTATCCCTGCACAGCAGCTGGTGTGCGCTCCTCAAGACTACCTGCATGCACAAATAGCTCACCATGAATTTGATTCACGGTAGTAGTGCGCGTATCACACTATGCTAAAACTATTTTCAAAATGTTATCCTACGCCTAGAATCACATAATTTTGCAACAACCAGACTGAATGTGGCGGCGCCCCGAAGTGCATGATGCAGGCACATCCAGTCTAGTCATATTCTCGAAAGTTTCGATCACAGTGTAGCATCCATATGCCTTCGAGTGTGACATGCATTGTTCTTACTCAACATCCATGATGCCGCCTGCAAAGCGAAGAAGCTACGATGCAAAACTGGTGTTGCGTGTGGTTAACTATGCACTGGAGAACAGAAACTTCACAGCAGAGACACAGTTCGACGTGAGCGAGAAAAATTATTCTGGACTATCTGCCCCTTTTTGATATGAAGAACCCTACAATCGAAGGCCCCCGAGAACTTCGTGTGAGCGCACAGTTTCGTCACTTCGGCCGAGCAAGGACGTGAAAACCGGTGCCATTTGTCAATGTTTGCATATTTCGAGCGTGCGCTCCATACCACAGGATGACCAGAGTAAATCCCTGCGTGGTGCAGGACTATTTCGCTTCTCCGTCTTCATAACTCGGGGTGACAACGGGCACAGACAGCATGATATGCAGCATGCATACATCCACAAAGGGTAAGACGAAGCACCACAGAATTGTGTTCTTAAGGAAATACAGAGTTTTGGCACCGGATTGCCACAGATTACTCGTATTTCGCCACAGTGCAGCAGCATATGACACACTGCCTTTTGACGCAGTTCGGCGCAGCAATCACATCACTGCCAACCAGCCCAAACACAAACCATACAACTAACAAGAGTAGTAGAACTTTATTTCAATACATTTTTACCTAGGGTCTTCGTACTACATAAAAATGAACAAGTGTCGACAACAACCTTTCGAGACAAACAAGGTTTATATACAAATGAAAACGCAGGTTTGTAGGCAATATTACCTACACATGTAAATTATAACTATATATACTATGTACATAAACTTGAGCAAAATGCAAGTGAATGTAATACTTCTCATTATGACCATCGTGCATACTGATATCACAGGAAATGTAAATAAGCTACACTTGCAGTAAAAAGCGGTTAAAAGAATAATGAAACAAAAAGTAAAATATGCTGAAGAGATGCACCTGCATTACCCCTTTTTGGAACAGTGGGACACATATGTCCCAATTTTTATGGACATCGAATTCTTGTGACTGGTGTGTAAGGAGCTGCCACACATGGACTTCCTCATGAAATCGGTCTACACTTGGAAAATAATTGAACTGAATTCTTTCTCTGATGTTTCAGCTTCAATAGTAAAATACCCAGGTTGTGTGAGGCAAACAATAATTGTGATGTCATGACCTTTTGACTCACCACTACTCTTATACTAGCCTGCCCAAAGACATGCCCTCTACATTGTCTCAACTTGTCCATGACATTATAGTCAAACTGGAAACAATACAACATGAGAGCAAAAAAATTGAATTTAAACCACCTGGCATGTTCAGGTGAATTCCATGTGTGTTTACTGATGTCTTGTGTGAGGAAAGAACAATTAAAATATTGTGCCCTTTAGATGCACCCTGAGAGTGGGTATAGGTAAGGTGGCCTTTGCCTCACAGTAGGAATAGTCAAGGTGATAATGACAATGAAGGTAAGCTACATTTGAAAATAGAACAGGAACAGAGAAAAATAAAGAGGGGACACTTAAGTTCCGCCTTAAGAATGTGATGCAATAGCGTAGTGGGTCAATTCTCATATATGCAGAATTTCATTCCATACTTTACAATCACAGATTGCTCGGAGTCCGCATACCACTCCTGGTGCAGCGGTTAAGCGATGCGCCACTGCCCTGGGATGGCAGGTGCTCCCAGCGGTGGGCCTTGTGCAGCCCAGGTTGATCTTCCCGAGCGACCAATCATTAATTTAACTGCCACCTTCCACGGCGGGCAGTTTGCTTACTATTCGGTGGGCGGGTTGGGATGATGCCGCAAGGTCATGTTACCTGGGTGGCCCACCTAATTCCTAGCTTGCTCCTTGGACACCACCTGGCAGAGTCATGTTGCACACACGGCGATACTCGGCTTTACCTAGCAGAGTGAAGCTATCGCTTCAAAAGCAAAGTCGCCCTTTGCTTTGACGGTGTCACATTGGAAAAAACAAAGCACTCTCTACATCAGGGTTCATGTGTATGAAAAAACAGAAAAATGATCAAAACCAACTCCCCCTTATCCTAAGGGTGTCATATAATAATAATAATATCTTTAATTCACTTCTTCCACTCCAGAAAAGGGGAAAAGGAAAGAGGAAAGAAAACTGAAAAGAGACAAACAAGAACAAACACTTCAGAGCAGTAACTGGTGTCATATAATAATAATAATAATAATAATATCTTAAATTCACTTCTGTCACTTCAGAAAAGGGGAAAAGGAAAGGGAAAAGAAAACTGAAAAGAGACAAACAAGAACAAACACTTCCAAGCTGCAACGGGTGTCATATAATAATATTAATAATAATAGTAATAATATCTTCAAGTCACTTCTGTCACTCCAGAAAAGGGGAAAAGGAAAGTGAAAAGAAAACTGAAAAGAGACAAACAAGAACAAACACTTAAGAGCTGTAACTGGTGTCATATAATAATAATAATAATAATAATATCTTAAATTCACTTCTGTCACTCCAGAAAAGGGGAAAAGGAAAAGAAAACTGAAAAGAGAAAAACAAGAACAAACACTTAAGAGCTGTAACTGGTGTCATATAGTAATAATAATATCTTAAATTCACTTCTGTCACTCCAGAAAAGGGGAAAAGAAAAGCGAAAAGAAAATTGAAAAGAGACAAACAAGAACAAACACTTCAGAACTGCAACATATAAAAAAAGAGGTCAAACACCCTCAACCCAGGCATGTTGCATTCCAAAAAAAAAAGAAAAGAAAAGCGAAGGCGCTAGTTCAAAAAAGGCCAGGCTCTGTCTTTATCTCTTGGCGGAGCGGAGAGCGGCTTCTTGACCTGCACAGAACATACATACAGCTTTTGGCTGAAATCAGCACTGAATAGAAATGACATAGGGGTATGCACAATACAAGAGTGACCCAGTGGGCATTTTCAAACAATGGCCGAGTCAACTGCAGTCAAGGTTTTGAACCCATCCCAAATATCAGTTCAAAACTGCCCTCCTCACAGACAAATTCGCTCACTACACCACTCTCATTAAACTGTGGAGCAATTTCACCCCAACTCCACTCCTGTATGTTTTAATACAAAAGCACTACTTCACAAGGTCCAACCAGCTCACTGGTTTGAGTGATGCTTGACCTTAAGGGTGACCTTAGGCAAACCATAAATGGAAAAGTAAATAAATAAAATAAATATTTCCACGACTAGGATTCGAACCCGTGGCGGCGTGAACAGATCAGCTTCGCTGGCCACTGCACGAGAACACTAGGCTATCGCAGCAGCCGATCACGCCTCATGTTAAACTGCAACACACTACCGTGCTGCACACTAATACCACTATCAAGCTAATATTCATGCTACGGGCTATGTGGCAGAAGTGACAGAGAGATGTGCACTGCATATGTTGGCATAGACAACGTTGTGGCAGAAACACTGAAATACGCGTTGGCATTTACAACATAGGTTCAGAAACGTGGCCCTGGAGCATAGGCCACCGGCATATATTGGGTAAATTGGCACCAATGATGAAAAAGTTGAAGACGCGCATAACTGGCTCCCTGGGTCAGTGGACACCTCAATCACGCTTTCGGGTATGTGGTGGTAGCGTCCACTGGCAAAAAACTGTGCTTTCGTGCAATATTTCATGCTTAGCAACGCAAAACCGCGAGTCAATTTTTTTCTGGCTCTTTATCGTTGGCCGAAGCAACATCAAGCCCCCATTGTCGCTAGGGGCTTGATGTTGCTTCAGGCAATAGCAAACCGCAGCTTCAGGAACCATTATAGTGCATGCGAAAGACAAGCACCAACTTTCATTTGACTCTATTTACTGCCAGGCCAGCAATATATAAGGAAGGAACAAGACATGCAGAGTATATCACCATGAACAATGGCCACTCAAGCAAAACCGTTCAAGATGCAACAATTCAGCCTTAAAAAGCGCTACAGACATACTGCTAACAATCTCAGTTCATCTCTTCTTCATATAGACCTTTCCAAAAAGGGCTCCCTGGGTGCTGCCATATTGTTCCCTAGACTGCAGTGGGCACCTCGAGCTAGCATGGTGGAAGCAGCGAAACGCCTCCTCTCTGGACTGCTGGAAACCGGTTCCGCCGCCGCTTCCACCGTGCTAGCGCAGTGCCCACTGCAGTCCAGGGAACAATATGGCAGCGCCCAGGTTGGAAAGGTGTATAGAAGGCACCTCTCGTGCCTTGGTGCCACAGCTTCTGCCCAGAATTTTTATCTTGTGTAACTGCAGCCCACATTGCCTGCCGTGGCCGCCATGCTCAGGCACATGCGTCCCTCCTTTAACCTTTACCGAGCACAAATGTTCCCTTACGCAGTCATTAATGCAATGCCCTGTCTGGCCTATGTTTCTTCTTGCATCCATTCTTTCTCCCTTGGCATGTGATGTGCGAGCAAAATTGAGCAAGCTTTCGAGGAGCAGAACAAAAGTCATTCAAGGTGATTCATGCTGCGTATGTCTCACTCCTTATATTCCGCTAGCCTGGGCAGCAAAGTCAGATGAAAGTTAGTGCTTGTCCCGTGTCCTTCTTCTCTTTCGTGCCCGTCTTTCGTATGTGCTATAATGCTTCCTGAAACTATGAAGCATCTACACCCTCTGAAAGTTCTGTTAAACAAACAGCAGGAAAGGCAAAATTAGTCTGCATCAAAGTAGAAAGGTTATCACTGCCCTCCATGGGTTTTTAACGATGCATACAGCGTTTCATCATAGATGGTATTTCCTCTCGAGATTTTGAGCCTGCACCAAATTCAAAGGAGCTGTTTGACTGCAACCTGACACTGCTGATGGTCTACAAGGGCTACATATTTTTGTAAGCCATGCTCAATTACCACCCTGTCAATTTTATGTCCTCAAAAATAATCAGCCAATAGTATTAAAGGTGCACTAAAGATGAACCTGAAATCGTCTTTTTACCGCGAGAACTCGGCCTATACTCGCCAAGCATTCTTAGAAACCTCGCTTTATTGTCCTGTGCGGCCAATTTTCCTATCAGATCAAATTAAACGTCCCGGCTCCCGCCTTTTTTTCCCAACTCATCTTCGAAATGAGGTGGAGTCAGCCAACGCATGGAGTTCCTTTCAGCCAGCTGCGTGGCGGCTTGCCGCACTGCTATCGGCGGAGTAATACGTAGCGACTGGCGAAAGCAAAGATTTCACATGTATTTTAATTTCTGCAGGCCTAATTTGCAACTATGTTGTCTGTCACAAACTATTTACAGTCAACGACCGAATTTTCGGACATGCCTGATATTTTGGACGTCTTCGCGGCACCGCCACGAGCCCCATAGAATCAATGTATAAGGACATCTGAAATTTCGGACGCTGGAATCCCCCGTCGTCCAATTTTTCTGACTTTTTGACGCGATGGAAGGTCCTCAAAGGTCCGCACTTTTTTTCCAGATTCTAGAGCCAATTTTCAGGGTGCGGCCCATACACGCGATGTGCGAAAAAAAAAATTGTAAGTAAAAACACACCAATCAGCGAATGAGCGGTATTTATTCTGCGTTCAATCGTCACTCGTGGAGTATTTCGACTCTGAGCTGGTGCTGTGCTCTGGCGCACGCTCATCCCACAAGAAGCCGTGCAGGATATCCACTGTCAACGCGTAGCCGTCGTTCAGTGCTTCCATCAAATAAGAGAGCATCTCTTCTTCCAGTTCGGGAAACTCGCACGGCTTGCCTCGGAAAGCGCACTTTCTGCAGCTTGTGTTTCTCAAAGCATCCTTTTGGTTGCACCATCATCGGACGCACTCCTCGGCCACGCAAAAGCTACAACCACCACAACTACGGTAGGGTCCCTAGAAATACTTGCTAGTCTGCCATCCGCGCGGAGCTCCCCACGGAACCAGTTGGCTGCGCCTCAGATGAACGCGCAGGGGGCGCTGCACGCATTCGGAACGCTGTGCATGCACCGGCCACCGCGCTGTGCCTGCTGTGGCTACGGAAGTGTTGCGCACTGCTTCTTGGTGGCGAGCACGGAATGCTGTTTTCTTTTTTCTGCAGTAATGGTGTTTGGTGGCAAACCAGAGCCAAGACAGGCTTGAAAGCGTATTTAGCATGGTTCGGTAGTCGTCAGAGTTTGCACGAACGCTGGCGACGCTATGCATTCTGGGTAGTTCGCCATCTTGCCGTCCTAGGCAGCAGTCGACGCAGCCACCGCACGCGCAACGCAGCCAAGTTTATACGGCCGTGTAGTGCGTGCAAACGGTGCTGGCATGATGGTGTGCTGTTGTGTCATGAGTTTTAACAGCCGAACCCAAAGCAAAGCACAGAAACTAAAGACAGGACGGGCCGACTGCGGGTTCTTCAGGATACCGAAGATACTGCTGCGCGAGTGCGAGAAGGCAAACCAGCTCTCAAGGCGTCGCTTACTCGAATGGCTCACACGGATTAACAGACGCGAGATCAACGCCAGCCTGGACAAGTACAAAGTCTGTTCGTGCCACTTCGTGTCGCGTGCATAAACGATCTACGCCATGCGGAGAGTCTGATAGCCGATTTGTTTACTGCAGCCCCCACGTTCTATGCTTCACAAGGCAGGTACCTGACGATGCGTCTACGTAATTTCATCGCCATTTGCACCTCGAATGTACTTAAAAGTTGTGAATTGCTGCCCACATTGAACATCTTTGGTTACGCCCATACATTTCCTAGATCAACCGTTGAAACTTTTGGACTATTCCACCCCCGACCGGGCACCATCGCTGCACCTGCGCTCTGCTTTGAAATCCCCAAATCAGACGTGCTATCATTGTTGCAAAGCACAATCCCATCGGTGGCCGGCAGCCAGTGTTAGTGCTGTCTATGAACGATTGTTTTTGACGTGCGCGCAAGCCATACTCTACATAAAACAGCAAGGTAGCAACATGTAAGCAGGCTTCACCGTTGCCGTCCATGCAGATACAGTGTGCTGAGGAAATGTCGCCGTCACTTTCTGCGAGGCCCACACGCAAACGAGTTGCTTGTTCAGACTTTGTGAGTGGTTTACCTGGGCTTAAATCACAACGGCAACGAAAGGGATTTGTACCTCAATCAGTAGTATCCTTGCCTGTGTTTTGAGGATCACAGTCTCGGCTGTGACCGTTTTCATGTATGCATCCACTGGTGAGAATGCTATGGCCTTCTAAAGCTTTCTTGTCATGCTGCTGAGTGACGAAACTAGTTCTCCGAACTAGAAATTCATGACTGCGGACGATGTCGACGGGCGGCCACGTGTCCAAATCCACAGTGATCCATAGTGCAGGCGTCGGCTCGTAGTGTGAATGGGTCCACGCTGCACTGCTTTGCCTTTTCCTCGTAGCGTGCCCGATCTTTTGGGCACAGCTGCACATAACAATAGGGGACAGAAACTGCCGACATCTTCTATGCATGTCGAGGTGGTACACGAGCAACTCCGTGTTTGTTTGGTTGACTGTCGAAGACGACGCGGCTCTCGGTCAGTTCACTGAAGCCTGCCTGTGCGGTGTCGACTGCTGCCTAGGACAGCAAGATGGCGGATTACCCAGAATGCACAGCGCCACTGGCGTTCGTGCAAGCTCCCTATAATGACGAATGCCGCACCGTGTTCGGTTGCTGCACATACGCTCGCATTTTGCAATCTTGCGAACCGAACACCATCGGGAAACTGCACCAGAAGTGGTCACTTCATTAGTTTTGGTGCCTAAGGAACAGCCATACAGCTAGAATATGTTGGCTATTCTCGACAGCCTAATTGATAAAGTAGCGATCAAGGATGCAGAAACAGCATTGGTCTCTTGTGCTCCATGTATACATCTGACCCCAGCTCCTGTGTGACAAGAAAAAGCCACGAGATGTTAATTTATTATATCTCGGGCTACATAGCTAGAAAAGCAGTGAAAAAAGCCAGTGTGTAGACTGTGTCAGCCTTGACGACTGAAAAAGCAGCGTCTACAGCAAATGATCAAGCTGCAACTTTCACGGCAAACTTTCATAATGGTGCCTTGCTGTATCCCTCTGGCCCCTTGAAGAAAATTTATCACCGTCCTTGAAGACAGCTTCATTGCGCTTAATTTAGCCTTAATAAGTTGCACGATAAGAGCATTAATTGTTGACTTCGCTGATTTTTTAACATATGTACAGAGGGCAAAACGCTTGTCTAGAACACGTTCTTGGTATGTTTCCGGTTGAACACGCGGTATCTAGTGATTAAATTTGGTTAAAAATGGTTTGGATGTAAGCATGGGCAGTCAAACTCATTCATCGTCATTTTTTGCCTACCTCATCGCAGCAGCTTTGGGAGCTGCGGAACACACAGCGGGGTCGTTCCAGACATACGTTTTGCCTTCTGTACGTTTTCCGTCTCTAGCCAGCATAAAACATGGACGTGAAATGGCTAATGACATAATCAAATTCTACATCCTGGTTCACCTGCGCTTCACGAAGTCAATCAATGTTCAAAGGGCTACCAAAAAGGAGCAGCTGAAGCTATTAAAGACGAGATGATGCCAGTAGGTAGTGCAAACAAAAATGTGGTCAGCCTGACACTGAGTGCAAAATTGACGGAAATAAATGTGTTTAACAAAAGTTTTTATTTGGTGTCATACGTGAGTGATTCTTAGGTATATTTTCCCTGACAGTACGTCTGATCTACATTGCATGCGCTAATAATGCTATTTTACCAATCACGGAATTCAAAGAAACTACTTAGAATGCATGCTTGTGTTTATTACTTAGGTAACTCGGTTGCCTAAGCGCTAAGGAATGCATGCCCGCAGTTCGCCTAAAGCACGCTGCGATTTACAGGGCTCGGGTTTTCATCTTGCATGCTTTAATTGTACCTGCATCTAGAAGTTTCCAGTGTTCTAACTCTCAAAGTCTGTGTTCTAACTTCAAAGTCCGTACAAGTTGAGATCAGATTACCGCTGTCAACAGCACTCTGTTGCAAACACACAGTCGTGGGGTTTAGAATCCTAGGGTAATGTTCTTGATGCAAGGTATTTTTATTTATTTAAGTTCCTCAGAAAAAAGTATCACGATACGGCACGGCAGCAGTATTCAGAGAGGAGAATAGGGTATAAAAATAAGCGGGTTTGTTTCACCTTCGACTCAGGAGTATGCGCACAAAATTCGTTCCCAAAAAAAAAGTAATAATAATTTGCGTCGCTACGTTGATAGCTGAAGTGCTCATTGAAATACCACTACTAATCTAAAATTAAAGAAAAAAAAGAGTGTTAATCGCATGCGCAAAGTATCTGATAATGCGCAGCCAGTTCGTTTCGCGGGGCGAAACGCGCGCGTCTACTGCAGACGCCGTGGCTGGCACGGCACACCGGTTGCTCGCAGCGCCACCGCGGCGATCATCCAGCAGCAGACCCCGCCGCAGCCGGCGGACGCCAGACTAGCAAGTATTTCTAGGTACCCTAACTACGGCAACTACGGTGAACAGGCCAACACGCCACAAATGCAACAAATGGCTGGAGCTGGCGATATTGATGCCGATGTGAATAGCGGGAGATCGCGGCCGAGAAAAAACTTGATGATGATGATGACTGCGACCTCGGGCGCCATCCTTGAACTTCATTTGGAAGCTCCTGTGCGCGTGCATGGCTTCCGCAATCAAGCGAACCGTTGCTCGCAGCCGGAGCTGATCGCGGAGATCACAGCACGTGCGTTTAGAAGGCTATTCCCGCCTGGGTCATGAAAAGTTCGGGTGCGGCCCTTACACGGATTTATTTCTTTTTAAACATTTCCTTCGGGAAAACGGGGTGCGGCCCTTACTGGCGTTTATATGGTAATGTGTACAGTGGAACTTCATTAATTCAAACTGCAGGAGAGATCGAAAACTTGATCAAACAAAACGAAATTCTCCATTTCTCAGTTCTTACTGTTTCACCATCTTCGCGTTCTCGTTCCGGGCCCATCGTCCTGTGGGCGCAGCGCAGTTCCCGCAGCGGCGTGTTTGCTTTCCCATTTAGACTTTGTCCCAACCCGTGCGTTCATCGGCGATATGCAGAGGGCAGCACAGCCAGGCCGAGCTCGTGAAAGCGGTCGCCGGCCTTCGCCCGTGCACATGTCATGCGGCGAAATATAGTCATGAAGAGCTTTAGAATGAGTGCAATACAACTGGCTGCTTTCTCAGGCATATTGGTAATAAGTTCATGAATTTTTCGGTGAAATTTGATTTTCTGGACTGCACGATTTTTCGGTTGTTTTCGCGGTCCCTAGAGGGCCCGAAAAAAATCGGTCGTCGACTTCACGGAAGGCTAAAAAACAAAATAAAAGCGAAAGTGAAGCTTCCACGCGACTGGCTGAAAGAAACTCTATGCATTGGCTGACTCATCCTCCTTTCGGAGGTGATTTAAAAAAAATACGGAAGCCACGAATTTTAATTCGATTTGATACACTGGACGTCAACAGTCATGAAGATTACGATCACTGGGCCTCTTCGATTAACCGCGCTCGGGCAGCCCGCTGGCGGCCCGCAAGTTCGTCTCTGACAGGAAAACGCATCATGGTCACGTGGGCTGGCGGCCACCGGAACCAGCCTGTCGGCAATCACAGTGGCAAGCAAGGCTCGGATCACGGAGGGCAGATGCTCTCTCTAGCTTCGCGTTCTGCGTCTCATTGCTACGCACGCGTACGGTAGAAATAGGCTGCTTGGTATCGAAAACAACGACTTGCAGTTATTGAGGGCTGCGTGCCGCAGACTGCAGGACATGCAGCTGATCAAGCGCGCACTCGTATACATCGTCAACGACAACGCGAGCGTGTGCCTTCGGTGCACTGTGTAAGCTTCAAGAAATCCTCAAAAGCATGCGATGAGCAATCGCAATCTAACGTGTTTCAGTCGACACCACATAGGACGGAAAAATGCCCTTGCGTTGTTTATCAAACGACAAGCCGTACTCTCTGATTATTGCGTGTTTGCTTACTACGCAGTAAGTATATATGACTGGTATGACCGCCGACGATCGACCCTGGTGGACTCTGCTGTGGTCGTTGCGATTTCTACGCTCGTAACCTAGCTGCTTCCTGTAAGCTGTAAGCAGAAAAGAATCGGGATACGTTCCTTCAACTGTAGTCTGTCGGCCGCCGGCTTTTGCTGCGGGCAAGGAACGCATAATCTCGGCAAAAGCGCATATCAGCTTCGTCCACCTAGAACAAGCGGGTGCACAGTATAAATTTAGCTGCGTATCGTTTCTGTAATGATACAGCTTTATAGCAGAGAACTGGCACTGGAATGAAAGGCGCTACAATAAAGCCCTGCGTGTCGGCGCCTCACGTTTCACGTGTGTTTGCATGATCAGCGCTAGAGCTCATTTTTATCTATTTTTTTTTAAATGAGCCAAACGCGAGGAGGTGCATGCCTGCGGTACTTCTCAGATATTTTGAGCATATGTGGCAGAAGGCCCGAGCATGAAGCTGTACAACAGTTGGCGCCGACAGAATCAGCACTTGGTCGGCGCGACACTTCTGTGTGGCCACATATATGCCCGCAGAGATGTCTCGAACAATGTGCTCGTGAGGGCTTTTAATAAAGGACATGTTTCAGTCAAGCGTTTTTCAAAGCATATATCCACTTTTGCACTGCGTCAAACGCAATGAAGACCTTACGCTCCCGTATCGCGCTCAACCAACACTTCGTAAAACACGTTCAGCACATATGCACGCGTCTGAACACGTACTCGGAACTGGAATCCGGCTGCTCTCGTGAAAGGCCTCGAACACCATCGCAATATCCGCCGGGTGCACGAAATTAACAGCCGAAATATTTTGTGAATCAGAAGTATATGCGATCGTAATATGAAGCGAGCAATTGTGCTTGCGAGGTGGTGAGACAATCAAAATATGATCGCGCATACGCACGCAATACATATCAATAAACAGCGAGAACTACCGCTAAAGGTGCCATTGCAGGCGACACAGTCGATATGCACCGTGACCTAGTCGAAACAAGCGCCTGCATCGCGCAAAACATCGCATGAAGAACCGCGGTCCTTCTAGTCCTTATAAAAATGGCCGCACGAGCTTCCCGCTACCATATACCTCTCTGTCGTCTGCTAGCTGCCCGAGCTCTGCCAGCACAAAATCGTCCTGGCGAGTCTGGCCGCCGGCTGGCAGCCCGAAACCGCCCAGCCAGAGAAAAACTAACGCGTTCCGGGCAGCCACCGGAAGTGGGCAGAGCAACCCGAGAAAATCGAGCGCGCTCGGGCAGCCCGCAAGCAACCCGCGGGCTGCCAGAGGCGGATAATCGAAGAAGCCCACTGATTACGACACATGACTACGTCCTCACAATACACAATCCTGTATGCTCAGCTATGTGACTGCTTGCACAGTACCAACACTGCTGTTTCCTTTGTGGGTTTTGAACCATCACTCAACTGAAAATGTGTTTTTCATTTATTCACACGCCTCTCTGAAAAGGTGGACACACTAGCAACAGTAACACAGGACACTGCTACACGTATCGCTGGCCGTGTCCATTGTGTTCCTGTCAACACCTTGGAGGAATATTTAATTGCCTAGTCATTACATATGCGGTTAACATTTTTTTTACTTGGTAAAAATGAACAGGAACAAGAACAAAGGCATTACAGTTTATCCACTAAATCTATTTAAACATTTATTACCGGCGGTTCCCAATGGGCCTTGAAACGCCCCTGAATGCCCCGCAGGATGCCTCAAATGTCCCCAGGAATTTCGAAGAGAATTTCAGTGCCCACTGGGTTCAAACTCGTACATCTTTATGCTATTTCTTTCGGGACCACTTCTCTCCAGATCAGTTCGAGAAAGTCAGAGTGGATGTAAAGAAGCTGAAATGGAATGCTATGCCTACTGTTTTTTCTCACATTAAGTTGGAAAAAGAAAGGGGGGCGCCATCTCCTCGCCAGTCACCTCTGCCGACGTCCATTTCTGATTCAAGTAATTCATCATGCACAGCGGTGGTAAAAAAGATGCGAACAGTGTGGCGCCTGTGTTCTCCTGTGTTCACATTTGTTTTCATTGTGCTCTAACCTTGGTGGTAATAAAAAACACTACAGTTGTCTATGACTGCATCATGGACGACTCTGGCGTCTTTTTATTACCAGTCAGGTTACAAGCGTTATGAAAATAAATGCGCATGACGGGGTGCACTGGCACTGTACAGTTCGCATTTTTCATCACAACAGTACGAATGTACGCATACCCAAGCAATAAGTGCCGCCCTTTTTTCCCTAATTAGCAAGAGAGCAACGGTATGCTTCATTTGCTGCTGTAAAAGCACACCCGATTCGTAAAGCATGCGTTATTCTACAGAAAATCCACACCGCTCGGCCCTTGTGTCAGCCAAGCTGGACGAAATATGGCGGCGGGTCAGAACTGCCACCGACGGTCACAGCAGTTTTCCCATCCTAGTGACTTTATATGCACTACGCACCCAGTGCCGCCCCGTGCCAGGTGTCAGAAAGGGGCACCCATCCCTATGTGCCTGATGCTAGCTCCCTTCGTGTTCATGCCATCATGCTTGATTAGCGATTTTTACTCAGAGAATAGCGGCAGCTTAGACTCGCCTCATGGGACCGCAGACATCTCGTAGGTACAGATCTGGGCGCCGCACTTGCACCTGCTCACGTCTGCTGCCATGTGCATGTGCACACTGGCTCCGGCATATGTGCGGGTGCGTAGCGCGTAAGCCTAGGGAGTCTGCATAGTGTCGGGGCTTTGGCTGCACCATCCCAGAGGAGGCACACTCAACTGTCCCACAAACACTATTTGCTCGAGACGAATACTTCTGAGATTTGAAATTCCAAACATTCAGATGGAATTGAATACTTTACAGTTTGAACAAGTATTTGCACATCCCTAAATTGTTTTGTACTGTTGGCTGATGGACTGTCAATAATGCACCATATAAGCACAAATATAACTGAACCATAGACACTCATTTCCAGTGTATTTTTTTCTTTTAGTAGCATTATATAACACTATAGCAAGCCTGCTCTTTTCAACAAATAGCTGTCACTGAGTTCGCAAGCCACCTTTTTTCTTCTTTTTTGCAGTGACTGAAGTGGCGCAGTTATATTGGTGCAGGTAAAAAAAGCATTTGGGTGAGTCAAAACACAAATTTGAGCATTAGACGTCTTCGTCACCATGTCAATTTGAATAGTGCTGTGTATTCTGTGTTAAAAAATGAATATACAGGTGAATTGGTAAGTAGGATTCCAGCTGCATGCTTATTATTGGTGTTGATTACACATATTCGGAATAAAATAACTCCAAAACCTGCGTAACTGATTATTAGTGACGGTTTTTTTTTAGTGTGTCCACTGCACCCAGTCACCCACTACAAAATTAAAGCCTTTCAACAGAATTCACGCATTGGGCATGTTATAAGCAACAAGAGACATGAGTTCTAAAAAAAAGGCTGTTTCGGAGTTGGTAGGTCCCAATACACATGGAGTATCCAACCCTAAAAGCTGTCACCTGCACTCGAACTGATAACACTTACAGCTTTTTCTATATTCGTAACACAACCAACATGTCTGCATGGTGATGGCATGGACATGCAGTACGCATTTTCTTCATTAAAGTCCTTCAGCTACATGTCTACTAGCGGTGTTTCAAACGTAAACAGTGATAACTACTCTAGACAAGGAATCTAGCTATTGGCTAGTACATGCCACTGCAGTTATGTCTAGCAAACCAGCCAGCACCAGCAGTCTGTTCACTTGGGACAACCACAGACACCTGCACTGATTACGAGGAACAAAATCATTTACTCAAGGCAAGGAAACAGCCATGGGAATGGTGGCATCAGCTCTGGTTCAGGCCCAATTTCGTTTATATTTCAAGTTTTTGGAATTATTCTGTTTTAACTACATCAGTGGTGCAGAACTAACAATGATCTCCCACGTTTTCTTTCTGCCTAAGTCTTGCTCAGAGCAGGTTTGGCACAGTGCCATTTCAGCACAATGTGGCGCGGGACAGGGAACCCTGGGCTGTTAGTGCATCTTTTCATGCACTACAAACAATGCAAAGCTCCTAACAACCCCTCTCACGCAGGCGCTGGAACAGTGGTTAACCAACAACACCTTGCAAGGAGTGCCCCGTCACCAGAACGCTGCCACGCCCTATCCCACATTGAGACCTGCCAGTAGCGAAGGCTACACGTGTGCAAGTGTACTCTTACACTGCATGTAGCGACACTGACATTGACTAGAAATATCTCACCGTGAAATTTGTTTTTACATACGCAGTTTAAAGCCTGTTTTGAGACTCTTCACCAAGTACATGGCTTTGATTCTTGCTGGTTCTTTTAGGGCAAAAGTATTGGCGATTTTCAAGACCTACAGGGGGCATTTTCAATTGACCCAACATGGCGGAGTTACGGAGGACTAGCTTACTGGGTCAGCCTAGGTGGAATCTCACTCGTTTTAATATTTCTTGACAAACTCACACTTGTTTGTCGATAGTAGCAACAATGTGTCAACCAAGCAGTCTCATTTCTAAAGGGTGTGAAGGAAAACCACCGTCTGGCATTTCAAAGTGGCTAGCGTGAGGGCAGAGGAGTAGATTGTAAACTTGTGCTTTGGAGAGAATTTGAAATTGATGACATCGACAATGAAGACAAATCTAGAAGCACAACCTTACACATTCAACATTGAAGGTAAGCAGGACCTTGTGACTGTCTATAAAACAAGATAGAAAAGTTTGCCAGTCACTGGCCGCTTGAGTTTTAACTGAAAAAGCTGTGCCCATTTGCATTTTTTTTTTTCACATTCATAAATTTCATCATTGGCCATGTGCTGCTTTAAAGGGATTTCTACTCTTGTGTACATCAGGAAAGCGAGGAAAATGAGGTCGTTTTTTTCTGTGCAATGCCTTCCCAGTGTGATTAACCACACCTCATGCTCTTTGTTTGTAAGCACTGGATGGAAAGCGTGTAATGAATGTAAGGCTATTGTGATACAATTCTTTTCGGCCTCTTCCACTCAAGTCTTACCATTCAGCTGTCAGCTTAACTAAATTCCAGAAACAGCGAAGGCACCAGGCAATCAAAATGCAGAAAAGAATCAGAAATGAAAGGGATTCGTATGAAATTATTATATCAGCCTGCACACCCCCCTCCGCGCTCTCCGTGGCTAACAAAGCACCATACACGAATGCTGCAATAAGGCCTGCGATTACAAAGACAGTCATGCAAAAATAGTTGGTGCTTGAAATGTGCCACGCGTTATATTGTGCGTGTTCAATGAATCAACAAGCAGTGCTTAGTTCACACTGGGTACCTGAGAAGAGCTGCGCTGTCATGGTCCTGCAAGTATTCCACTACAGCGTGGAAGGTTGTTACTCCCATGCTCTCTCAGTAACATTAACAAAATGACACTTCGAGGCTCTGCTATCTCATTAGCATGCCAACATTTGGTTAAAGTGCTCTCCTAAGGTAAATTTTTGTCGCAAAACACTGAAAACATTGCCTGAATGCGCCAACGATCTGCTCAGACAACGAATCAAGCAACGTGGTTCAGTGCGCGCTAATCCTTCTTGGACTAGTTTCTAGCATTGATTTAATCGAAATAGGCAACAGCTTGGCTTGCCGGTATGGCACAATAAGTTTCAGGAACATCCCCTAATGAAAACCGTTCCTTCATGAGGGCTTTAGAGTTTGATGTTTGGGATATGCATGTATACAATGAAGTCTCAGTGCATGTAAGCCTAAATCTGAGACAAATGCCTGCCCCATCTTGGGCAAGTCGAGACTAGAAAGTCAAGACGGAGTCAGGACATCCCCACAAAAGCTTGACCTCTTGGAAATCCCACACACCATTCACTCCCACTGTGAAGCAGCAAATGAGTAGGGAGAACAGCGAACTTTACCTCTCCCGGTGGCTTGGTCCCACGCCCGCGTCGTCGGGATTACTGGAGCCACGGACGACCCAACGGTCCAGGAGAGTGGCCTTGCGCTTCTTCCTGCAGGTTGCACAGAGAGAACATCCTGAACCAACACATGGGGGGGTTATGAGGGATGCCTAGTGGAAAACTGAGGATTAATTTAGACTACCTGGAGTTGCACTGACACCACACATTTTGTATTTTGCCCCTGCCGGTATCGAACCGACAACCTTAAGATCAGCAGCCTAATTCCAAAGCCACTGAGTCACTATAGCCAGGGATAAAATGCTATTTCCATGATTACATGACCCTTTGTGCAGGTGACAACCTATCAAAAGGCTTGCGTTTATAATTACCTCTCAGCACCAGCTGTCAGTGGGAAAAGTTACTTCCTAAAAAATTAAACATAGTTGCAACTATTTATTACTATGAATACCTGCATGACCTAATAGGCGTTGATGCAAGACATAAAAAGCAGCAATCAAGCAAGGAAGAAAAAAAAGTTATGCATAATTCCACTAGTAGCCACATGCACGCAATCAACTGTTTTCTTGTCCTGCAGCTATGGACCCAGGCATGTTCACAAACATAAGGGGCGCTTTGTAGAGATCAGCGTTCTAAGATTTGGTTATGCTACCTCATTATATTCACAGGCTAAGTTTTGCATGGGTCACAAAATATAGCAAAATATAGTTAACTTCAAAAATTTCCATCTTTGTTAAACACCTGGGGTTTTAAGGCGGAATTCTGGGCCGACAGAAGAAATGAGGCAGCTTTGCAAAAACCGCCATTTTTGATGGTGGTTTGCAAATAAAAGCAGGCTTTTGGAAACAGAATCATCATCTCTTGACTTTTTTAAATCTTAGTACTATCACTGCGTGGAGCAAGCAAGCATGCATTTCAACTGTTGTCATTCTCAGCAAATGTACGTTTTAATGCGAAAGCATTTCTTGTCTTGACATGGGTGGCGTGCACAGGACCTGTCAAAAGAGCATGTCATTAGAGCGTGTCCGCACGAAAATGACCATTTGAAAAAATAAATTTGCCGGCATAGCAGTTTGGACCCAGGCGATTTCTGTGCCAGGCGGGAACACAACGAATGTTAGAGGGGCACAAAGTGAACGCGCTGTGGTGTATACGATAGTAAGGCGCGTTGGAGATATGTACTGATGTTAGATAACAATGACTAGTAAAAAAAGTTGTCGTGATTTAAGGGTCACGTGATAAGTGTCACATGACAAGGGTGACTTGTAAAAAAAAAAGTTGCCGAAGTTCAAACTCAAATGCTTTCGCATTTTTCAAATTTTTTCAACTGCTGTCTGCATCGCTGACTGCCAGCAGCACAGCATTGGTGGCACCATACAGAAAACCACTCGGAAAAGCAAGCCGACCCAGAACAGACATATTTAGGACTTACTCTACGAATCCCAGCATGGTTTGTTTAATGCTGCTTAGCACCATAAGCTGTAGTTCTCTCAGAACACTACACTCGCATCCCATGTACATTTTTGCTTGTATAGTAGAACCCCGCTATAGTAAAGTCACATACAGTAAAAACTGCGATACCATTTGGTCTTCCATACACAACAGGGCACTTCTTTTTTTTGTTATTCGACTTCAGTGGTGGTGTCCAGAACTGTGCACACAAACTTCTAACGACTTTCAAAGTTTACAAAATACGTTTTGGTGCATTAATGCGTCCAGTGAGCATTCGCAGACGCATCACCGTGGACCGCTAGGGTCACCTCGCTTTAGCAATGCGAAGCTACAACATCAACAAGTGATGAAGATGGATGCCACCACTTTATGGCTCTGCATGCGAGTACTCACTCTTTTTGTTGCCCTACCTTTACAAAGGTAGATACAAACATTTTGACACTAATTATATTCGTTATCATTTAATTTTGCGTTAAAGTAACAAGTATGACATGATGATGGAAAAACTTTAAGTGTGTACAATTGTACAAAGTGCATCCTGAATGGCCACATTAATGTTGTACCTGTTTGAAAAAGAGTGAGATTCTCTTAAAGATGCTGTAGCATCCCCAATGGCAAGATTCAGTGAATGGCATCCACATGGACAAAATATGCTCCGGAATTCAGCCAAAGAATTCTCACTTGTACCTTATATTTCCCCTCTTCATGTCTGCACCATTTTCACAGCCAAGGCCATGACAGTCATACATTTTTAATGCCAACTCTTGAAGCCTTGATAGAACACTCGCAGTGAGGCTCTCTCCAGTGGTGACGCTGACCGGTCTAAACCGGATGAAACGTTTTAGGATATGAACCATGCCAATAGTTCTACCCAAGAAGCGAACTGTAATAGACTAACTCTGTGTGGCTGATGTCCATTCCAATATGACGAAGTAACACTTTGAACAGTTGTCTTGAATGATTGTAATATTGGCTCAGAGCAGAAGAACACTACCCTTATCTCTGGCTTTTTTTTCTCAACTATCCAGACCTTACTTGGAAATTACTGCCACGGCTTCGGAACCTCACATCCAGCTTTATGTCACAGACTTCGTGGAACTGCTGTCGCGCTCCTGGTGCCAGAATCGGATCGTGAAACAGGCGGCAGCAGCAGAAGAACGCTACCCTTATCTCTGGCTTTTTTTTTCTCAACTATCCTGACCTTACTTGGAAATTACTGCCACGGCTTTGGAACCTCACGTCCAGCTTTATGTCACAGACTTCCTCGAATTGCTGTCGCGCTCCAGGTGCCAGAATCGGAGCTCGTGAAACAGGCGGCAGCGGCAGAAGAAAGCTACCCTTATCTCTAGCTTTTTTTTTTCTCAACTATCCTGACCTTACTTGGAAATTACTGCCACGGCTTCGGAACCTCACGTCCAGCTTTATGTTAGACTTCGTGGAACTGCCGTCGTGCTCCTGGTGGCATAATCGGAGCTCGTGACACAGGCGGCAGCGGCGGAAAAACGCTAGCCTTATCTCCGACTTTTTTTTTCTCAACTATCCAGACCTTACTTGGAAATTACTGCCACGGCTTCGGAACCTCACGTCCAGCTTTATGTCACAGACTTCGTGGAACTGCTGTCGTGCTCCTGGTGCCAGAATCGGAGCTCGTGAAACAGGCGGCAGCGGCAGAAGAACGCTACCCTTATCTCTGGCTATTTTTTTTCTCAACTATCCTGACCTTACTTGGAAATTACTGCCACGGCTTTGGAACCTCACGTCCAGCTTTATGTCACAGACTTCTTCGAATTGCTGTCGAGCTCCTGGTGCCAGAATCGGAGCTCGTGAAACAGGCGGCAGCGGCGGAAGAACGCTACCCTTATCTCTGGCTTTTTTTTTCTCAACTATCCTGACCTTACTTGGAAATTACTGCCACGGCTTTGGAACCTCACGTCCACCTTTATGTCACAGACTTCTTTGAATTGCTGTCGCGCTCCAGGTGCCAGAATCTGAGCTCGTGAAACAGGCGGCAGCGGCAGAAGAACGCTACCCTTATCTCTGGCTTTTTTTTTTCTCAACTATCCTGACCTTACTTGGAAATTACTGCCACGGCTTCGGAACCTCACATCCAGCTTTATGTTAGACTTCGTGGAACTGCTGTCGTGCTCCTGGTGGCATAATCGGAGCTCGTGACATAGGCGGCAGCGGCGGAAAAACGCTAGCCTTATCTCCGGCTTTTTTTTTCTCAACTATCCAGACCTTACTTGGAAATTACTGCCACGGCTTCGGAACCTCACGTCCAGCTTTATGTCACAGACTTCGTGGAACTGCTGTCACGCTCCTGGTGGTAGAATCGGAGCTCGTAACACAGGCGGCAGCGGCGGATAAACGCTAGCCTTATCTCTGGCTTTTTTTTTCTCAACTATCCTGACCTTACTTGGAAATTACTGCCACGGCTTTGGAACCTCACGTCCAGCTTTATGTCACAGACTTCTTCGAATTGCTGTCGAGCTCCTGGTGCCAGAATCGGAGCTCGTGAAACAGGCGGCAGCGGCGGAAGAACGCTACCCTTATCTCTGGCTTTTTTTTTCTCAACTACCCAGACCTTACTTGGAAATTATTGCCACGGCTTCGGAACCTCACGTCCAGCTTTATGTCACAGACTTCGTGGAACTGCTGTCGCGCTCCTGGTGGCAGAATCAGAGCTCGTCACACAGGCGGCAGCGGCGGAAAAATGCTAGCCTTATCTCTGGCTTTTTTTTCTCAACTATCCAGACCTTACTTGGAAATTACTGCCACGGCTTCGGAACCTCACGTCCAGCTTTATGTCACAGACTTCGTGGAACTGCTGTCACGCTCCTGGTGGTAGAATCGGAGCTCGTAACACAGGCGGCAGCAGCGGATGAACGCTAGCCTTATCTCTGGCTTTTTTTTTTCTCAACTATCCAGACCTTACTTGGAAATTACTGCCACGGCTTCGGAACCTCACGTCCAGCTTTATGTTAGACTTCGTGGAACTGCTGTCGCGCTCCTGGTGGCAGTATAGGAGCTCGTGACAGAGGCGGCAGCGGCGGAAAAACGCTGGCCTTATCTCTGGCTTTTTTTTTTCTCAACTATCCAGACCTCACTTGGAAATTACTGCCATGGCTTCGGAACCTCACGTCCAGCTTTATGTCACAGACTTCGTGGAACTGCTGTCGCGCTCCTGGTGGCAGAATTGGAGCTTGTGACACAGGCGGCAGCGGCGGAAAAAGGCTGGCCTTATCTCTGGCTTTTTTTTTCTCAACTATCCAGACCTTACTTGGAAATTACTGCCATGGCTTCGGAACCTCACGTCCAGCTTTATGTCACAGACTTCGTGGAACTGCTGTCGCGCTCCTGGTGCCAGAATCGGAGCTCGTGAAACAGGCGGCAGCGGCAGAAGAACGCTACCCTTATCTCTGGCTTTTTTTTTTCTCAACTATCCTGACCTTACTTGGAAATTACTGCCACGGCTTCGGAACCTCACGTCCAGCTTTATGTCACAGACTTCTTCGAATTGCTGTCGGGCTCCTGGTGCCAGAATCGGAGCTCGTGAAACAGGCGGCAGCGGCGGAAAAACGCTACCCTTATCTCTGGCTTTTTTTTCTCAACTATCCTGACCTTACTTGGAAATTACTGCCACGGCTTTGGAACCTCACGTCCAGCTTTATGTCACAGACTTCTTTGAATTGCTGTCGCGCTCCAGGTGCCAGAATCTGAGCTCGTGAAACAGGCGGCAGCGGCAGAAGAATGCTACCCTTATCTCTGGCTTTTTTTTTCTCTACTATCCTGACCTTACTTGGAAATTACTGCCACGGCTTCGGAACCTCACGTCCAGCTTTATGTCACAGACTTCTTCGAATTGCTGTCGAGCTCCTGGTGCCAGAATCGGAGCTCGTGAAACAGGCGGCAGCGGCGGAAGAACGCTACCCTTATCTCTGGCTTTTTTTTTCTCAACTATCCTGACCTTACTTGGAAATTACTGCCACGGCTTTGGAACCTCACGTCCAGCTTTATGTCACAGACTTCTTTGAATTGCTGTCGCGCTCCAGGTGCCAGAATCTGAGCTCGTGAAACAGGCGGCAGCGGCAGAAGAACGCTACCCTTATCTCTGGCTTTTTTTTTCTCTACTATCCTGACCTTACTTGGAAATTACTGCCACGGCTTCGGAACCTCACATCCAGCTTTATGTTAGACTTCGTGGAACTGCTGTCGTGCTCCTGGTGGCATAATCGGAGCTCGTGACACAGGCGGCAGCGGCGAAAAAACGCTAGCCTTATCTCCGGCTTTTTTTTTCTCAACTATCCAGACCTTACTTGGAAATTACTGCCACGGCTTCGGAACCTCACGTCCAGCTTTATGTCATAGACTTCGTGGAACTGCTGTCACGCTCCTGGTGGCAGAATTGGAGCTCGTAACACAGGCGGCAGCGGCGGATAAACGCTAGCCTTATCTCTGGCTTTTTTTTTCTCAACTATCCAGACCTTACTTGGAAATTACTGCCACGGCTTCGGAACCTCACGTCCAGCTTTATGTTAGACTTCGTGGAACTGCTGTCGTGCTCCTGGTGGCAGAATCGGAGCTCGTGACACAGGCGGCAGCGGCGGAAAAACGCTAGCCTTATCTCCGGCTTTTTTTTTCTCAACTATCCAGACCTTACTTGGAAATTACTGCCACTGCTTCGGAACCTCACGTCCAGCTTTATGTCACAGACTTCGTGGAACTGCTGTCACGCTCCTGGTGACAGAATCGGAGCTCGTAACACAGGCAGCAGCGGCGGATAAACGCTAGCCTTATCTCTGGCTTTTTTTTTCTCAACTATCCAGATCTTACTTGGAAATTACTGCCACGGCTTCGGAACCTCACGTCCAGCTTTATGTCACAGACTTCGTGGAACTGCTGTCACGCTCCTGGTGGCAGAATCGGAGCTGGTAACACAGGCGGCAGCGGCGGATAAACGCTAGCCTTATCTCTGGCTTTTTTTTTTCTCAACTATCCAGACCTTACTTGGAAATTACTGCCACGGCTTCGGAACCTCACGTCCAGCTTTATGTTAGACTTCGTGGAACTGCTGTCGTGCTCCTGGTGGCAGAATCGGAGCTCGTGACACAGGCGGCAGCGGCGGAAAAACGCTAGCCTTATCTCCGGCTTTTTTTCTCTCAACTATCCAGACCTTACTTGGAAATTACTGCCACGGCTTTGGAACCTCACATCCAGCTTTATGTCACAGACTTCGTGGAACTGCTGTCGTGCCCCTGGTGGCAGAATCGGAGCTCGTGAAACAGGCGGCAGCGGCAGAAGAAAGCTACCCTTATCTCTGGCTTTTTTTTTTCTCAACTATCCAGACCTTACTTGGAAATTACTGCCATGGCTTCGGAACCTCACGCCCAGCTTTATGTCACAGACTTCGTGGAACTGCTGTCGCGCTCCTGGTGGCAGAATCTGAGCTCGTGACACAGGCGGCAGCGGCGGAAAAACGCTAGCCTTATCTCTGGCTTTTTTTTTCTCAACTATCCAGACCTTACTTGGAAATTACTGCCACGGCTTCGGAACCTCACCTCCAGCTTTATGTCACAGACTTCGTGGAACTGCTGTCACGCTCCTGGTGGTAGAATCGGAGCTCGTAACACAGGCGGCAGCGGCGGATAAACGCTAGCCTTATCTCTGGCTTTTTTTTTCTCAACTATCCAGACCTTACTTGGAAATTACTGCCACGGCTTCGGAACCTCACGTCCAGCTTTATGTTAGACTTCGTGGAACTGCTGTCGTGCTCCTGGTGGCAGAATCGGAGCTCGTGACACAGGCGGCAGCGGCGGAAAAACGCTAGCCTTATCTCCGGCTTTTTTTTTCTCAACTATCCAGACCTTACTTGGAAATTATTGCCACGGCTTCGGAACCTCACGTCCAGCTTTATGTCACAGACTTCGTGGAACTGCTGTCACGCTCCTGGTGGCAGAATCGGAGCTCGTAACACAGGCAGCAGCGGCGGATAAACGCTAGCCTTATCTCTGGCTTTTTTTTCTCAACTATCCAGACCTTACTTGGAAATTACTGCCACGGCTTCGAAACCTCACGTCCAGCTTCATGTCACAGACTTCGTGGAACTGCTGTCACGCTCCTGGTTGCAGAATCGGAGCTCGTAACACAGGCGGCAGCGGCGGATAAATGCTAGCCTTATCTCTGGCTTTTTTTTTCTCAACTATCCAGACCTTACTTGGAAATTACTGCCACGGCTTCGGAACCTCACATCCAGCTTTATGTTAGACTTCGTGGAACTGCTGTCGCGCTCCTGGTGGCAGAATCGGAGCTCGTGACACAGGCGGCAGTGGCGGAAAAACGCTAGCCTTATCTCTGGCTTTTTTTTTCTCAACTATCCAGACCTTACTTGGAAATTACTGCCACGGCTGATGCTTTCTTGTTTGCTTTATACATCACTGGCAGGTACTCACGCTTTTGAAACAACGTTGCCTCGCCGATTTGCCAATGACGAACAGGCGACGCTTATCGGTGCCGTCCATATTAGCGAAAAGAACAGTTACACGTTCCTTTGAAGCCTTGCGGCCCGAGCAGGGTTCGCCTTTCAGCGCGAGAGTACGGTTGGGCAGCAGGTTATAAAATAAGCCTGCTTCGTTGGCATTATAAATGTCTCTGTCCGTATACGTCGAGAGAATGGTTCCTAAATTTAAGTGGAGCCAGACTGCGATGGTCTCGTCGTTCACCTCTCTGCTTTCACCGCACAAAGCTTTGCAGCTGATGCCATGGCGGTCCTTGAAACGCTGTATCCATCCATTAAGAGGGGTGAAGTCATTGTGGCCCAAAAGAACACCCAGGCACCTAGCTTTTTGCTGGAGCATCGGGCCTCTTACTGGTATGCTCTGAGCCCTAACTTCTTTAAACCATCTGAAGAGCGCTGCATCCACGTCCTCGTACTTCGATGCACGAATTCTCTTCCGCGACAGCGAACTACAATCTTGCCGCAGTTGCTGCCGCACCTTGTCCCGATTTTTAAAGATCGTCGACACGGTTGTGTCCAATATGCTGCACTTTGCAGCTACCGCTGCCTTCTTCAGCCCGCTCTAAATGCCCTTGATAACGTATTCCTTCGTTTGAAGCGATAATGCTTTCCGCTACTTCACGTCGCTTGAAGACGCCGACGCCATGGCAGCAGAAGCAGAGAGCACGACAAGCACGCACTGAACACAACAAAGAAACTGTTGGAAAAAAAATCATAAAAATGACAGCGGCGCTACTGCTTCTACCCCGCACTCTGTTCAGCGCATGCCCGGATTGGGCGCTGCCAGCATGACGTACGCGCCTCCCCTTCCTTTGGACTCTTCGAGGCCGCCGGGTCCGCCTGCTCTTCTCCCTCTCTCTCGCTCTTCTCTTTTCGTCGCGCGCGTCCCAGCGATGTGTCTGCCGTGCAGGCTGCACCCTTCGCCTGCCAAAAACCGCGCTTTAACCGGTATTCTGTTTTTCGCGCCTGCGTATTAAGCGGTCTGCCTATACATTAAGTTCTATGGCAGGAATACTGGTGGTCAGAAAAACCCGCGTTATAACCAGTTCTGCTCTAAAAGCGGTTACGCTATAAGTGGTCTCCACTGTAATTAAGGAAATCCATGCCCAAGATCACTTCATGGGAACATTGTTGTAACACAACAAAGGTCGCAGGATAAGTATGTCCCTTGACAGTCACTCGCACTGTGCATCGTCTCGATGGCGTAATGAGGTGGCCTCCTGTGGTGCGGATTTGTGGGCCATCTCAAGCAGTCATGACCTTCTTCAGCTGGCGGCAAAATGTTCCATTCATCACCGAATAATCAGCTCATGTGTAGACTAGAGCGGCAACTTTGCAGTCGTCGACAGCCACTAAGTCAGAGGTCCTGGCTCTTGCGTTGCATGTTGTCCTCATTGCCGGGTCACGGCTTCATCGGTCATGTGAACCACGGGTCAGGTGTGCTGTCGGGCCTTTCTTGTGGCAGCGTCATTCTGAAGTCAGACTGTGTTGTGATCGAGCTGATGTTTGTGTGCAGCATCGGCGTTTTGGGCGTGGCGTCTGCATATGGTTGGTCGGTGGAGGATCTTCATCATTTCACTGGTGAGCAACCTCACCTCCAAAGGTTGCTTTCTTTAATTTCCCCTGAGGGGGCTGGGGGACCTTCCACGAAAAGCCACTGCGTAGCTGCGGCATGGCGATGCGAAGCGCGAGGCTGATGGCAATAGTGAGCGGGAGAGGTGGCTAGGCACATGCTCCTCTCGATGCAGGTAGTTGTCGATTTTTTGCGGGCATTGGCCGAAGCCTGGTTGGGGTGCATCAATAGCAAAACCAGAGAGTTGAGAGAAAAAAACTGACGCCAACCAATATTTCAATTTTGCCCAACGTTTCGGGACCAACTCGGTTCCTTCTTCAGGGGTGACTAAAGTGTGCTAGCAGCCTGGCACACTTTACTCACCCCTGAAGAAGGAACCGAGTTGGTCCCGAAATGTTGCGCAAAATTAAAATATTGGTTGACATCAGTTTTTTCTCTAAACTATCTCAAAAACCCAACCAGACGGACCTCCGTCGAAGATGTTTTCGTTCAAATCAAAACCAGATACGTTGGTATGGGCAGTGACGAAGAATATGGCCAGCTTCACCACAATGGAAGCACAGCGGGCAGTTGTTGGAAGTCCTCCAGGCGTCGCATTTCCTCGGGCTTGAGCGAACTTTGTGGGCAGGGCGGGCGGAGGCAAGGGGGCGACGTTCGGGAGCCGCTGGTCCACATCAAAGAGGAGGACTTACAGTGTGTCGGGGTTAAGGATGGTGTACTGCAGCGGCGTAGGTCATGGCCGGAGCTTCAGCTGGAGGCTTCGATGGCGGGGAGCCAAGCGCATGCTGCACTTCTTCGTCGACGGTTTCCTCAAGGGTCACTACTTGAGGCTGTTTGGAAGGTGGTAGCAGGTAACGCACCTCTTCCGGCACAATTTTGCAGATGACGTCTCGCAGGTTGCCTCCGAATGCTGTGCCATCCGAGAGGGTCGTCGAGAGCAGCACTTGGAGCTGTCGACGGAAATGGCGGGTATGTGCTTCTAAGGTTTTCTCAATGGCGGCCACTTCACTGGTGAATTCAGTGACAGCCTTCGGTGGATTGCAGGTCAGACCAACAAAAGTGCCTTTTTAGCACCACGCATCAAAAGCTCCACCTTCTTCTCTTCCACCATGTCAGGATCTACCCGTCGAAAAAGGCGCTTCAAGTCTTCTACATATGCGGTCACTGACTTGTTCGGGTGTTGGATGCATGAGTGTAAGAGCAGCTGCGCTCTTTCATTCCTGACGATACTTGTGAATGCCTTGAGGAACTCTTGCTTGAATGATTCCCACATCGCCAGAGAATCCTCGTGGTTTTCGAGCCAAATTCTGGCTGGGCCTTCTCGGGCGAAGAAAATGTGGCTCACTTTAGTATTGTCATCCCAACTGTTGAATATGGCGACATATTCAAACTGCTCCAGCTACTCTTCAGGATCCTCGCCACGTGAACCGTTGAACATGGGTGGCTGTGGGGCTGGTTCAAAATAATGGGGGCTGGTGTCGTAGCCATGGTTGACGTTGGCACTGTAAAATGTGGAAGCAGTTGTTCATTGCACATGATCAATCGAGATAAGTCTGGTCACATCTTGGGTCACAAACAAAATGATTCAAAAATTATCATTTTATAAATTATATTAGTTGTACTGAATGAAATCTTCCAGCACCAATCTGGCCCGTCGGATTTCCTCTCCTTAAGCGAATTTTTTGGTGGCAGGGGCTCTTCATCCCTGTCATCACCAGACAAGGCACTTAGGTGGGCTCCTTCCTCGTTCTCATTATCACTAGACTCTGCATTCACAAACAGCTCTTGAATTTCTTCGTCCGTCAAAGCACGGATGAATGTGACACACCACCTCACATGGCTGCTGTGCGGAAACCAAAAGGAAGTGACTCGGATGTGGAAACATGCACACCATCTGTTGTGTAAAATTTACCCTACAAGTTCTTTGAATTTATGGTGCCTCTCCATCACATCACATCACTTTAATTTCCTTAAAGACCCCTTGCGGGGTGTTACATAAGGGGCACGACATGTGCGCATCGTTTTTTTACACGAGTATTTTCGGGAGTGGCAGGGGGTGAGTTAAAGAGCCAAAACGAGTTTATTCGGGAGAAGCAGGAGGCGTGCACATGTGGTTACCCTAGTTATCTCGGGAGTGGCAGTGAAAGGGTTAAGGCATTAGACGGACAGCACAGAAATTAATAGCATCCCATTTGCAGCATCTATATCAGTTTGTAGTGATTGAAGGACAAAATTCTGCAGTAAAGTCAGAAAAAACAGGTGTCACGCAAGGTAAAATTTTGGGTCCTTTTTTATTGGCACCATATATAAATGAGATAGTCGACTTTGATGAAACAGCCCATTATGTAACCTTTGCAGATGACACTAGTTTATTTTTTTCAGACAACTCATGTGAGGTCATCAAGACAATAACGCATTGTGCAAAATAAATACATGGGCTCAAAGTAATTGTTTAAAACTTAACCTTCCCAAAGCCAAAGCTGTCCTATTTCACCCCTAACACAGGTATATTCAGTAGCTGCCAAGTAGCTGCAGTAGCTGCAACACCAACACTTATAAAGTAAAGACCTTTAAATTATTGGGGGTATATTTCTCTGAAAATATGACATCGGATGAACACATGAAATATAATGGTTAATAAGTTGCCTAGGACTACTTTCATCATACGCCACCACTGTTATCTCCCACCTCGGAGAACTTACTTTTACACAATTTGCTATTTTCTTCTTCATTAAACTATGCCTTACTAGTAGGGCTCACCACAACAGCAACATTACCAAGCTTTCAGTACATAAGGAGCAAGTGTTGTGCCTGGCCTGTAAAGTTCCGCATCGTTCCTGTTACATTACTGTACATTTACAAACTATGTCACCTATACGAGGTCTGTTAGAAAAGTATCCGACTTTATTTTTTTTTACGAACACCTGATGGATTTGAAACAAGCACGCTTGCACCAGCCTACCTTGAACCCTCGTGCGCATGCCCAAATTTTTTCTCGCCAGCCGATAGCGTCAGTCACTGGCACGCAGTGTTTGAGGGAGGCAGTGCGCAGTGCTCTCGTCGGTTTTTTATCGCAAAGAAAATGGCGGAGCGACAGGAGCAGCGCTACTGCATCAAATTTTGCCAGAAACTAGGCGACAGCCAAGTGGAAACCATTCGGAATATTCAGACGGCTTTAGGTGATAATGCTATGAGCAGCACACAGATTAAGCAGTGGTACAATAGGTTTAAAGACAGCCGCATATGGGTGCAGAGAGAGCCACGCTCCGGTCAACCATCAACACGCCGAAATGACCAGGTCATTGCCGAAGTGAATGCTGTGGTGACGCGGGACCATCATGTAACTATCCGAGAAATTGTGGAAGAGGTGGACATCACCAATTTTTCTGAACGTTCAATTATCACCGAAAATTTGGCCATGGAGAAAGATGCGGTGAAATTCGCGCCGAAGCTGCTCACGGTGGAGCAAAAGCAGCTTCGTGTTGAAGTCTCACAGGATATGCTGGATTCCAAAAATAGTGACCCCGACTTCATCAACACCATAATCACTGGTGACGAGTCTTGGGTGTACAGGTACGACCCGGAAACCAAATCCCAGTCGTCACAATGGCAGCATTCCACGTCACCAAGACCAAAGAAGGCCCGCCAAGTGCGCAGCAATGTCAGAGTGATGCTGACTGCTTACTTTGACTCCCTCTGTGTGGCACACCACGCGTACGCACCACACAAAGTAAACATTGACCAAAAGAATACTACAGGGATGTCCTCTGTCGCCTGCGTGGTGCTGTGCGGCGGAAGAGGCCGAAGTTGAGGTCAACAGGAAATTGGCGCATCCATCAGGACAATGCTCCTGCACATTCCTCGCACTAAATTCACACTTTTTTCGCGAAAAACCAGACTCATGTAGTTCCACAGACTCCTTACTCTCCTGATATAACCTCCTGTGACTTCTGGCTGTTTCCCAAAATCAAGAGGCCATTGAAAGGAGCGCGATTTCAGACAAGAGAGGACATTATGGCTGCAACGACAGCTGAGCTAAACTCCATTCCGAAAGGAGCCTTTTCGGAATACTTCCAACAAAGGCAGCACCACTGGGAGAAATACGTGGAGTCCCAAGGAGACTAATTTGAAGGTGATTAGGTTTCGAAAGCTCCAGTTATGCCAGTTTTTTTTCTTCGGCGAAAGGTCAGATACTTTTCTAACAGACCTCGTATAAGCTGGAATCAATTAAATGTAATGATGCTTTCACTCACCTAGAAGGGTTCGGGAAAAATTCCACCACTTACAACTTACGTTACTTGGAACCCTGGCACATCACCAAATGCTGAAGAAACTACAGAAAACAGATGTGAAAATATTCACTACCGACTTGGTTTTAAATCAGACCTTTATGGAGATGAACAATGACGTATCCACAATCTCATCACAGGAATTGCATGCCATGTTTGTCTGATAATGCACTTTCTCTTCTTTTTCTCACTTGTTTTGTTTTCCTTTTCTGTTTGCTCTCTGACGTGATGTAGCTTAGACTATATACGTGTTGATATGTGTACCGCCTTCATCGCACGCTGTTTGTGCTGCTCTGTGTGCGAGGAGGTCAGGGCTCCTCAAGCTGTTTTTACAGCTTTTTACCTGGTTTACTCGTAACATTCTTTTGTTGTGGAATAAAATTTCAATTTTAATTTATAAATTTCAACTTACATTCAAAAAGTTGCAAGTATTATATTTATGAATCTGGAGTCCTTCAGTGCTAACGGTGCCTGAGGTGCAAACTGGTGTAAAGAAAGTCAGGCGTACCACTTTTCTGAACATGAACTGAACCTGCTCAGCTTAGGTTGTGGGCCATGCAAGGTTAGGCAGGCCAGATCAGATTACATTAGCCTTACTAGGAAAACTGGGCTATTTTTTGGTACTTCATTAAAGGCCTTTTTTCTTCCTTAAAAACTGTGACCATACAGCAGTAACTTCACCATTTTCTGCCTTCTTTGTTTCTTCTCATCAAACTGCCCTGCACAGAATGAGCGTAACACAACACACCTTGTTGGCAGAGCTAATTCGTGCAATCCATGGCTCCAGCGCAACAGACAGAACATGACAAAATAAGACAAGGGTCAGCGTTGTGACTTGTCAGCCTACCTGTGTCCCATCTGCAGCACTATAGCCATGGGAAGTCTCAAGAAATGGTAACTTTTCTTCACTCAGGTAGCAACAGGAAAGGTTTCAAACTAAAAACAAACTATGCTGTGAACTAATGCTACATCATGCAAATCCAACCTGCCATTCCGAAGCAGCCAGAACATTGTATGAAATGTTTTCTACATCCATGCAGAGAGCAACAATAGTGGCACATAACAACCGTCCTCTGCTGAAAAATAAAATCAATGCAATGTCGTGGGCCCATTTTTTCTTGCCATTCATAATTGGAACCCTGTGTTTCGTACAAGGGAAATTTTTCTATGGCCAAGTAAATGTCATACGCAGCCCAAAATCATACGCTGCTCACACACGGGCTCACACACGCTGCTCACAGAAGCCACCTGTAGTCCACCTTAGGTCAGAAGCTGTGCAGTGCTGCTGCCCTGTGCTGGTAAGCCTAAAAGAGGCTGAAGCTCTAACAAATTGCTCACAGAGCAAAGCATGCAGAAAGGAAAAAAAAACGTGCAGACGTTATTTTCTACCACCACTAAAGACAATAAAGTTCCAAGATGGAAAGAAACAGTGTAACTGAGATGGGACGCAGGTTAAGTAGAAGACTAAGTGTTGTGATAACACCTCCTCAGCAACACATTGTGCCCAAAAGAAAACTGGCAGTGTACCTGCCTGTCTTCATGTCCACGCTGGCATGTGGCCACTGGTAATCACTAAACTTTGATCAATTTTCTACATGGTAGCAACGTGCTTTATTCTACAAGTAGTTCCAAATATCCCCAGACCCATGCCATTACATGCACCTCCTGAATGCAAGCTTAACGCAGACAACTATATAGACCGTTTACAGCGCACAGTTCTTCCGTTAGACCAAATGGCGCCACAGGCACGCTTGGAACACGGTGCCATTATGGGCCTCGTAAGTCGCCAGCATGTACGCCTCGACACAGCGCTGAAAATGTAGTGCGTGGCTGCCGAATTTGTTCTTCCCACGAAGATGTAAAATATGTGCTGTGTTGCGGATTGCAAGAATTGCGACAGAGAGTAAATATGTGGGGTGCGATTGTTTGTGAGCTTAAGGAACCCAACTGCACAAAGATGTACTACCCTTGTTCAGGCCCGTTCGCCATACACCCTTTCCAAACTGGCCAATGCAACAGACACATTCGCCAGTGCTGATAGCCAATATAGAAAGAAAGGTTTCAATCTTGAAGAATCTGAGAGGGTAAGTTCACAACACAGCCGCATGAACAAGCTGTTCCGCCACCAAAACCGTCACTTCGTGCTTTCAGTAGCTGTGCAGTGTGCTGAGACCCCACTGCTCGTAAGTTAAGGTGTGCGGCCATTAGTATAAGCAGCGCCCGAGGCCGAATTAGGAGCGAAAAAGAAAAAAGACGACTTACACTCCTACATACCGCTACTGTTTATTATGCACTGCACAGCCATGATAGCGGACAACGCTTATCGTCAGTCTGTGTATTACACGCCGTCTTGGTGCTGCAGTTTAGGTTCGCTCCAAGTAGCACCGTTTTCATGGACCATATTCGGAATAATTAAGCATTTGAGTTACAGCTGCTGTGCTCTGCGGTTGTCACTTCCTCGCGGTCCGTGCGAGATAGTCACTAAGAGTTACTCCACAGGCTCAGAGTGAAGCTGATTACTTACGATCAACTAGACCTTGAACATTTTCATGTCCGCATATCAAAAATGGAGCGTACCACAATTCACATGTGAGCCTGACATAATTGTGAATTTCGTGCAGTGTGAACGCATTGCCATGTACGCGCATTATAACAATTATATCGCGGAATCCTTCGAAACAACTGCGCGCCAGCTTGTGAAGGCTGCTCAATACATGGCACTGCTCCCATGATAGTTAACATTTGTGCGTCTATTTACTTTTGTCACCTTTTTGTGTTAAACAAACCAGTACAAGATATTTTAAGTTTCGTACACACCGTTAACAGGTTGTAAACAGTTGCGTACGATGTGCATGTGAGCATTTTAGACCAGTGTCTACATACATGTACACAATACAACAACGACCTGCGCTGCCGCATGAGCATTAAACCCTGCCGTTTTAGAAAACAATAAACAACATTAAGCAAAGCCTTCAGCGGATTCAAAGACAAGCATTGAGGTGATCCATTCGTTGGCTCGAAGAGGCGGAGAATGCAGCAGCTTTCTGCGACATGAAGCAAGTTCATGTTTTCGCACCTCAAGTGATCAAATTAGGGTTCTCACATGTTCTTCAAAGCTTTGGCCAAATTGCAGTGTCGTCTTCACACTCTTTTACAACTGTATCAGCCGAAATACTGCCTGTCAAAACCCAACCATCAGACGCAGCAGCCGTCGCGACGAGGCGCCCGTCGAGCAGTCAGGAGGTGTGTAATGGTGGCGTGATCACGTGATCAAAGATGGCAGCCCCCATGATACAGCGCTGTAAAGCGTCTATACCAAGTTACTCAAAAACTGGAGATCACTGTAGCGACCCGCATTGGGAGAATGCGAAAGCATTGACGCCTCCTTGGCATTTGTTGGCTCTCTTTATTGATTAATGATAGATTAATTGATTAATTACCAACAGAACAATTAATTGTCAACAAATTTATTAATTATTGGTCTTCATTAATTATCAATTTATTTTGTTATTAATTAATTGATAAAATATCAAGACTGATTAATCATCGATAAATTGTTCAAATAATGATCAAATGATTAACTAAAACAATTGATTAAATATCAATCAAAGAATTATCACTCAATTGATTAATTACCAATTTTTAACCTTATTGGTTGATGATTAATTATGAATTTCAATGTTCAAATTCATTGCCTTAATTGCTTTTCCGTCCACTTACTATACCTATCCAAACCATTCAACCCTCCATTGCTTTTGCTTCTAATGAATTAACTAATTACTCCAAATCGATGAAGCATTTTTAATTGATTACTTTGAGTTTCATTCACCACGCAAGTTTCAATCCGTTTCGAAATATTATTTTTTCACAGTTCCCTGCCATTGCTTGCCGTCCACACTATTTCGACATTCAATTTCAACATTTTGGTTCTAATTATTGGCTGTAATTAATTCCCTAATCATTTTAGTGATAATTTTTTTGTTTGCACATCATCCTCACACCATCCTCTATTGATCCCGACCATTCGTTTGATGCTATCTCTTCTGAAAGCGTCACAACCGCTGTGAACACGCTTTGTGGATGCGGCCCCGCCGACTAAGTCTGCAAATGCTTTCACTTTAAAAAGAGCACATCAGCACCCGTCCCATCTCCAAGAGGAATGGGCTCAAAAAGGCAAAAGATGAATGGAAAGGATTTGTACGCACGTCTCAGGAAGCGGCAGCACACATTCAATGCCCTTGTTCGAGACTTTTCCAACTGTGGTCGAAACTGGATGCCACTGCAAGTTGGTGGGGAACTGCGCAGCGCTTGTGGCAATCACCTGCATTACATTAGAGGGAACATGCAGTTTCCACTATGCTCCTACCAGATGGTTGGTTTTGAGTTGCACAACCGTTACATGACAAACCAATTAACCAGGATCAAAAAGATGCTCTACATGCTGGTAACCCATCATGGTGCCGAAAACTAGACAATGTTAAAATAAGAAAAATATATGCATTCAAATAAAGAACAACAAAATCATTTAAAAGATATTGCTGCAAAGCCGAGGTGATTCCTTTATGGAAACACATTTGCCCACCCTTAAAAAAATTTCATCATAAACGAAAATTACTCATGGGATAACCATGACCATTCTAGCATAACACTACCATTTTATACATTACATTTTATATATTAATGGTGTGTGAATGTTAAAATAATCGAATACAAATTGAATGCATATATGAAGGACAAATGCCTTCAAATATCGAATATCTGTTCAGTGCTTAGTGGAAAACCCCAAGCTGGAGATTTGTAAGAACGGAGCAATTACTCATTAGCTGCGCTCGGGTGGATGCTAAATTGCTCGCTTATTTGAATATCAGTTCAGTATGAAAAAAAAATTTTCAGAAACAAGCAAATAGCCAAATGCTGTTGTCCTTATTTTTTTCCCACAATAATGTGTGGTCTTTTCGACTGAAATAAACAAAACAAGACAACCTCAGCACCATACCTAAAAAACACGACATCCACAGATATCCATATTCTTTGACTAGACAGCAAGCAACTTGTAATGTGGTCATGCAAAACGAGTACCAATATGAAATCCATGAACTGACACATGACCAGCAACTAAAAATAACATGATGGATATTAAAACCTAATTAAATGGGTCTTCAGGGGACCAAAATAAATGCCCCCTGCCTATAAAAATAAAAAAATGAAGCTTAAATTGATGGCAATGCCAAAATGCGGCAAAGCATTGTGAGGAGACTCCACTGCAAAAAGACCACGAAGCCCAAGACAAGCACACAGTTTCAGCGTGCAGAAAGAACAACGTGGAGACAGACAAGTGGAATGCACATGAAAAATAAATGACCCCCGATGCATCAGTTGGCGTCAGAAAGCAGCGCACAGCTGGGTTCGACAATAGCCGCCATTGCCTTGGGCTGGCAGAAACTACATGACCAGCCTCCTTTGTGGCCCAGCGAGAGGGGGCCTCCGAATGTCGCCTCGCCTCCCACCACACGCATGCCAGAGGTGTGCGGGTTACAATGCAGCAGGCAGCATTTTTGCAGGATGCTGGTGACACCTCGACTAGGCCCCCCCCTTGGGGAGCCGCACGTGAAATACCACAAGTGGGCTTCCCCACACATCAGAGCAAGCCAAGACAGGGTGGCGGAGCTCGCACTACAAGAGTTGTGAAGGAGACAGGGTGAGTGCCATGGGTGTGGGCGTTAAGTAGGCAACACATTATGGAAAGATCAAACAAAAAAACTGCGCGCCTTCGCACTGCGATTGTTTGAGGCGGGTGGTCGATCATCTCATATATGCTATGTGGGAAAGCCCACTTCCGGAAGCCTAACGTCCATAGGAATGCTATATTTTCCGGTGTATAAGACACACCTGCCATATATGCAGGCTGTCATTGAAAAAGTTGGTATATAAGACGCACCCGTGTATAAGACGCACCCCAATTTACCAAGTTAGGCTAGTGAGCCTTAATTAAACATGCTTATGCGACCATCGCGAAATGCACCGTACGTGTGAGAAGTTCTTAAGCAACGTTAAGTGATCGAAAAAGGCAACACTCACGCCATACCTGCCCACGTCTTAGCACAAAAGAAAAAAAAAAGCGAAAGAACTTTCCTTATGTCCATAACATTTTATTTTTACATAAACCTTCGAAGTCTTCATCTTCAGAGGCGTTATCGAAAAGGCAACACGGCTGAAGCATTCTCTTCGCACTACGTATGTACTGCATATACAGAGCAAGCAAAGTTGCAAAGGGTGACTAAAAAAAAACGCCAGCTTCCCTTGGCTTGTCTTGACAATGGCAAGAAGCGCGATTGTCACCATCTTTTGTCATTTCACATTACTTTTCTTTGGGGCCTCTGAGAGGTCCGCATGTTTAAGATTCCGGAAGTCGTCAACCCCGCCGTTT